>NC_140168.1:163079144-163432431 GCF_963971535.1 Notolepis coatsorum
ATCTCACCTGGTCGGGGACAAACCCTTAGCTTAGTATGGTTAGTTCAGTTCATGTGCTGGAGTAGGGTTGATGGGAACATAGTCAGGGATGTCTGTTTATTGCTCCCATGTCTGCCTATTATGCGGACATGGGAGCTCTTCTAATCCCTGTCCCTGTTTCTCTGTGAGTGGATGTCTCGAGTGATAGTGTGATGACAGGTACACAACCAGCCCTGGTCCTGTTAAGGTGGTGTGATCTTCCCTGCGTCGTCCTTGATGTGGCCTACAGTGTTGATTGCAGCGGCTGTTCTACCTCAAACTGGATCTGAGCAACACAGGCGTGATCCGCTCTACGCCGTCCTCAGTTTGACCTACAGCATCTAACCATACCCGCTCTACTTCAGCTGGATCTGAGTGGTTCTCCTGCCCCCTGGGGAGAGTGACCTTGAGCCATCATCTTATTTTTCATACCAGTGCTTGTATTCCTATGCTTTTTGTTCTTAGTTCTATTATTATTATTATTATTATTATTATTATTATTATTATTATTATTATTATTATTATTATTATTATTATTATTATTATTATTATTATTATTATTATTATTATTATTATTATTATTATTATTATTATTATTATTATTATTATTATTATTATTATTATTATTATTATTATTATTATTATTATTATTATTATTATTATTATTATATATTCTTAAATACTTTAGATACAACATGTGTTTATTCTATCTATTGTGATGTTTCCTCTTGATCTGCAAAGCCCATGGAGGCAATTTGTTGTGATTTCGGCTCTTCTCGTCTCTCTCTGGAGAAGACGGTAAGCTAATTTCCCAAAATGTTGGCATGTTCTTTTAAAGGGGAATTACACTCTGGGTAAAATTTAGTACAAACGAGCCCACAGCCAGCTCTGTATGTGTCGTCAGGCCAGAGATATAACCCTACTGCTGCACATGCTCCAGCTTCCTGCTTTACAAAAAACTACACTGAGGTAGGGTTGTCACGATACCAACATTTTAGTTTCGATACTATACCAATATTAATTTCGATACTTTTCGATACTTTCGATACTTTTCCTCAAAATCAGGGAAAAACTCTCAGATGTCATTATTGTTCTTTATTTTAAAACACAACAATGAACAATGACAAGAATAAATAAATTGTATTAAAAGCAATGGCATTCAAAATGCTGGAGAACTTTTTTTGCACTCAAAACAGTTGCTGTACAAGGTTTCTGAACCCAGCTTTCTCAACTGTATATATATTGGAACTTGGTCCATACAGATGAACTCTGCGACTGCCCTGTTGAGCCTTTTATCATCTTTGGACTAATTTGTATACGTTATAATTTATGCTGCTCAAAAAAAGCGGAGGTTAGGTTGCTTCTGAGTGGGGGGAGTCACTCTGTGAGCCAAATGCAGTAGACTTCTGTAGTTAAAAAAAATTCAAGGGGTAGAAAAAGTATGGTTGTATTATTATACATTTGTCATAGCAGAGGGCCTAATTAGTTTGAGATACCATAAGTTACCTAGAAAACATTTTGATGAGTGAGACTGATTATAGCCTATCATAATCTAGAACTAGGTTATGTCATATTGTAGGCTGTTTAACAAAAATAAAATAGATTTCCGTTGTCTTTATACAGTATGTATGAACCATTAATGCGCAATTGTCAAATGTCTCAGTATAAATCACGTTTGTGACTAAGCCATAGAGATGCTGTGTTTACTAGCTTTCAGCACTGCAGTTTAGGCTATGTATAACTTATCATTAGGCTTTTCAATTTATTTTCTATTCTTGCGAATAGCATTGTGGACATTTTCTAATGCTCGTATAAGGAACTGTAGTCACGAGAGCCAGCATAGCTCATCCAACGAATGTTGGCATCAACGGCACGACCACAGCACTGATAGGAGCCACTGCAGCACGCAACGCCAGCCACCACAACCATCTGCAATCGCAGCGAGGATCCCCACTGATCAACGCCAGCTAGCCAGCCCCAACTAGAACTACAGCTCGCCAGCTACACAAGCCAACGTCAGCCGAGTTCCCCCCATGCAAAATGTGCCAGCCAGCCAACGCCAATCAACAAAGATCCTCACCACGACTGCCGATGGTTATGATAACTAACTAATTGCAGTGAGGATCTTTATTGACCAATGCCAGCTAGCCAGCACACGCTGCCAGAGTAAACTCGGCCAATGTTAGCCCACACAGCTAGCAAACCACATCTCTAGCCAAAGCCAGCTAGCCAACGGCAATCAACAAAGATCCTCACGCGACTGCCGATGGCCACGACAACCAACGCTGCGCGCCACAGCAGCCCCCATCAGCACTGCAGTCGTGCCACCGATGCCAACACTCGCCGGACGAGCCATGCCAGCTCCCGTCCCAACTAGAGTGTGTTGTTCTTCATTCCAGAAGGTTGCTTCCGGTAAACTAGCGCAACGTCACCACTGACAGCAGCGCTGTGCTCCAATAGGAAGGCATTTGCATGCATAAATGAATAAATAAAAAATATTAAAAAAGTACCGTTTTTCCCCAAACGCAGTATAGTATCATTTCAAACACTCTAGTACCGCGGTACTATACCAATACCGGTATACCGTGCAAGGTGAAAAAGGGTCAGACAAAGCATGCCAGTTGCCACTCCTACCAAACACACACAAGGTGTGTGGAAGGGCTGAGCATTTACTTCTGGTTACTCGGTTATTGAGAGACATGGCAGCCGCCATCACCCCAGTCATCACACACATAATAAACCTCTCCATAAAACAGGGACACGTCCCCAAGGACTTCAAAATTGCGAGAGTGACCCCCCTGCACAAAAAGGGCAGCAAATTAGACCCAGGCAACTACCGCCCTGTTTCTATTCTTACCTCCATCTCGAAAGTCATGGAAAGAATAGTCTACGAACAGGTCGAAAAGTACCTAGCGGGAAAAAATCTAATCTACGAATTCCAATCTGGCTTCAGAACATCCCACTCCACTGACACATGCCTTCTCTATTTGAACGACCACATCAAACAAGAGGTGGACGCGGGCAAATACTGCGGCATGGTCATGCTGGACCTACAAAAGGCCTTCAACACTGTCAATCACTCCATTCTGATTGACAAGCTAAAAGCAATTGGTTTTGATCGTTTATCAGTGAGCTGGATGCAATCCTACCTTGAGGGGAGAGAACAGATGGTGGAGGTCAACGGTACTCTACCCCCCCCCCCCTCACAGTGAGCTGTGGCAAATCTTTCCTGTGACAAAATGGCATCCAATGTAATAAAAAAAGTCAACCAACGAACTAGATTCTTGTACCGGATCTCCTCTCTGGTAAACAAGAATACCCTGAAGACTCTGGCAGGAGCACTCATTCAAGGGTACTACGACTATGCGTGCACCTCATGGTACCAAAGCACCTCAAAGGCGCTTAAAACAAAATTACAAACATCACAAAACAAACTGGTCAGACTACTACTTGACCTTACCCCCAGAACCCACCTCACCCCTGCCCACTTTGACAACCTAGGATGGCTTAGAGTAGACGACAGAGTACAGCAACTTGCAATGGGCCTGGTCTACAAGATACACTATACGACTAAGGTACCCATGTACATGTCAAAATACTTCCCAAAGGTCAGTGAATACCACAACCACTACACCAGAGGAAGCTCAACAAATCATGTTAAACCCAGATTCGGCTCAAACAAGGGACTAAATACGTTTCGCAATTATGCCACATCAATGTGGAACGCCCTACCCAAAGCTGTAAAGGAATGTGAATCCCTACCCACATTCAAAACCGCTCTTAAAGAGCACCTACGGGAGGCTGCAATTCGAAACTGGCCACCGTAAATGCCCAAAACCCCCACCACCTCCTAATAAACAGTCTCCTCCCCACCGCATGTATATATTCCCTCCCCGCCGTATGTATATCTCTCTCCCACCCACCCACCCCCTACTAATGTACAGTCCCCTCCCCATCATATGTATATACTCTGTCAGGATCTAGGGGTAACAGTACTGTATATTTTAATACCGTTTATGTCACAAATGTATCAGTACTAAATACCTATATGTCCCTATGCCATAAATGTCATGTATGTTGTGTATGTCATAAATGTCTATATGAATTGAAAATGGGGGACCCTGATGGAAACAAGACAAACGTCTTTCTCAGGTCTGCATCCCCTTATAAATTGTGTGTATTGAGCCGTACTGTATTGTACCCATTCTGCAATCTGTTAAATAAAATTTTCATTCATTCATTCATTCCACAAGGAAGCATACTAGGACCGCTACTGTTCCTAATTTATGCAAATGACATGTCGTCAGCTTGTGACTGCAACTTGTTCTTGTTCGCGGATGACTCAGCCCTGCTGGTCTCTGACAAGAACAAGTTACAGGTTGAAAAAACCCTCAGCTCAGAACTCGGCAGAATCTGCACCTGGCTCGCTGATAACAAACTATCATTACACCTGGGTAAAACAGAGTCCATTCTCTTCGGATCAAATAACAAACTCAGCAAGACCGACGGCTTCTCAGTTACAGTGGGTGACAATATTGTCACAAGGATAGATGAAATTACATACCTAGGTTCCATCCTAGAGGCAAATATTTCCTGTGACAAAATGGCATCCAATGTAATAAAAGAAGTCAACCAACAATAGATTCTTGTACCGGATCTCCTCTCTGGTAAACAAGAATACCCTGAAGTCTCTGGCAGGAGCACTCATTCAAGGGTACTACGACTATGCTTGCACCTCATGGTACCAAAGCACCTCAAAGGCGCTAAAAACAAGATTACAAACATCACAAAACAAACTGGTCAGACTACTACTTTACCTTACTCCTAGAACCCACATCACCCCTGCCCACTTTGACTACCTAGGATGGCTTAGAGTAGACGACAGAGTACAGCAACTTGCAATGGGCCTGGTCTACAAGATACACTATACGACTAAGGTACCCATGTACATGTCAAAATACTTCCCAAAGGTCAGTGAATACCACGACCACAACACCAGAGGGAGCTCAACAAATCATGTTAAACCCAGATTCGGCTCAAACAAGGGACTAAACACGTTTCGCAATTATGCCACATCAATGTGGAATGCCCTACCCAAAGCTGTAAAGGAATGTGAATCCCTACCCACATTCAAAACCGCTCTTAAAGAGCACCTACGGGAGGCTGCAATTAGAAACTGGCCACCGTAAATGTCCAAACCCCCCCACCCCCACCTAATAGACAGTCTCCTCCCCACCGTATGTATATATTCTCTCCCCACCGTATGTATATTTCTCTCCCACCCACCCACCCACCCCCTCCTAATGTACAGTCTCCTCCCCACCGTATGTATATATTATCTCTCCACCGTATGTATATTTCTCTCCCACGCACCCACCCCCTCCTAATGTACAGTCTCCTCCCCATCATATGTATATATTCTCTGTTAGGATCTATGGGTAACAGTACTGTACATTTGCATATCGTATATGTCACAAATGTAACAGTACTATACCTGTATGTCATGTATGTCCCTATGCCATAAATGTCATGATGTCATGTATGTTGTGTATGTCATAAATGTCACTATGAATTGAAAATGGGCGACCCTGATGTAAACAAGACAAACATCTTTCTCTGGTCTGCATCCCCTTAACAATTGTGTGTATTGAGCCGTACTGTATTGCAATTTGTACCCATTCTGCAATCTGTTAAATAAAGTTTTCATTCATTCATTCATTCAATCAGGAACGCTATGAGCCTCTTAATGGTTGAGTAGGCTATACCTCTGCATGGTTGAGTATAGGCTATGAGCCTCTTCATGGTTGAGTAGGCTATGAGCAGCTTCATGGTTGAGTAGGCTATGAGCCTCTTCATGGTTGAGTAGGCTATGAGCCTCTTCATGGTTGAGTAGTAGGTTGTGAGCCTCTTCATGGTTGAGTAGGCTATGAGCCTCTTGATTGATTGATTGATTGATTGATTGATTGATTGATTTATTGATTGAAAAACTTTATTAACAGATTGCAGAATAGGTACAATACAGTACAGCTCAATACATATAATTGTTAAGGGGATGCAGACCAGAGAAAGACTTTCGTCTTGTTTACATCAGGGTCCCCCATTTTCAATTCATCATAACATATATGACACACACGACATACAGATAGACAGTACTGCTACATCTATACATTTATGACATACATGGCCGCCTAGTTATAGTTGAAAGTGGGGGTGCAATTTTTTTTTTATGATTTTTTTTTTTTTTTTTGGGACAGGCAAGGGGTGGTTTGGAGGGTGTCCCCCTCCATGGCATTTTTTTCTTTTTTCATTTAATGAACCTGTACGTGCAATTTCCTGCAATGTAGAGCCTTAAATCTTGACCAATAAAGCTGCTCTTTTCATTATAAAACTCAGTTTATATTGCAGTATGATAGCCAATTACTATAATAATAATAATAATAATATATTAATATATATATATATACTGTATATTGATTTTTCGCTCTTTTATTTTTATTAAATCAATCTCCTTTCAAATAGGCCAAGTTTTTAATAAGAAAGAGAGAAAGAATACCAACAAGGAACAATAACAGGGTCTGCTGTAAATATAGCCTATTTTCAGAGAATGACAAGAATATAAACAGAACATGGGAAACACATGCGCATAAATCAATTGGAAAAAATCTATAGAAATGAACGTTCTTACAAACAGAATTGAAATTCTCCCAGTATTCATTTTCCCCCCTCCCAGCACTCCCTCCCCCTTTTATGATGGTAAAAAGACTAAATGAAAGGAAGTTATTTATAAATAAAAGTTATTTTACTGAACAAGTATTTTTCTTTACAAAAGAAGACCAGTGGTATTTAAAAATCTAAAATCTAATCAAATTGGGATTTGAAGAATCGTTACACCCCTAATCATTAGCAATGTTAGAATGGGTACATTTAGACAGAATGGTGGTGTTATAGGATAGGACCCAAACGCAGACAGGCAGAGGATAAGCAGGAGGCAAGTGTTGCTTCTTAAACAAAATAAGGTTTATTGGTCAGGAGCAATAGGGCGTTAACACCAACAAGGATGACTAACAAAAAAGGATGAGACATGGTCTCCAAAACCCTATAACGAATACAAATAAAAGGCGAGACAACTCAGTCTCTGCAAAACATTACATGCGAACAAAACACTTAGACAGGGAAAAACAAATGAGAAGCCAGTCTCCAAAATGGGATAAGCTACAATAATACGGAACTTGGATGTTGCAAACACACACACCAAGGTACAAACACTCAAATATTACCTATACAATAACGAAACCTATCCTCCAAAGCGGGAGAGATAAGAGTTGCTTCCAGGAAGAGTACTAACGTAACGGTCAGTGAACGGCTGACAATGTAAACAGCATAAACAGTGACAAGGGTAACAGGAGTAACAAGAGCAATGACCCGACAAGGAAGGCAGGGCAGACAACACTTAAATACACAGACTAATTGCCACATGCAGGTGATTGGGAACGAGACACACCTGTGATGGAACAGACTGAACAGCTCGGGTAAAAGTCTAAATAACACAAAAGACAAGACTAAACACGCTGGGGAAATAACACAAAAGACAATAATCACAAGTTAAACCAGCTCAGCTTCAGCTTCAGAAGCTCAGCTTCTTCCCCCAGGCCATCAGAGCCTTGAACAATGAATACTGAGTGCCACAGAGCACTGAACTTTCCACACACAAGCACACATGAGCACACACACGACACGCACGCTGTGCACGCTCGCACACTAGCAGCCACTTTAACATGAGCAGGCACACACTCATGCCGCACACGCCCACACTTATGGCCAAAAAGGAAAGGTCACTTTAAAAATAGCACAGCAACAGTAACAGTGTATTGCACTACCAAAGGATCTAGCATGTCCTACATGCTATGTAAATAACTATGTACAGATACCGAGATGTCCCACCATGTTACCTACTTGTTACCTGTTTATTGCACAATGTTGTTTTTTATTGGATTCTATTATATGTTGTACCACTGTATTGCACATCGTTGCGGGCAAGACCACCCGCATTTCATTGTATACATGCCGTGACAAATAAAACTCTTGACTTGACTTGACAAGAGAGAACAAGGGGCAACAGGTAAACTGGAATAGACAGCAAGATGGTGAGAGCACTCACAAAGACAGACAGTTTGAGCAGACATAATACAAGGGGCAATGACGAGAGGAAGTCCATGGAAAGGTGGGGGCTGTGAGGCAGGACCGGGTGGAACGTAACAAGCAGTTGTCTTATTTTTTTGGGAACTCTCCAAATGTGTTCTGCCGCTTGGCGGAGCGGGCTGCAAATTGTTTAGCTATGGCATACAGGTCAAGGTTATCGGCCTGTTGCTGTTGGACATGGAGGACAAGAAGGTGGTTGAGTCTTGCCTGGGTCATTGTGTTTCTCAGATACGTTTTCAGCCGCCGTAACCCTGAAAATGACCTTTCTGCTGAGGCAGAGGAGCTTGGCAGGACCAGAATGATCTTCAGGAGGGTCCGAACCTCGCTGAAGAGGCGGGCAGCCTCACCTAACTTTTTGATTGCAGTGATTGCCAATTTCAACACCAGGTCAGGGCCCTCATTCATCAACGTGGACTTTGACCTTGACCTACTTCCACACGTAAGCACGGAATTTAGAACTAGCGCACGCACAGGGAAGTCGGCATTCATCACACGTGCGTAAGCAGGCTCTACGCACACCTGTCATGATGAATCCCACCTTGGCCCTGCGCCGCAGCTCGTGCACGCTTTCACGTATTTGCATACCAAAACCGCCCCGACCAACCAAATATGGTCAGGCCCTCCCCTTCAAATACCATGAGGGAATCCCTGTGCGTGGAATGTTGGAGGATGGCAAAGCGAACGAAAAAGAGAAACTACACAGACACCGAGGTGGAAGTCCTCGTAACGGAGGTGGATAAATAAAAGGCGGATTTGTAAACGGTGATGTCAGATATCAACGGCTCCCTAAGATCATTGCTGCAATTCTGCCTGGACAGCTCAAAATACTAATAAAGACCGTTCGTTGACCACTGTTTGGCGTTGGTTGTGTTGTGAATGAATGAATGAATGAAAACTTTATTTAACAGATTGCAGAATGGGTACAATACAGTACGGCTCAATACATACAATTGTTAAGGGGATGCAGACCTGAGAAAGACGTTTGTCTTGTTTCCATCAGGGTCCCCCATTTTCAATTCATATAGACATATATGACATACATGACATACAGATAGTCAGTACTGCTACATCTATACATTTATGACATACCAGATTTGCAAATACAGTACTGTTTGTGATACAGAAGGAGTCAAGAAAAGGGAGTATATACATTTGACGTTGTGTGTCATTATAACCGTGCTGTACAATATGAATGCCTTTATTAGTTGTGTTCGATTGGCTATATGACTTTTAGAGGCATCTATTTTGTTGTCGGCTAATAAAGACCGCGCTGGAATATGACTGCCTTTTCCCGTGTTGTTTGATTAATACCCACGGATTAAAGTTCTCCTCAATTCTATTCCAAATCGCGATGGATCTCCCGTCAATTTTCTACCTGCTGCATGATTTCTAGAGGCATACTACTACAATCTATTTTGATGTCAGTATTGGGTAGCCTATATAAACAATATAATACGAGAGCATATACAAGAACAATAATCTCACTGCATGTATGATGTATCCTGCCTTTCAATACATGAACTTGAATTCCATCATATAGTCTGTCCACTATCTGCATGGTGTCATTGCAATGCGTTTTCTATTCTTTCTTGTACAGTAAAAAGGGGGAAGAACACTATATTCATATGACTTATTCTGCTTACAGCTTCGAAATTCCACTTGTTTCGTTTAACGTAAAGCCTTTTAAATATAATCAAAACGTTCCCGTGTTTCGGCGGTCTGTGCGCAAAATAATAACGAGTTGAGCTTTATGATTTATGATGAATTGAAAATGGGGGACCCTGATGTAAACAGGACGAAAGTTGGTCTGCATCCCCAATTAACAATTGTATGTACTGAGCTGTACTGTACTGTACCCATTCTGCAATCTGTTAATAAACTTTTCAATCAATCAATCAATCAATCAAGCTACGCGGAGCGCAGTCAGTCAGTAGCCTACACCCCGTATATTCCGATAACGCTATATAAACCATGAATGAATGAATGAATGAGAACTTTATTAACAGATTGCAGAATGGGTACAGTACAGTACAGTACAGCTCAATACATACAATTGTTAAGGGGATGCAGACCAGAGAAAGACTTTCGTCTTGTTTACATCAGGGTCCCCCATTTTCAATTCATCGTAACATATATGACATGCTGCATTCATTCTGAGAGAAAGATCTATTATTCCAAATGCTATTTATAGGGTTTTGACCATAATTACACTACTGTTGCTATTTTACAATGAACTATAATGAACTACGGTTCATAGAACATCCAGTGTTATTATGCACAGAAGCTCATTTCCTTGTTGTAATAATATATTCTACCACTGGGCGCGAGGTACGCCAGGTCCGAAATGTGCGTAGATGTAAGCACGAAGTCAAGTTCAAGTTGAAGTTGATGAATCCCACTCTTTGCTTAGAAATGATCGTACGCACGGGTTACGCACAGATCTGTGCGTAGAACACGTTGATGCATGAGGGCCCAGGTCATTGGATGATGTCGGGTCCACTGACACTAGGTCAGGGAGCATGCTCAGCTGCACTTTTAGCTTGTTGACATCAACGTCAGAGGAGTAGTGCTCCACCACAGTATCGAGGTCTTTGGAAGAGCCCTTTTCCGCTCTGATACTGTCAACAAGTAGCCTCTCCACACAGGAAACCACAGAGGTGTCCAGCGTGTGGAACCGCTCCTCCAGGGTTTTTGTCATTTTGGAAAGCAGAGGTTCCCAGTGCTTTTCTCTGTACATTTGTTTTACTGTGAGGACGGTTGGATCCTCTGCTTCCTCATCATCCTCCCTGATTAGCCTTCTTGGTGGCCTTTTGGTTCTTGGTAGGCTAGGGATATCGACATCTAGACCTCCTGCCTGTTCTACACACTCCTGCCACAGATCTGCAAAGCATGAATCTGACTGCATGCGCAGCATGCTTGCTTTGAGGCAGTCTGTGGCTTCCTTGGCTTTGGATATTGTGATAGTTTTGCCCTGCAAAACCTTGCTGACCATCTCGGCCTTTGAGAACACTTTCTCACAAATCAGCAAGCCAAATAAAAACTCAAATGATTTGAGTTGTTTTGCGAGACCGGATGCCTTGCTTCCAGCCTTCCCCCTATCAGTTTCGGAGATCTTAACCAATGCTTCATGCAGAGGTTCCAAATTTTCAAGGACACTTCTGATGGACGAAGTACGCATTGTCCATCTTGTCGGGCACAGTGGCCGCAGTGCAGCCTGATCTCTGTGTTGGAGCTTCTGGAAACCTGGCAACCGCTTTGGTGAGTCCTGGACAAAGTTGACCAAATCCTGGACCAAGTCGATAGTGTTCCGCACTAATTGGACATCTCGTGTTGCATCCTGCAGGACGAGATTAAGAACGTGAGACGAACAGTGCACAAAGAAGGCATTTGGCTGCTCCTCTTTTATCCTTGCCTGAACACCGGAGAACCGGCCTGACATAGCACTGGCTCCATCATAGCACTGGCCTCTGCAGTTCTCCAGGGGTATGTTGAGGCGAAGCAGGACGTTCTTGATGATTTTTGTCAACGTGGCAGCATCGGTCTGATCTGTGTTGTACAGACCAAGGAAATCTTCGTAGACTTCAAAATGCTCACTCACATGACGAAGAATGAGTGTGACTTGCTCCTTGTTACTAAGGTCAGAGGTTTCGTCAACAATCAAAGAGAAGAATTGGTTGGAATTCACTTCTTCTGCAATCGCACGCAGGCAGGGATGAGCTAACATTCCTAGCATTTCATTTTGGACATCATGTCCAAGCCATTTTTCCTTGCGGATAAGCCACTCTGCAAGCTCTTCTGAGTCAGTCGCACGTACTTTCAGAAGCTGGGCTAGATTGCTCTGATCATCGGTGCAACCCCTGATTGCAATGCCCTGTCTCGCAAGAAAACGGAACGACTCCAAGATCTTCAGCAGTGCAGTTCTGGCTTTTTCACATTCTTTGTTTGCTTTTGTTTGGATTTTGTGAAGCACAGATGAGGAGGACAAGTAACTGCTGAATTTCATCTCTGCCTCCCTATGAGCATATGATTTCTCATGGGTTTTGAATTTGATAGTGGCCTTACTCCAGTTACCAACACCTTGGGAAGTAAAGGCTTCTTCTCTGCATTTTGAGAATGAAAACAATTTCAGCTTTTCAGCCATTCTGCAGCTATGGCAAAAGGCTTTGTTCACTTCTGAGTCCCACTCAAGCCATGGATGGTCTTTGAACCAAGAGTATTTGAAGGACCTCTGAGTTGATCCAAAGGCTGACTTAGGGAACTGAATGTTGGGCTGATTCGGTTTCCTACGCAAATCGACATCTGACCTTTCCTAAAGGTGGAAACAAATGAAAAACAAAACTCACTTGAGGTGCCTTTGCCTCAATGGTAGATGTTTGGGTTGCAACGCAATACAAGAGACTACAGTTTGGTTCAAAGGTTCATGGTTCAATGACCATCCATGGCTTGAGTGGGACTCAGAAATGAACAAAGCCTTTTGCCAAGTTGTTTTCATTCTCAAAATGCAGAGAAGAAGCCTTGCTCTATTGTTATTTCTTTTACATCGTACTACAAGAAGCCTTACACAGGATTTTGGGTTAGAATCCAACCCTTTCCTATTTCTTTTAAACATCTCTGGTGATTAGAAAAGACATGACTTCTGATTTGTTTTAGTTTTTTACTATCCATTAAGATGGATTAATGGAATGTGTGATTCTCTTTTCAAGAATAACTAGAAAAAAAAATCATTAAAATGTTTTCTGCTTTTCTGACAGTGAGGTTCGAACTGGAAGCGCCTGCACACTAAAACACTTGTTAAAAGAACATATGATCCAAGTATTTGTTGCTTAATTTGTTATCCCTAGTCGGAAAATGCTATAGGAATCCTATAAGAATCTGTATACGTTTTAGGAACCAAACCCATAAGAATCCTATAGGATTCTTATAGAACTGTCTCAAAATCCTATGGGATCCTAAAGGATTCCTATAGGGTTCCAAAAACATATAGAGATTCCTATAGCATTTTTTTGACTAGGGATGTTATCCTACACTGCTGTCTGATATTTCCATTACCTGTAACTCTTGGGTCTCTTTATCTCCTTCTCTGCCTCCTCCCTGAGTCTGCACAGTCACCATATCATTCTACATTAAGGAGAGCAATACACTTATGAATACACTGAACCGGTTTGAATACACAATCTTTATGCTACTCTGTAAAGAAAGGGAGAGAGGGGGGGATATATAATCCAAGTATTTGTGTCTTAATTTGTTATGTTATCCTACACTTTAAGCTGTCTGAAATGTCCATTACCTGTAACTCTTGGGTCTCTTTCTCTCCTTCTCTGCCTCCTCCCTGAGTCTGCACAGTCACCATATCATTCTACATTAAGGAGAGCAATACACTTATAAATACACTGAACCGGTTTGAATACACAATCTTTATGCTACTCTGTAAAGAAAGGTAGAGAGGGGGGGATATATAATCCAAGTATTTGTGTCTTAATTTGTTATGTTATCCTACACTTTAAGCTGTCTGATATTTCCATTACCTGTAACTCTTGGGTCTCTTTCTCTCCTTCTCTGCCTCCTCCCTGAGTCTGCACAGTCACCATATCATTCTACATTAAGGAGAGCAATACACTTATGAATACACTGAACCGGTTTGAATACACAATCTTTATTCTACTCTGTAAAGAAAGGGAGAGAGGGGGGGATATATAATCCAAGTATTTGTGTCTTAATTTGTTATGTTATCCTACACTTTAAGCTGTCTGATATTTCCATTACCTGTAACTCTTGTGTCTCTTTCTCTCCTTCTCTGCCTCCATCCCGGGTCTGCACAGTCACCATATCATTCTACATTAAGGAGAGCAATACACTTATGAATACACTGAACCGGTTTGAATACACAATCTTTATGCTACTCTGTAAAGAAAGGGAGAGAGGGGGGGGATATATAATCCAAGTATTTGTGTCTTAATTTGTTATGTTATCCTACACTTTAAGCTGTCTGAAATTTCCATTACCTGTAACTCTTGGGTCTCTTTCTCTCCTTCTCTGCCTCCTCCCTGAGTCTGCACAGTCACCATATCATTCTACATTAAGGAGAGCAATACACTTATGAATACACTGAACCGGTTTGAATACACAATCTTTATGCTACTCTGTAAAGAAAGGGAGAGAGGGGGGGGATATATAATCCAAGTATTTGTGTCTTAATTTGTTATGTTATCCTACACTTTAAGCTGTCTGAAATTTCCATTACCTGTAACTCTTGGGTCTCTTTCTCTCCTTCTCTGCCTCCTCCCTGAGTCTGCACAGTCACCATATCATTCTACATTAAGGAGAGCAATACACTTATAAATACACTGAACCGGTTTGAATACACAATCTTTATGCTACTCTGTAAAGAAAGGGAGAGAGGGGGGGGATATATAATCCAAGTATTTGTGTCTTAATTTGTTATGTTATCCTACACTTTAAGCTGTCTGATATTTCCATTACCTGTAACTCTTGGGTCTCTTTCTCTCCTTCTCTGCCTCCTCCCTGAGTCTGCACAGTCACCATATCATTCTACATTAAGGAGAGCAATACACTTATGAATACACTGAACCGGTTTGAATACACAATCTTTATTCTACTCTGTAAAGAAAGGGAGAGAGGGGGGGATATATAATCCAAGTATTTGTGTCTTAATTTGTTATGTTATCCTACACTTTAAGCTGTCTGATATTTCCATTACCTGTAACTCTTGTGTCTCTTTCTCTCCTTCTCTGCCTCCATCCCGGGTCTGCACAGTCACCATATCATTCTACATTAAGGAGAGCAATACACTTATGAATACACTGAACCGGTTTGAATACACAATCTTTATGCTACTCTGTAAATAAAGGGAGAGAGGGGGGGGATATATAATCCAAGTATTTGTGTCTTAATTTGTTATGTTATCCTACACTTTAAACTGTCTGATATTTACATTATCTGTAACTCTTGGGTCTCTTTCTCTCCTTCCTGAGTCTGTACAGTCACCATATCATTCTACATTAAGGAGAGCAATACACTTATGAATACACTGAACATCATTATGAAACATTTCTATTGCACCCTTACTTACAATTCATTATGAATTGAAAATGGGGGACCCTGATGTAAACAAGACGAAAGTCTTTCTCTGGTCTGCATCCCCTTAACAATTGTGTGTATTGAGCCGTACTGTACTGTACCCATTCTGCAATCTGTTATTGATTGATTAAAAATGTTATTAACATATTGCAGAATGGGTACAATATAGTATGGCTCAATACACACGATTGTTAAGGGGATGCAGACCAGAGAAAGACTTTTGTCTTGTTTACATCAAAACCTGAGCTGACTTCACTGTGATCTTGCTGAGTAATTGTTGACCGGAGTGTTGGACGTCCCGTGACGAAGGCCGGGAGATTGTGACCCCCCCTGCGTGCCCCCCTGTCTCCGGAGGTCTCGTAGTGGTGACCGGAGTGCCGGATGTCCCGCGATGATGTCGGGGAGTTCGCGACCCTCTCTGCGCTACCCCCTATCTCCTTGTCTCCGGCTGTCCCTGAGCAACGACCGGAGTGTTGAATGTCCCGTGACTAAGACGGGGAGGACGTGACCCTCTTTGCGCCGCCCCTGTGCCTCAAATAGATCCGCTATCAACTCTATCTTTAATCTTTCAAAATGTTCAGTTGCTATCGCTATTAGCTCTATCTTTAATCTTTCAAAATGTACAGTTGCTATTGCATGCACTCATCTGTGTTTCACCACACACATGAGTGCATGCTTACCAACTGTCCGTCTGCAACACTACTATCACCAACATCTAAGAAGGGAGATCCCCCCTTGAATGGCCCTTCTAAGGTTTCTCTCCTCCACACTGCCTGTGGAGCTTTTTTCCCTATTGTTAGGTTTTAGTGAGTTTTTCCTTACCTTCGCGTGGGGTATGTCTGGGAGTGCTTGCATTCTTTCATTTATTTGCATTCATCTAAAAATGTTTGGACCTTATGGTGTTCTTGTTCTGTTCTTGACTTATTGTTATGTTTTCTTCTTGACTTGTTTAAAGAAGACGTGTACGGCCCATGGGGACATTAACGTGTGTTGTCGGGCCCTATAAATAAATTTGATTTGATTTGATTTGATCAGGGTCCCCCACTTACAATTCATAATGAATTGTAAGTAAGGGTGCAATTAACACCGTGCAATCCATTATTTGTGGAGCCTGCCCTTTAAGTCTTTGAGCTATTAGGCTACTAGGGTTCTTACTTTGCGTTTTGGTGTACTGAAAAATGCTCTGATGTCTGTATTCTTTCTTTTTTCTGCCATGTTACCTGGTTGGCTGGACACACACACACACACACACACACACACACACACACACACACACACACACACACACACACACACACACACACACACACACACACACACACACACACACACACACATTTTCATTTCAGGTATTGTACCTTAAGATAATTGAAAATCTTGATTTATCGTAAATCCTCAAATATAGGTCTTCTATTAGTATTTACCTCAGCTGCAAAGAGCACCAGGGCCCTCATTCATCAACGTGTCTTACGCACAGATTTGTGCTTACCCTGTGCGTACGATCATTTCTAAGCAAAGAGTGGGATTCATCAATTTCAACTTGAACTTGACTTTGTGCTTATGTCTACGCACAGCTCTGAGCACACTTAGCTGACGCCCAGTGGTAGAATATCGTTACTACGCACAAGCGCTCCTCAGTACATGCATTCGTTCCAACGCGGAAATAAAGACACTGGCGCGTGTTCTGTATGACCCCCGTAATTCATTATAGTTCATTGTGAAATAGCAACAGTAGTGTAATTATGGTCAAAACCCTATAAATAGCATTTGGAATAATAGATATTTCTCTCAGAATGAATGCAGCATGGTTTATATAGCGTTATCGGAATATACGGGGTGTACTGGATGTACTGGCTCCGCGTAGCTCAACTCGTTATTATTTTGCGCACAGACCGCAGAAACACAGGAACGTTTTGATTATATTTAAAAGGCTTTACGTTAAACGAAACAAGTGGAATTTCGAAGCTGTAACCAGAATACAAGTCATATTATGAACACCCACGATATAGTGTTCTTCCCCCTTTTTACTGTATAAGAAAGAATAAAAAAACGCATTGCAATGACACCAGGGTGTATGTGTATTACAAAACCCTTGCAATAATGTGTCTTAAATGAATGAAAAGCATACATGCTCTGGACACAGAGCATATCGTGTGGGTGATATGACTTGTATTATGCTTACAGGATTCCACGTATTTAGTTTTACAATGTCAAAGCCTTTTAATGTAAATCAAAACGTTCCCGTATTTCTGCAATCTATGTGCAAAATAATAACGAGTTGAGTTCTAACAAAGAACATATTACATGCTGGTATGCTGATAGAGTAAACTATTATATGAATATGATATGATATAAGGTATACACTGGTCCGTCGCATACACTGGTATGCGCAAGTTACTGTTGCATAATGTAGGCTATGGCTGCTATTATATGTAATCCATATAGGCTACCTAATAGTATATGATTTTTAGAGGCATCTATTTTGTTGTCCGTAATACCGACAACAAAATAAATGCCTCTAAAAATCATATAGCCAATCGAACACAACTAATAAAGGCATTCATATTACAGCACGGTTATAATGACACACAACCAACGCCAAACAGTGGTCAACGAACGGTCTTTATTAGTATTTTGAGCTGTCCAGGCAGAATGCAGCAATGGTCTTAGGGAGCCGTTGATATCTGACATCACCGTTTACAAGTCCGCCTTTTATTTATCCCATAACACGCGATAGTGTCTTCTTGGTTCGACAGCAGTGAACAATCTCTGTGAAGTTTCTCAGAGTTCCGCTCGGGTCAGTCGATTATTTCACATCCCATGGGGGGTGTTTCCTCACTTTCATGACCATATATGGATAATCATGCAGGAGCATTGACGGTAGAACAAAGTGGTATTCATCAACACGGAGGAGCATAGGACCTGTGTACGCACGGTTGATGAATCCCGATTCTTCTGTGCGTACACTGGTTCTACATTCTGTGCTTACATGTGGAAATAGAACATGTTCTACGTCCACGTTGATGAATGAGGGCCCAGGGCCCTCATTCATCAATGTGTGCGTAGAACTTGACCTATTTCCACACGTAAGCACGGAATGTAGAACTAGTGTACGCACAGGGAAGTCGGGATTCATCACACGGTGCGTACGCAGGGTCTATGCTCCTCCGTGTTGATGAATACCACTTTGTTCTACCGTCAATGATTTATTGTTCTACCGTCAATGATTTTGACCATAATTACACTACTGTTGCTATTTTACAATGAACTATAATGAACTACGTACAGAACATCCAGTGTTATTATGCACAGAAGCTCATTTCCTTGTTGTAATAATATATTCTACCACTGGGCGCCAGGTACGCCTGGTCTGACCTGTGCGTAGATGTAAGCACGGAGTCAAGTTCAAATCGAAATTGATGAATCCCACTCTTTGCTTAGAAATGATCGTACGCACAGGGTAAGCACAGATCTGTGCGTAGAACACGTTGATGAATGAGGGCCCAGGCCTTTATTAGAGAGACTTGTTATATAAGAGGCAGGCCTTAATTTCTAAAACTGACACTCATGGACATAATCCCTTCATTTTCAGACTTTTATTGCATTATTATTATTATTATTATTATTATTATTATTATTATTATTATTATTATTATTATTATTATTATTATTATTATTATTATTATTATTATTATTATTATTATTATTATTATTAATAATAATAATAATAATAATAATAATAATAATAATAATAATAATAATAATAATAATAATAATAATAATAATAATAATAATAATAATAATAATAATAATAATAATAATAATAATAATAATAATAATAATAATAATAATAATAATAATAATAATAATAATAATAATAATATTATTTGTTTGACTTTAAATACCAATGCTAGTCTAAATAAATGTAGACAGACCATGTACGCATTAAAAATATAATAATAATAATAATCATAATAATAATAATAATAATAATAATAATAATAATAATAATAATAATAATAATAATAATAATAATAATAATAATAATAATAATAATAATAATAATAATAATAATAATAATTATAATTATAATTATTATTATTATTATTATTATTATTATTATTATTATTATTATTATTATTATTATTATTATTATTATTATTATTATTATTATTATTATTATTATTATTATTATTATTATTATTATTATTATTATTATTATTATTATTATTATATTTTTAATGCGTACATGGTCTGTCTACATTTATTTAGACTAGCATTGGTATTTAAATATTGAGTGCAGTTGAGTAATTGTGGGATTAACATAATTCACACACTGAAGTTGGAACAGTCTAAAGGTTGTCCAGTTGATTACAGACTAATGCAGGAGATGCTGGTATCGAGCCCAGCTCTCAGCGTTGCTACCGGCTTGGCCGGCCATCATACTAACACAACAGAGAACAGAGATAGAGGAGAACAGAGAACAGAGATGTAGGAGAACAGAGAACAGAGATGGAGGAGAACAGAGAACAGAGATGGAGGAGAACAGATAACAGGGATGTAGGAGAACAGAGGAGGACAGAGATGGAGGAGAACAGAGAACAGAGATGGAGGAGAACAGAGATGGAGAACAGAGATGGAGGAGAACAGAGATGGAGGAGAACAGAGATGAAGGAGGGAAAACACAAGAGGTGAAGGAGGATGAGGGCATATGAGAGGAGAGAGAGGAGAGAAGAGAGAGCAGAGGAGAGATAAGAGAGGAGAGAGAGAGCAGAGGAGAGAGAGAGGAGAGATGAGAGAGAGCAGAGGAGAGATAGAGGAGAGATAAGAGAGGAGAGAGAGGGGAGAGGAGAGAGAGGGAGAGAGAGGAGAGGAGAGAGAGAGCAGAGGAGAGATAAGAGAGGAGAGAGAGAGGAGATATGAGAGAGAGAGAGGAGAGAGAGCAGAGGAGAGATAGAGAGATAGGAGAGAGAGAGGAGAGGAGAGAGAGAGGAGAGAAGAGAGAAGAGAGAGCAGAGATAAGAGAGGAGAGAGAGGGGAGAGGAGAGAGAGCAGAGGAGAGAGAGGGGAGAGGAGAGAGAGAGCAGAGGAGAGATAAGAGAGGAGATAAAGGGGAGAGGAGAGAGAGGAGAGAGGAGAGAGAGGAGTCAAACAAAGTCAACAGCATCCAGCTGACACCATTATTCTAGATAATATGACAACGTTAGCTAGCGGCTAACGCCAACGTTATATTATTATTATTTATTAGTTACGGTATGACCAGATGGCATTTCGGACCGTGAAACACTTTTATTGTATTGCGTGGTAGAAGTTATACCACTCAATAGTAAAGACATGTCTACAGGCACGTTGGAACTATAAAACGGCAGGGGGTGCTGGGGGGTCGCCAGATGATAAAAAAAAAAAACTGGCCAGGCCAGTGTTTCTAGTTGCACCAGCGCAATAGTTAGATAACCTAGGTGGGGAACAACCAGGAGATCACTGCAACTCACACAAGTTGGAGAACTATCTCTCTCTCTCTCTCTCTCTCTTGCTCTCACACACACACAAAGGGAGCCGCATGTGATTGGTGGAGGCGGGATCCTTACGAAAAACTGCTAATCATTGACACATGCTAGCCTGTAATAATCCCCCCCAGAAAAATTTACTTTGCATTTGATATATTGCAAATATATGCCATCACACACACTGGCATTTAAAGGGTTAGAATTATAAAATGAATATGTGGTGTTATGATCAGGGCTGAAGTTGAATAAAATATTGTATTTATCAATTACAAAAAACTGAAAATCCATACAAATCTGTGTTGTTGCTAATCATACATATGCTAGCCTGTTTTTTAACAATAATTTGTGATGCCATCACAAACACTGGCATTTAAAGGGTACAAATAAAAAAAAATGCCTGTACCAGAATGCAGGAAATTAAGTCTTTGTAACAAAAAAAATTCCTGGTGGGGGACCCCCTGCTTAAAAAGTGGCCTGACTGGGGCTATATTTCCTGGCCTGAATGATTTCCCCAGTCCGGCCCTGATTAAAAGCCTCCAATGCTTATTAGTGTGTGTGCGTTTGAACGTTTGCATGTTTCAAACTACATTTCCATTTAAAATAAAATCTTTTTTTACCTCCTATAATAGTGGGGGTCGCGGCTCTCTGACACCGTTTTTTTGGGTCGCGGCCTGAAAAGTTTGGGAACCCCTGGTCTAGCCTGTACCCCCCAGACATGTTGCTGGCCCCGTCAAAACAGTATCCTATCAGCCTCTCCATGGGCAGGTCGAGGCGTAAAAGTATTTTATACACAAAAACAGCGCCTCGGCTGTTGTGTCTGGGCCGGGCATTGTAAAAACCCCAAAAGAAGTTCTGAGTTTCCCAGTTGTCATCGGCGAACTGTATATTACAAGAGAATTGTTCTTTTCCAGTGAGTGACATCAGTGGTTCCGTCAGCGCTCAAGCCAAATAATGGGCTTTTGGATGCTTTGCCTCTAATTTGTCGCTGAATATCATGGGCAAACAGCTGTAAGATTTCGTTTTGGATGTTGTTGGACATCCAGTTGTCTCTCTTTTGGAGCCAATTCTTCAACTCGGGATTCTTTCCATCATGAGCTGCCATAACACCCCATCCCTATTTGCATCACCCCTCAGTGGAAGCCCCTGGCGCCCGAGGGGGGGTATAGGGGAACAGACTCAGTTAACTCTTCAATACCTGATGCTGAGGCTGAACCTGTCGTCTCTGTCTCTCTCTGACGTTTATCAGATTTAGTGGGACTGTCACTGGGACCGGCGGGACGTTTCGAAAATAAATCTGATATTTTTCTTTTCTGCGAGTGAGACATTCTGTGCTAGCAAAGTCTGACTACTAGCTAAAATCGACTGACTGCGCAAGCACTTTATCACAGTAGCTCAGTGGTTCGTGGCGCGTGGGAAGGGCGGGAGACGGGAGGTGAATACAATTAGTTGTTTCACCTGTCATTCAATCAGTCTGTGACAGTCTGTCATCACTCGAAAATCTACTCGGTTTTACACGTATGATTGTGTACATACAGTAGTGTAATGAATGAATGAAAACTTTATTTAACAGATTGGAGAATGGCTACAATACAGTACGGCTCAATACACACAATATTAAAATGGTGAAGTGCTTTGAGCAGGATAAACTTATAATATACAGTGTTACAGTTATACAGTTACAGTATATACAAATATATAAATACTGCCATAAAAAAAACATAAAAAAAAAGAATTATATATATATATATATTTTTTTTTGCAATAATTGAGAGGGGGTGCTGCAGCCCCCCCCGCACCCCCCCTTCCAACGTCCCTGCATGTCTAACATAATAGTTTGTTTGAACAACTGAACTTACTTAGTGGAAAATCCTGCTGTTGTGCCTAAAGTGTTCACGCTGCCTGGCCACCAGCGTATTACACCTGGAGGCTGCAGCGCTGTGCAGACTGGAGTGTGCGCCGCGGCTCCACTCTGTCTGATGGGGGCTGGGAGGCACTGGATCAAACCATATCGGGCAGGGGGGTGTCGCAATCTTTGGAAACTTAAAAACTTGCTATTAAGTGTCATTGCGTATTATTAATTTGATTGAAATTACGTAGTTATGGTTAGATAAGATTTATATATTGGGGGGGGGGGATATATCATATGATCAAAAAGTGAGGGAGCAAAGGGACACGTTTGCTCCCCCAAGTTCATTTACATTTACATTTAGTCATTTAGCTGACGCTTTTATCCAAAGCGACTTACAAGTTCTGTGCGACAAGACAGCAAGAAGGGTATAACTCTATCAGCTGAGTAACAATGTTCATCAAAGTGTTGCGTGTTACAGTGTAGGTTAGTTTATTAGGACAAGTGCATGACAGTAAGGTTAGTCGGGGTTAGATTTTTTTATTTTTTATTTTTTTTTATCAGTTCAGATAATGGTTGAAGAAGTGAGTCTTTAGTCGACGGCGAAAGATTGGACGGGATTCGGCTGTCCTAACTGGGATGGGTAGTTCATTCCACCATTGTGGGGCAAGGACTGAGAATAGGCGGCTTCTCTTTGATGACCCTCCGGGAGCTTGGATAGGAGTAGATCTGAGGCGGCCAGAAGATGCAGAGCGTAGGGGTCTTGAGGGTGTGTAGTTAGAGACCATTGACCGGAGGTAGGCGGGAGCGGTTCCCTTTGCCGCACGGTATGCTAGGTCGAGGGCCTTGAAGCGGATACGTGCAGCAATGGGGAGCCAGTGCAGGTCCCTAAGAAGTGGGGTGACATGGGCCGACTTCGGTAGGTTTGAGATCAGGCGGGCCGCTGCGTTTTGAATGAGTTGAAGAGGCTTGGTGGCAGTGGCCGGGAGGCCAGCTAGCAGTGCGTTGCAGTAGTCGAGGCGGGAGATGACTGTTGATTGGACGAGGAGTTGGGTGGCTTCTTTTGTCAGGAAGGGGCGTATCCTTCTGACGTTGCTCAGGAGGAATCTGCAGGTTCTGGTTGTCGCTGTGATGTGAGCAGAGAAGTTCAACTGGTGGAGCATGTGCATCGACTGCTCCATTACGTAGGCGTCTATGATGACATACCAGATTTGCAAATACAGTACAATACAGTCTTCATGGTTGAGTAGGCTATGAGCCTCTTCATGGTTGAGTAGGCTATGAGCTTCTTCATGGTTGAGTAGGCTATGAGCGTCTTCATGGTTGAGTAGTAGGCTATGAGCCTCTTCATGGTTGAGTATAGGCTATGAGCAGCTTCATGGTTGAGTAGGCTATGAGCATCATCATGGTTTATGTTGCCTAGCAGGCTTCTCAATAATTGCATTGCGTCCCCTTTTGTAGAATTTAAATCCTGTTTGAATTTCACCAACATTTTTATACCAAACCAAATAATTTGATGGCTTGTTCAATCAAATTCTTAACAACTGTTAATCGACCGTCGATGAATAATCAACAACTCTAATTGCGGTGTCCTCCTCTCCTTTCTGAGAGACAGGGGAGAAAAGGCAAAACTTAAAAGGAGAATACAAAACAATACAGTGAACAATTTGCTATTATAGTTTGGGAGGGGGAGGGAGTTTGGGGGGAGCTTGAAAGGGAGGAGGGAGGGTGGGAGGTTGAGGTGGTTGGAGGAGGGATGTTAAGAGAGGGGGGGTTGGGAGGGAGGTTGTGAGGTTGAGAGGGAGGAGGGAGGTTGGGAGGAATGGAGGCACTACAGATCGCTCACAGTAAACATTTACGTAGTCAAACATTTTTAAATCACTAATCACAAATAAGAATAAAAATACAGTCAGGGATATACATTCTAAAATATGTATATATCTAATATACAGCCAAAGAGAGGGAAGGGGGAGGGAGATTGAGGGGGAGGGAGGGAGGTTGAGATGGATGGAGGTTGAGAGGGAGGGGGAGGGAGGGCGGTTGAGAGGGAGGGGGGAGAAGGGAGGTTGAGATAGATGGATGTTGAGAAAGAGGGAGGGAGGGAGATTGAGGGGGAGGGAGGGAGGTTGAGAGGCAGGTGGGAGGGAGGTTGGGGCAGGGGCGTAAGACATGTCCCCTGCATGTTTTCAGAAGGCAGTTATTGTCCCCTGCACGTTATTACCGTCCAAAACAATGTTACACGATAATAAACGTGACACGACGCAGCCACGACCACATGGAAAACGGCTGCTTGTTCCATCTCTGAGCTCAGGTCTCTGACTGAGCCATTGTCATGCAAAGAAAGGTAGCCAGGTGAGCATGCGGCGAGGCGGGACGAGTCGCATTTCTGTGTGCACGCGCTAAGTACCGACCACAGCTGTCTTTGCAACAGCCATGTCGTCAGGTGTGCTCAATAGCACCCTCCCCTCAAAGTTTGGTGTGAAACTGTGAACGATGGTCTGTGTGATTGCCATGAAATGCAACAGCATTGCTTGGAATGGTGTCTGTGAAATATCTGTCTATGACCTCATTTTTAAAAGCCTCTAGGCTGTTGTTTTATACATTATAATAAATAGCTCTCTCTCTATCTCTCTCTCTCTCTCTCTCTCTCTCTCTCTCTCTCTCTCTCTCTCTCTCTCTCTCTCTCTCTCGTTCCGAGACTCGTGCGGCGTTATGACTTGTCATAAGTGAATTGTATAGAAACAACTCAAAATAATTTACTTGCACAACTGATTTTTTATTTTTATTTTTGTCTACGAAGCGGGGGGGGGGGGGGGGGCGACCCCCCCTTCACCCCGCCTCCCCCCACGACCTACAACTCTACGCCACAGACCACGCCCCCAAATGTGTCCCCTCCACCATTGAAAACAAAATTACGCCCTTGGGTTGGGGGGCTTCATGTTTCAAGTTTCTTTATTAGTTGTCATACAGAAGTACAGAATACTTTTATACAAAATGCTTCTTTCTGTTTCGCTCCAGAGACTGTGCTAGGCAAAAATAGATAATAAAATAAGTATAGCAAGTATAAAATAGAAGTCAAGTACGTAGACAAAGATTTTCAGTATATACATATATACAATGCTCTATGTAGAGTAGAAGTAACTGAGTTACCATACAATACTATACAGTGCAAAGCAGAAGTGGGATGAGGTACAATTTAGGTACAATATAATTTACAGTAAGGTGTAATGAGGTATGGGTTGTAGTGCAAATTCTTTACTGATAAATATAAAGTGTGCTTAGGTGTACTAAAGTGGTTAAAGTGGGTGCTGCAGTGAGTTGTATGTTTAAAGTGAGTGTGTGCGTGTGGATGTGTGTGCTGTGAGTGCATTTGATGGTTGTTACATAGTGTTATTGTTCGTTGAGCATCCTGATGGCCTGGGGATAAAAGCTTCTTCTGAGTCTTTCTGTGCTTGCCATGAGACTCCTGTATCGCTTGCCTGACCGCAGCAGTTCAAAGAGGCAGTTGTTAGGGTGGCTCGAGTCTTTGATAATTCTCTTAACCTTGCCCATGCACCGCTTGTTGTAAATGCCCTGGAGTGGGAAGCCCCCCTCCAATTGTGCATTCGGCTGGGCGGGCCACTCTCTGTAGTCTGCTACGGTCTTGTGCGGTGCTATTCCCAAACCAGGAGGTGATATTGCCAGTCTGTATGCTCTCTATTGTGCATGAGTAGAAGTTCTTAAGGATCTTCTGACTGACTTGGAACTTCCTTAGGCGTCTGAGGAAGTACACGTGTTGCCGTGCCTTCTTCACAACACTGTCAATGTGTGAGGTCCATGTCAAGTCCTCGGATATGTGGACTCCGAGGTACTTAAAACTGTTCACTCTCTCAACCCGTGCCCCGTCGATGCTGAGGGGGCTGTAGTCTCTGACCCCCGACCTCCTAAAGTCCACAATCATCTCCTTTGTTTTGCTGACGTTCAGGGAGAGGCTGTTCTCTTGACACCATCCCGCTAGAACCTTGACCTCCTCCAGGTAGGCCCTCCAGGTAGCTTATTTGCCAGCTACTTAACTATGGAGCTAGACTAAATATTCCAGCCTAGCTTTCTAGCCATAGGATTCAGTGGGTCTGACAATGTAAGCATGTTCCTTTAAAGGGGCACTTGCTCAAAAAACAATGCAGATTTATTTTTGCACACTATCGAACATTTCTAGCCCACATCCAAAAACGCTACCTACCTACCTACCTACCTACCTACCTACCTACCTACCTACCTACCTACCTACCTACCTACCTACCTACCTACCTACCTACCTACCTACCTACCTACCTACCTACCTACCTACCTACCTACCTAGCTGCACACCCCTGATGAGTTTACACCTCTATATAAAGCCTACATCCATTGGCGTAACGCTGGTTTCATGTCACACTATAGGACAGTGCTAGCACACCAGTGGACATTTTCAATTACATGGTCAGTTTGTGGCCTAGTTCTTCAATCCAACATTATAATGTAAGGTTTCCTCGTCTGCACCTTCCGAGTCCGAATGCAGTCAACGCTCGAGTCCAAGTCTGAGTCATCAGTGCTCAAGTCCAAGTGAAAATGAGTCCAGAACTCGAGTACAACAACACTTCTGCAAGCATTGTCTACTTGCTCTGTTCGTGAGTCCTGTATGTCATTGTGCCATGTGATGTCAGTAGTCCTGCGTCACTATCCATGAACCGCCAGGCTCTGCCGTGTTGTTCTGAATGAAGGATTTCATTCCTTTGTGCCCCTGGGATGCACGCTCAGTCCCCCCCCCCCCCTGAGTCAGATGTGGTCAGGAGACCCATCTATTGCCCCTCATCTTGGAACTCCCAGTGAGCAAAACTGTTTAGCGTTTTTGGATGTGGGCTAGAAATGTTCGATAGTGTGCAAAAATAAATCTGCATTGTTTTTTGAGCAAGTGCCCCTTTAAAGGAACATGCCAACATTTTGGGAAATTAGCTTTCCGTCTTCTCCAGAGAGAGACAAGAAGATAGATACCAGTTTCCTCTCTGTGCGTTTAGTAGAAAGCTATCTGGCTGCACGTTAGCCTAGCTTAGCACAATGAATGGAAGCGGACAGTGCCGGTTAGTGTCGTGGAATATATTATCATGTCATTATAGATCTGTGTTGAGATATCATTTTATCATTGTCAGACACTGGCAGAGACTACGGTCCCTTTAATGTGAGGAGATGATGACTTTTGACCTAAATCTTTTCCTCTGCTAGCAAGGTTGTTTATCATTCCAGTTATCCCATGCTTCGCCAATGACGGATTAAGCCGTCATTCCTCGCCATGCTTAATCTGCCAATGACTGATTACGCCGTCATTGGTCTGTTTACATTTCTTTTCAATTTTCCCAGTCTAAACATGGCAGCGGAGCTTTCTGACCTGGGTTTGAGTCTCAGGCTGCATTTCCCCTCAAATTACACTAGGTGGCAGTTCCCCCTATATTCTAACACTGTATCACAAGATGAATGGTTATTGCATCTCGGCGGACTCCCTATAATGAAGATGGTCTGTGATTGGTCAGTGCACCTGGCCGCAGGTATAAAAGATCACGCCCTCCCATAATCGATGAGTTTTTGGGAGTTGTTGTTGAGAGAGAGAAAGATAGAGAGATAGAGAGAGATATAGTTACAGTTACATTGATTCATGAGAGCAGAGTATAGTCTTGTAGTATTAGTGATTAGTTGAGTTAGTATAGTAGCAGTATTAGAAGTAATTGTAAGTTGTCAGCTGTGCTTTAGAAGTACATAGTCGTGCTATCTAGTAGCACTTTGTGAGGGTTTAGTGGTAGTCCTAGGTGGTATATTGTAGTAGTAGTTTGATTATTTAGTTGTTACATTAGTTATTATTAGTTATTTAGGATGAGGAGACGTAGTGTAGGGAAGAATGTAGCGAAGAGGCCGACGGACGATCGGCTTGTTCAAACGAAGTTGCCGTTCGGACCCGTGGCTGTTGCAGCTCCAAGTTCTCCAACGACCGGGCCGGTTGTAGCACCAACGACCGGGCCGCGCCGTGAGGCCCAGCGACATCTCACGCCCCCGGAGCACATCTCCCCGTCGCAGTACGAGGAAGAGGAAGACTGTACGGGCATACGTATCTTTGGAATCGGATAGTGATTCAACTGATCATGAATGCAGCGGTACCGATTGGCAACCAGGTGAGGTCGTGTGGATGCAATTGTGTGCGCAACGTGTATTGATCATCATGATTCACCTAACACTAATGTATTCATTGTATACTGTACTGTCCATGTAAATATGTAACGTTAGTTCGCCAACCAACGTCATTATTATTTATTTATTATAGATCCGCCGTCATCATCAGACGACGATCTAGGCCTTGGCAGACGACATGACGGTACGTGCATATCTCATTTTGACACATGTATCTCTTGAACTTTTCATATTTATTTACATAGCGTGTATAATGTATATACATATACAGGTTCAGATCGATGAATTAGAATATCGTGGAAATGTTATTTGGTATCCAACTCAATGTCCATGTATTTTAATTTTGTATATAGAAATGTGTGTATTCACTAGTACTGTCTTTTTGGGTGAATTTTGCACAAAATACTCCTAATGTCATTCTTTCTACACAATCAAGGCCTACTGGCCTATATTCAACCATATGATTTTCTGTGTGCCATGTGCTTGCCCAGGTGCTCGGGGGAGGTCAGATCAATGCACTTTGATATAACACACACACACACAGTCTAGCTATGCCTTACATCAAAGGTCATGATTTCACTTTGATGTAACACTGTGGGGGGCAGAGTAAGAGAGAGGGGGGAGATCTGTGTGTGTGTGTGTGTGTGTGTGTGTGTGTGTGTGTGTGTGTGTGTGTGTGTGTGTGTGTGTGTGTGTGTGTGTGTGTGTGTGTGTGTGTGTGTGTGTGTGTGTGTGTGTGTGTGCTGTCTGCCTCTGACAGTGGGATCATCATACCGTTTTTGATATGAAATGTGAAATGCAATTATCTGTGTATTTGGAAGACAGCTAATCATGCCATTATGTATTATAGGTTCGGACACAGAGTCTGCTTCCGGTGGTGAGGGAGCAGGGACCCCGTAATTTTTGGGTACGGACTAACATTCATGTGTGTATGTAAATGTGTGTTTACTGTATGCGTGTAAATTGTGCAATGAGACTGACTGAATGAATTCAATATTCCAGATTCTGGAGCAGAGAGCGATGACGCCCCGCTCGAGTGTGTCACCTACTCATACAGGTGAGTGTCTACATAATAATACATAATGCTATATATATATATCATGTAAATAAAAGGACAATATTGCAATATTGTAATGTTACATTCCTGTGATTCCCGAAGACGGTAGTGAAGGGACTGATATTCCGGAACCCGTTGCAGGCAGAAAATGCACATCTAAGAGGGGTAAGTTGGCCTCACTCTGCACACCACTTCCAACTCTGACCTCTGACCCCCACACCACGTCCAGATCTGACCTCTGACCCCCACACCACGTCCAGCTCTGACCTCTGAACCCCACACACACTCACTCATTCACTCACACACAGTTTGTAACTACGTGTTATATGAATGTTTGTCTACAGTAGGGGTGTTATGATAATTGTATATTTGTATAATTGACAGGTCGCGGGGTGCGACGAGGAGCGAGGAGCAGGTCGGCGGCGAGCCGTAATAACCTTGATGATGCCTGGTCTCGTGATGGCTGGGAGCCGCACAGACTTCCCTTCACAGCCCAACCAGGTCTGCTCCAGGACGCTGCGGCACTGGATTCTCCCCGGCCTGCAGCCTGGCTAGATTTATTTCTAACCGACGACTTCCTCAACATGATCGTTGCTCAGACCAACCTGTACGCGGATCAGTCCATTGCCCTGCTGGATCCCACACTAACCAGTAGCAGGGCACTGGTTTGGAAGCCCCTCTCACTGAAGGAGCTCAAGGAGTTCCTTGGCCTGTTATTCCTAACCAGTGTCCATCCGAAGCCTCACTTGGATATGTTTTGGACCACAGATGAAACGATCATCACACCGTTCTTTTCCACAACCATGCCATGCAACCGTTATGAACTTATATGGCGCTTCCTCCACTTTGCCGACAACACAGCCCTAGATCCGAGAGACAAACTTCGCAAAGTACACTCTGTAGTGGATCATGTGAATGTGAGGTGTAAGGAGCTTTATCATCCCCGCCGCGACATCTCCATCGACGAGGGGATGATGGCATGGCGAGGCCGCCTGGCGTTCAGGGTCTACAACCCTAACAAGCCAACCCAGTATGGTGTCAAGTCCTATTTCCTGTGCGAATCACGCACAGGATATTGCTTCGCCTTTCAGCCATATTGTCGCGAAGGAGCGCGCCTGGGGGACACGGTCGTCGGTCTGCTTGGACGTTTGGCCGGCTTAGGTCATACGCTCTACATGGATAATTTTTACAACTCTGTGAGCATGTGCCACAGGCTCGGACTGTTGAGGACTGACGTCTGTGGTACCCTCAGGAAGCACCGGGGGGAGCCAGCCATCATCAAGAAACTGACCAATGCTGACATCGGTGTGGGGGAGCGCATTGCCGTGAACAACCAGGAGGTCATGATCGTGGCATGGCGGGACAAAAGGATCGTGAAGATGATCACCACCTTCCATGAGGACACAATGGAACTTGCACAAGTTTGGCAGAAAGAGAAGACGGGTAAAGCAGTGAGGGTGGAAATGCTCAAGCCGTCATCCATTATGTCGTACAATAAATTCATGAAAGGAGTTGACCAGATGGATCAAATCCTTGCGTACTATCCGTGTACACGTAAGACTGGAAAGTGGACCAAAAAGTTTGTGCTGTATCTGATCCAAATATGTTTGTACAACTCGTATGTCTTGTACAAAACCAGGCACCCCAGCGGGTATTATAATAGCGTCCTCCGGTACACCATGGCTGTGGGACGTACCTACACAGGGGCTAAGGAGTTAAAAATTCCTGGGGTGGCAGAGGAGGAGGGAGGTGGGGGTGAGGAGGAGGCAGGGGATGAGCGGGTGGGGCGTGGCAGGCAGCCTAGGGCCCCACCGGGGGACCCGCAGAGCAGATTAGTGGGTGGCTTTGGGAAACATGGCATGGTCACCTACAAAGCCAACCTGAATAAAAAGTTACCATCCAGGAGATGTCGGGTCTGCAGTAGGCGTGGCCTCAGGAGTGAGACCAGATACTATTGCTCATCGTGCAATGTCCCCCTGCATCGTGACAAATGCTTCACTCTGTACCACACAAAGAAGCATTATGCTAAATAGTTTCTTTATTAGTTGTCATACAGAAGTACAGACTACTTCTAAATAATTCGTCATACAGAAGTACAGAATACTTCTAAATAATCCATCATTGTGTGATACAGAGAGAACCATGTGGATGCTGGTATATAGTATAGTATAGTATAGTATAGTATAGTATAGTATAGTATAGTATAGCATAGCATAGCATAGTATAGCATAGTGGGTAGTTGTACTGTTTTCTGTACAAGACAAATGCATTGTACATATGTATTTGGGCCACTGTTGTAAATATTGCATAGGCATGTTTGGACCACTTGCAGATGAGACGTTATGTTAGTGATCTAGCGTTGTCAACTCCATTCATCATTTGCCCTGTGTATGCTGGTGATCATGCATTGTGTGTGTGTATATAGTTTATTGCAGTTATTTTGCCTCTTTATTTTTTTATTATCTTTTTCCCCCCCTCATTTTTACCGTTTGCACAGAACCAATGGTTGCTGACAGTCACCCAGTTTATACTGTTGTTTTATAATGCAGTCCATTGGCCTCTTATTTATAACTGGTGTACTTTGGAAGCCTGCCTTGGATATTTTTTGGTCCACAGATCATCTTGGCGCTTCATCCATTTGACAATGCATCCATCGATGCGAGAGACAAACTGTAAGATATGCCCTGTAGTTGATCATGTGACGTGCCTGTACTGTGAATGTTACCAGCATACTTCTAAATGCACAGAAACAATGGTTGGTTCTGATGACAGTCACCCAGTTTATTGTACATATTCTGAAGTAAAAAAGAAATTCACTTCATCAAAGTTTCAAGTTTTCTGCATTATAAAGTATTCTGTATTTTATAATAATATTTTCTGGACCTACACCAGTAGTTGCCAGGCCCCATGGTGGTTGATAATATATCAATTAGTTTTACCTGGAAATACTACTACCTGATCAATACAATATTTTATTACTTTATGAATGTGTGTATATCATGTATGGACGAATCCATTATTGGAAACCAGGTAGGTACAGAGCAACACAGTGTCTACAACACAGGATCAGAGTATACACAGTACATGAATGAGAAACAGTCTAATTTTAGTTTATTTCATGCACATATTATCTGTAATACCTGATCGGTACAATATCTACACATATACAGTCAGTCAATCAATCAATCACTCTATATATCTCACAATGCAATGTTTTCCCTGTGATTCAAAAAAGTACCAGTCTAAATTGCTTTATAACACGTTCGGTAACTTCGCCATAGTTATAATATAAAATATAGAAATAGCTCCGCTAAGATAATAATAATAATAATACATCTATTTTATATAGCGCTTTTCCAGGTGCTCAAAGACGCTTCACATGGGCAGGAGAGACAAACTATGGCAAAAAAAAAAAAAAAAAAAAAAACAGAACAAAACAGAACAAAAATAATACATGACAAAATAAAATAAAACCGACAGAATTAGAGGTCAAAAGCAAGATTGAAAAGGTGGGTTTTGAGGGCTGATTTAAAAGATGTCAGGGTGTTTGCATCACGGATATGGCTGGGGAGGGCATTCCAGAGGGAGGGGGCAGCAGCAGCAAAGGCCCTGTCGCCCCAGGTCCGGAGCTTGGTCGTGGGAGGTGTTAGGAGGTTGGCATCTGCAGACCTAAGGCGACGGGTGGGCGTGTGACGGTGGAGGAGGTCGGACAGGTAGGGAGGGGCAAGGTTGTTGAGGGCTTTAAATGTGATGAGTAGTATTTTAAAATGTATCCTGTATTTGATTGGAAGCCAGTGGAGGTCGTGGAGGACAGGGGTGATGTGATCAGAGCGACGGGTGGAGGTGAGCATGCGGGCAGCAGAGTTTTGGACATATTGGAGTTTATTGAGAATAGTGTTTGGTGAGCCGTAGAGGATGCTGTTGCAGTAATCTAGTCTTGATGATATGAATGCATGAACCAGTGTTTCAGCAGCGGAGAGTGATAGGGAGGGGCGAAGACGAGCAATGTTCCGGAGGTGATAGAAGCAGTGGCGGCTCGCCACTGGTGGCGCTAGGGCGCCGACCCACCTGTTAAATGAGAGAAGAAGAAAAAAAAACTTTTTTGTTTTTTGTTTTATAGCCCTATAAATAATATAAACATGTTTAAAATGAATAATATTTACTCATTTTAAGTATGTTTGTATTTCCAATGCACAATATAACGTTATTATCTAAATAAAAAAAACAGCGTTTTCATGGGCAGGAAGTGACGTTTTTTTTTATTTTTTCGTATTTCTCGCCCGGGCAAGAAGCGATAGCGCTCTGCGTGCGCGTCACAGTTTGATCGCTGTCTCCGTCACAGCCAATCAGTGCATACGGCGTTGTGCGTTGAAATATGACTATTATGTTGGAATCCGAGCGCGATTTGAAGCGGTCTAGCCAGCAGCGTGTGAACTTCCGTGAAGAATTTCCATAGCCGCATTTCGCGGAGATGCTCTCTGATTGGCCGACGCGATGCCAGTTTTTTTCCATTGCCGCATTTCTCGGGTTGGTTAGAATGCAACTCAGTCGACTCGTCAACAACAACAGCAACTGTTACTACACTGAGCTTAGGCACTCTTTCAAAGTTGGTTAAGGTTAGAGTTTGTCTTAGAGCATGGCGATAGAACGCCAGGTAGTTTGCAGGCTGTTCGAGGCGGAAATGGAGTCTGGACAAAGACACAGCTCTTGGCTAACTAACAACAAGCTATATATGGATGCAGTGTGGAGGGACATGTATGGACAATGGATGGACATCAACACAGGCTGGATGGACAATGCCATGGAGTGGATATACTTTATCAACAAGCCAACAACAAGGTAGATTAGCGATCTTAACTCTAGTTTAATACATGATACGTTGTCTACTGATGCCGCAGGCATAACGTTGTACTGCTAGCTGTTAGCTCCGTTAGCTTAGCTGGCCACTTAGTGCATGGAACGGAGTAACGTTAACGTTTAAACGTTATGTCGAGGTCATACAATACTACAGTCGACATAAGGTTAACGTTACCCCGTTTCCATGAAGTGTTTAAATAGCAGCAATCTTGTTGAAAATGTAACTACTAAAATGCTCTCTGATGCTGCTGATGCATAATGAATGAATGGTGAGTTGTTTAAAATGACAACATACATGTGTTAATTATTTGATTTGATTGATCCGAGAGACAGAGAGATCGTCTATGTTTGAATGAATGAATGAGAACTTTATTAACAGATTGCAGAATGGGTACAATACAGTACGGCTCAATACACACAATTGTTAAGGGGATGCAGACCAGAGAAAGACGTTTGTCTTGTTTACATCAGGGTCCCAGATTTTTGATTCATATCGATAGTTTAATAGCTAGCTTTGGCTCATTTAACAATATGCAAAATATGTGTACAGCCCTGTACTCATACTGAAGTTATTCTTGGTATATAATAGGTCTGATTGTGTAACAAATCGATTCCACGTCGCGCTGTGTGTGAGAGAGAGAAGGAGAGAGGGAGAGATCTGCCTGTGTTTGTAGACGGGCGAGTTTTGTTTCTAACTTTTCTATTTATATATTGTGTTTCAAGTTGTGAATTAGAGTCTAGACTATACTTTATTTGACTGGTTGTGTGTTGTTGTAGTAACAGCTGAGCGACTCGTTCATAAGAGCCGATTCATTGCCGTGAGCGTGAGTCGAATCGCTCACGTCTTGCCATGAGTGTTGCGTGGTACTGTACTGTACTGTACAAAATATTTGGTATAGCGCCCCTAGTGGCGAATACCCACCGGCCGCCACTGGATAGAAGGCAGATTTGGTTATGTGGTTCACATGGGGGAGGAAAGAAAGGGTGGAGTCCAGGATGATGCCAAGGTTACGGACGTGAGTGGAGGGGGTGACAATGGTACCATCAATATTTAGGGTGAAATCCTGGGTGTGGCTGGTGAGGGATTTTGGACCGATCATGAGATATCGCCAAAATCTGCCAAAAATTCTGGCAGGATGCGCTGGTTTCCGGATTTCCGGCTGGCGGAGAATGGGTTAAGAACATAACAAACATCACCGCCTAGCCAAGGTTGATTACCGTAACTGGGAACCATTTTTATTTACCTTCATCATCATATCTGATGTATTATGTTACATCTGACAACTGTGTATTTAATGTACGTCTGACCAGAGCTCTTCGTCACTTTATGGCCAGATGCTACTGTGTGAACATGATGTATCTGTCTGTAAACTGTCCTTTCATTGTGGCCACGGTGAAATAAACATTTCTATTATTAATAATGACTATTGGCTATTCTATTTTTAACTAGCGGGCCATTCTGTTGGTGCCCTGTTAGTTTGTCTCCCCCTTCTCTCCCCTGGACTGTGGCGGTTTCGCGGATGTCGAGTTGGGACGGGGCGAGGGGGTGAGGGAGATGAGGTGGCGTTCCCATAGCAGATGGCAAAGAGAGATTTTCTTTTTTAAACCGATGGGTGTCGAGGTCGGCCGCCAAACGGACTCTGCAGAGAAGGTGAATCCTGGGATTCCGGGAGTGCTCGAGGCTCCTCCGTGCAGGACACGGAGAGGAGAGAACCGGCTGCGCCGTCCGCTTGGCTGTCGCCTCCGGCATGGACCTTGGACGCATGATAAGGGTCACTCGGTGAGCTGTTGACATTCTGATTTCTGTTTAAAACATTTTTGTTTTTTTTATTTAAAATTAGAGGTCTAAACTAGGACATGGTGCCAGTCAGGGCTATTTATTTTGTGTATATTACTGTGTGCTTGGTAGACTGGCGATGGTTTTTTCTAGAGCTGGGCTGTATACTAGTATCGCGCGATAATATAATTAACGCATTAATCTAAAAAAATTAATCTTTTTTTTTTACATTTTGTTTTTTTTTCTTTATTTACCCAGGGTAGGTTCGCTGAGCACAGATGCTCTTTTTCAGGAACGCCCTGCTTCACATTCACACAGTTCCATTCACACCTGGGAGCTGCCCAGTACAACCACAGTTGACACCATTGGCCACTGAGCAACTCCACTGGAGCAGTTGATTCAAGCCATGTCACATAGTTCAAGTTTGAAATGATTCTTTCTGTTTTGCTCCTGAGAGTGTGCTAGATACTGTACTGTACTGGTAATATTATTTATTTGTGTTAACTTCTGAATAAAACAACTTATTAAACACAAGTACATCTTATTGAACATTATTTTGATATTTCATTACCAATTATCATAGCAAAACAGCTTTTTCAAACAGTCTGTAATGCATTTTGGAAACGGGAGATGGGCTCATGGTGTAATGGGCCACCTGGCCTGAGAAACATAAGGAGGAAAGAAAAAGTAAGGACTTACTTCTGGTCATTATTTGGGTAGAACACACATATTTTGAATGCCTTCTGCAGTTTTTTTTTTTTTTTTTTTGAGCCATTTTAATCTAGATTAATCTAGATTAAATCCAGGATTGCAGATAGATTAATCTAGATTAAAAAAAATTAATCTATGCCCACCTCTAGTTTTTTCTATAGTTTCTCAATCTTGGTACGTCCCGAAAGAAATGCGAGGATTACACTTGTTACCCGAAAGTAAGGCGAGGTGAAGTGTACCACGAGTATATTGGAGATATTATTTGGTTCAGGCAACAGTTCCGAAAGAAAGGCGAGGACTGGGTTTTTTGGGAAATCTCAAAGATCTTTTAAAACGCTGCTCTATTTTTAATATGGGGATTTTTTCTCACAAGGGGGCAGGAATTGGGACTGTGCGTGGGGGAATTTACCTGTTGTCAGAAGAAGAGACAGCTGTTTTGCTTGTTTGTAACTGGTTTCCTAATACCTTATCTGGTCAAAACTGCTTATTTTCGAATGGAAATTAAGATAAGGGCGCACTCCTTATTGTTTAATTAGGGGTTTTGCGCTGCAAGTGGAGCTTTTTATTTTGAATATTTAGAGGGAACTGACCTTTCTACCATTTTATGTGCTGTGATATTGTATGGGAGAGGCAACGTGAGCTGCTCTGTTCGTGGAGTTATTGACGTGTAAACAGATAAGGGGAAAATAAGAGAAAAGGTTTATTACACTGTACTAAGTTAACTCTGTCTATTGTTTTATTACAGGTTCAAGGCTGTCAGGTATTAAACTGTGTGTGTATCAAACAAGAGGAACTGTCAGGTTTTAAAACTGTGTAGGACCCAGGCCTAGAACTGTACCCTGAGAAAGGGAACTGCACCCAGAGAGGAAGGTTTGCCCTGCGGGAGTTTTTTTTGGGTTGAAGGGGTATCGAACAGGAAGGAAGACTGTCATGTTTTAAACTGTGGATACCGAACAGAGGTTGAGGCGACTTTTGAACTGTTGAACAGTAGTTCGGAACAATTGTATTGCACTGTAAACACTATGAATGTGATTTGAATGAAAGAAATGTGATAAAAAAGATTTAAGCGTGGCTGAGAAAGAAAAAAAGGAGATTGGAATAGTGAGATATACAGCCAGCTGGCACTCACATCTCTCTCCTTTGTCTCTTCTCTCCCACGTACACCTATGTACCCCTCTCCTTTGTAGTTTTGCAGGGGGGGTCCTCCATCTCTGTGCCAAACCAATGCCCGCCGGCCCTACTGACCACTGCCCCAGTGAGAGGAGGCAGTGCCCGGAGAAGCATATGCCTACCAGCCTGCTCTACTCTGCAGCTGGACACGACCTACGCAGCTATGAGCCACAGCTAGGAGACACTGCCCAACAGCTGACCACAGCTGGCCTACTGCTCGAACTAGGAGGCAGAGAACTGTCCAGCTTGCTCCACTGTTAAGAGACAGCTCCACTCCTAACTGCGATTCACCAGCAGGCTTTTAACCAGGCCTCATTCATCGGAGGGACAGTGCGAGAGAACAGACCATTTGCAACGACTGAGGGAACCATCTGACTGGATCGGCCCGGGGGTGTTTGATGGCGGAGAAAGGAGGACCTACCTGAGATTCAACAAATGATTAAGAGGCAAGTCTGAACCACATCACATTACATTCTCAAAAATATTAGGTACTGAACTTTGTTCAGAATGAAGATGTTTTTGCAAATTGTATTGAGGTTGTTGGAATGTTTTTTTTGTTTTGTGTGAGATTATGTTTTTTCTTTGTAAAGTGTTTTTCATTATTCTCAGAGTCTGCAAGTTTTGTTTTGTTTTTGCTATCTCCCTGCTCTGAGGGAATAGCCTTGAGCGTTTCCTCTGCGGAGAGATTCCAAGCACTGTGCAGTTTGCAGTCACGTGTTTCTTGCTGTTAATCTGTTTTCGCTCTACTGAAAAAGTTTTGTGAGAATGTTTGTTTTGAATAAGTTTGTATGGGAAATTATTCTTCTGCAAAATACTCTCCTGGTTTTGTTGTGATTCTTTTCAGCCTGGTGATTGGAGAAATACGCCTGGACACTGTATTCTGAAATCCCGACCAACCAGAGATCACCTGTTTTACCTGTTGTTATTTATTTATGTGTGGTCTAATGTCTCCCTCTAGGGGTTGGTTGATGTATTATTGTTTTTTTTCTTCCTCTGATCAATAAAGTTTGTTTGTTTTTTGCCGTTTGATATTAAAGACAGTAGTCTACCCGTATTCTGCATGTTGAATTATAAGTTAAAGTCTTGTTTTTGGCATTTTTTAGGGTTAATAGCGTTGATGGTATGGTATGGAATGATAATATTTTTAGTTGTCATTATGAAGTGATAATGATTTGTGATTAATTATCAAAGAGGGGAGTTGTCGTGGAATATATTATCATGTCATTATAGATCTGTGTTGAGATATCATTTTATCATTGTCAGACACTGGCAGAGACTACGGTCCCTTTAATGTGAGGAGAGGATGACTTTTGACCTAAATATTTTCCTCTGCTAGCAAGGTTGTTTAGCATTCCAGTTTTTTTTTTGATCCACTTTTTCTCCCATTTTCTATATTTTCTCCCATCCCAATTTCGTATCATCCAATTCAACCCTCCCCTGTCACGAACGCTGTTTCTTGCCTCCCACAAGCCGGCTGCAATGTGGACTAAGTCATACATAGCACAAGTCCCGTCCGGTACTTGAGGTAACAGCAGTCGCATCTTTTCACCTGCGCAGCTCGATCTCTCAGTGGCGAGGAGTAACACGTGGGAGGCTCACGCTGCCCCCGACACTTCCTGATTCTACTGCGCAGGCGCACCAACCAACCTGTAGGAGTCGCTGTCCACAACGCCCGATCCCCACCCATCAGTTTCCCACCCCCTAATACGGCCAATGTGTATTAGTATGAACAACCAGCTAAACTGAAAGCAATGTGGAGCGCTGGGCTCGAACAGGCGAGCCCAGCGTCTCCGCATTCGTGGCGAGCGCCTTGCCCACTACGCCACGTAGCCGCCCTGTTTAGCATTCCAGTTAAGAACATAACAAACATCACCACCTAGCCAAGGTTGATTACCGTAACTGGGAACCATTTTTATTTACCTTCATCATCATATCTGATGTATTATGTTACGTCTGACAACTGTGTATTTAATGTACGTTTGACCAGAGCTCTTCGTCACTTTATGGCCAGATGCTACTGTGTGAACATGATGTATCTGTCTGTAAACTGTCCTTTCATTGTGGCCACGGTGAAATAAACTTTTCTATTATTAATAATGACTCAGAATGATTTGTAAACGGCTCATCGTTTTGTCCTTTAATATTTCCCATTACATTAGCCTAGGCATTGTCCAACTAACACCTCTCCCAAAAGGCTAATAATAATAATAATAATAATAATAATAATACACTTTATTTGCATAGCACCTTTCATATAAATATTGCAGCTCCACAGCAGTGCGCCACAGCAGAAATATTTTTTTTATGGTTTGATTCTATTGCAGTTTTAAAAATAGGCAATAATAAAAAAGAGTATTAAAGAAGCTCCCGTCTATACGGAGCTACTGAGCAATTTGATCCCGTAGATGGACTTGGCTGACTCGCCGTTCTATTTGTCTGATCCGATACCAAACAGTCCTTGTCTCAATGATACGATGCAGGCAGCTCTACTTGGAAAATTATATTTATTTGTTTCACCGTGCAAACAGAATATCTTAGCTTTTGTTCCTTAAACTGATTAAATAATAATGAATACAATAACTAATTACATACAAACATTTCGCCCTGCGGCGTGTTCTAACAGCGACCTGTGACCTGCGTCGTGTGCTGTGCGGTGTGCGGTCAAAAACCATTGCCCTTTCCGGGTCAAACTCCTCCCTCATACAGGTGTACCTGACGCTTATATAAAAGAAGCGCCACCCCCTGGTCACATAAATCCACTGCACATTAAATCCATTTTGGCCATTACACACCATCCCCTAATTGTTAAGGCATGGAGGCATAACAATTCAAAAAATAAATAAACAAAACAAAAAAGAGCCAAAACATGTTATGGATTAAGTGCATCTACATTTCATGAACCAAACACAGTTTTGTCACCGGCCTTACAATGGTACTACTTTTAGTCTGCAATTTCAAAGAACGCACTAAACCTTGTTTGTCTGGAAAGACCTCCAGAACCCTGCCAAGTGGCCAGGACCCACGAGGAGCTGAAGAGTCCATGATGACCACAATATCTCCAGCTGCCAAACTCCTTTTCCTCTGGTTCCACTTTTGCAAGGGCAAGTACTCACAGACCCATCTTTTCCAGAAAAGATCTGAGAGATACTGTACTTGTCGCCATCATCTTCTTACATACTGGTCATGTGGATCGAACACTCCAGGTGGCAAAGCTGGTTTACCCTTCAAGAGAAGAAGATGGTTCGGTGTAAGTGGCTCCAGGTCGTTGGGATCATCCGAGAGTTTGGTTATTGGATGGTCATTCAAAATGGCCTCCACTTCACAGAACACTGTATGAAGTCCATCATCATCCAACCTCTGCTGACGTAGGACAGAACTGAGAACCCTTCTCACCAGGCGGATCATCCGTTCCCAGACGCCACCATGATGTGAACCTGCTGGTGGATTAAAGCTCCAACGGATTCCAACTTGTGCCAGAACTCCATGAATCTTGTCTTGATTCAAAATGGCCAGAGCCTCCTTGAGTTCTCATTCTGACCCAATGAAATTGGTACCATTATCGGACTGTAAGTGCGCCACTTGTCCTCTCCTGCTGATAAAACGCCTCAGAGCGTTGATGCATGCGTCTGTGTCCAATGACACCGCTACCTCCAGATGGATGGCCCTGCTTGCCATACAGGTAAATATGACTCCGTACCTCTTACAGGTTGATCTTCCTTTCTTCACTTCGACTGGTCCAAAGTAATCTACCCCTGTGTTGGTAAAAGGTGGTAGGTCAGGAAGGATTCTGTCTGCTGGAAGATCTGCCATCTTTTGCTCCACTGCTCTGTCATTGTAGCGTTTGCAAAAGCTGCATTCAGCGATGATCTTCCTAACAGCTGCATGGGCGTTGGTGATCCAAAATATCTTCCTCACTTTGGACAGTGTGTGAGTCCTTCCACCATGTCCCAGATTCTGGTGTACATGCTTGAGAATGAGCATTGAAACATGCTGGTCCTTGGAGAGAATGAGCGGATGTTTAGCTTCCTCTGGCATTGATCCTCTGCTCAATCTTCCTCCAACTCTCAAGAGTCCATCTTCAAACACTGGATCCAGCTTATATATGGGACTCTGTCGACTCACTGCTGCCTTCCCAGATGTTAAAGCAGCAATCTCTTCACTGAATCTCAGTCGCTGACAGTAGCCAATGATGGCAACCTCTGCTCCCTGCAGATCCTCCAGCGTCAAAGTGCCACTCATAGATGTTGCTGTGAGCTTTTGACTTGCAGCCTGCTTTCTTAGACGGCTCTGTTCCAACAACATGACCCTCAACCTGAGGAACCAGGCAACTGCAGTCTTCAGCCTCTTCCAGTCTGAGAAGTAGGAAATGAGCTGGTAAGTATGACTGGCCATGTCACACACACTGATAGCGTTTACTATTGCCTCCTTTTTGACCTCCTGGTCATTTGAATCCACTGAGACGTCCAACACAGTTTTGGGCCAATCCTCTTCTGGCTTCCAAAGAAATGCAGGACCTTCAAGCCACCTGCTGCCATTCAGGAAGTCCGAGACCCTCATTCCTCTTGACGCATCGTCAGCTGGATTGTCTTTGGAACAGACATGTCTCCACTGTGAGGGTTCAGATGTTTCTCTGATGGTCGAGATCCTATTGGCTACAAATGTGTGGAAACGCCTGTCCTCATTGTTAATATACTTCCAAAATACTGACTCCTCCAACTGGAACTTCAGCTCTGCCTTCAACAGTGAGTCCACTCTGACAGCAAGAACAGCAGCCGTTAACTCCAGCCGAGGAATAGTCACAGCTTTCAGTGGTGTTACTCTGGCTTTGCCAAGCAGAAAGGTAACCTGGATGTGGTTTTCCTGACTCAACATCCGGACATACGATACAGTTCCGTATCCACCTTCACTGGCATCGGCAAAGTGGTGTAGTTGGGCATCTCTGACCTTCCCAAAAGCCACTGGCTTGATGCACCTATTCGCATGGAATGCAGCCAGCTGCTCCAATTCCTCCAACCACCTTTTCCATTGGTGTATGATGTCCCGTGGTAAGTCATCATCCCACCCACATCCTCTTCTGCAGAGTTCCTGCTGCATTATTTTTGCATGCAAAGTGACTGGTGCCAGGAAACCTAGAGGATCGTATACTGAGCTGGCAATGGACAGCATACCACGTCTGGTGAGAGACTGTTGTTTCAACTCGATCTTGAACATGAAAGAGTCCGTCTCCACACACCATAGTAGGCCAAGAGCCCTTTCCATTGGAAGTTTGTCTCTGTCCAGATCCAACTCCTTTAGATCCTTGGCCCTTTGCTCTGCTACGATGGACTGTAAAACACCACGACTGTTGCTGATCCACTTCTCCAAGATGAAGCCCCCCTTGCGACACAGAACAATAAGATACATTATCATCTGGATAGCTTCTTCTTCAGTCACTGAGCTCTTCAAACAGTCATCCACATAGAAATTCTGCTTGAGAGATTGAGTGACTTCAGCTGAGAACTCAGCCTGATTATCATCAGCAGTTTTCCTCAGGGCATAGCTTGCGCAACTAGGAGATGATGCAGCACCAAACAGGTGCACAGTCATCCTGTACTCCTCAAGGTCCCTAGTGACATCTCCCTCTGGCCACCAGAGGAAGCGCATAAAATCCCTGTCTTCCTCAGCGACCTTCACCTGGTGGAACATGGCTTGAATGTCACCCATGAATGCCACCGGTTCCTCTCTGAAGCGAGTTAGCACTCCAAGCAGTAAACTGGTAAGGTTAGGACCCTGCAGAAGTTCACTGTTCAGAGATGCTCCTTGGAATGTAGCTGCACAGTCAAACACCACATGGAGGTTTCCTTTCCTCGGATGGTAGACACCATGGTGTGGGATGTACCACACTTTTCCTTTCTCACCGTGCAGTTGTTGCTGCGGTACTTGCTCCGCATAGTTCTTCCCAACAAGCTTGTTCATGTATGCTACATACTCCTGGTGCAAGCTTTTGTTATTTAGGAACCGTTTCCTCAAACCCTGGATCCTTTGCCTAGCCACTCCCACATTGTTGGGCAGACAGACCTCCTTGTTCTTAAAAGGCAATTTCAAACAGTACCTCCCCTCCTGAAGCACTGCTGAACTTTCCACAATTTCCAGAAACCTTAGGTCTTCTCTGGACATTTCCTTCTCCTTCACAGCTACTTCATTGAAGTCATGATTGTACTGATTAGCCAGCATTTCTTCTAGTCTGCACACTGAGATGCTGTTGACCATAGCAGAGGGAAACTCTGTCTCCACAACACCACTGTTTCCATTCAGTGGACCATTAACGACCCATCCCAGCACCGTCCTTATAGCATACGGGCATTCCCATGACTGTTGATGACCTCCCAAGGTTCTAATATCTTGGGAGCGTTGGTTCCAATCAACAGGTCGACATTTGCTTTTAGCCGTGGGATGTGTACGTTGGACAAATATGGCCATTCCGACAGTTCAGGTGTCACCATGTTCTCAGCCGTGACTGAGAAAATGTTCTTCTGTGTGAGAACTTCCGGAAGAACATAAAAGTCATTGCTGTCCAAATCAGCTATCTCCAACCCAGTCAAGGAGTAAGCTGGAACAACCGTCTCTTGCCCCATGGTGCTCAACAGGAAGTTGGTTCTTCTGCCTGTGATATTCAACCTCTGCATTAGGTGTTCGGAGCAGAATGTGGCTGAGCTACCAGGGTCTAAGAAGGCGTATGTTTGCATAATGGTATTTCCTTTTGCTGCTTTCACACATACAGGGAGAATCCTTACCGGCGAGAGTCCTTACCGGCCCCTGTATGTCCACATGTTTGCAGTGAAGTTGGTTGCTTATTGGATGGTTCCTTTAACTGTTCTGGAGAAGATGGTTGCCTTTTGATGTGAAGCAGGGTGGGGTGAGTTTGACCACAGACGTTGCATATCAAGCGCCTTTCACAATCTCTGCTCATGTGACCAACACATAAGCATGCAAAGCAAACTCCCTTTTCCCCCAGAAAGTGTATTTTCTCCTTGTGCCTCTTTTCCTGAAGTTGTTTGCACTCCTCCAATGAGTGACTGCGAGCACAGCAAAGGCATCCAGCTCTCCTAGCATTCATTGTACCTGATGTTGGTGATGTCAGCTCCTTGGCTCTCTCAGATATGTCCATGGTTGTTACTGTGGTGTAAGGCTGAGCCCGAACGTTCGAACGTTCGTTCGTTACGCTGACATTCGGACTTTAATTAATACGTTCGAACGTTCGGTGAAAAAAAAATAAAGGATGCGCACGGGGTTGAGGTGATGTGAATGCGAGGCGCTCGGCTCAACCAGTATGGTCTGCCGGGCTGCAGCGGGATACTATTTCTCAACCAGAGCTCTATTTTGATTGACAGGCGATTCTGCCAATTACGTCACACACCGCTTGCACCCGCCTCTGCTGTTACCACCAATCGGCAAGCGTTTATTCGTTTTTTACTTCAGGCAATGCCGCCATTGATCTGCTTGCGAGAAGCCTCAACAGACTTACCGTAGCTACCGGGGAGCCGTAGTTAGCTCCCCGCCGAGGAAGTAATCGGTAACAAGGTTTCCATAGGTGAACCTGCAGAAGGATCATTAATGAATACCAGCCTTTTTCGGCCACGGAGCGCAAGCTTCATGGCGGGAGGTGGTTGCGTTGGAAACAACAGCAGGCACACGCCTCGGCTCCTCAACAGACCCTCCGCCCTACCACCGTTCCGAGGTAGACGGTGGACGGGTCTGTTGAGGAGCCGAGGCGTGCGCCTCTCCTCCCGGCTCCCCGTCGACCAAGAGTGAATACCTGTTATTGAACGTGTAATGTAACACTAACTATATAACGTTAATGCCACAAAACGAATGCCTTTGTTTATCTAGCCCCTTACGTGACTGCAAGGGCTATTGTTTATCATAAGTAGTAACTTTTGATGCAGTAGCTTGTTTATTTTCTTCTGAGTGCTTTGTTTAATTACATCTTTACATGAACAGCCACCACTGTAAAGAACATGTTTTTCACCAATAGACTATGCAATGCCGCCCTCCGTAGGATCTATAATAATACAATAAAAAAAAAATTATTATTTAAAAAAATGAAAAGAATAATTGTATTAAAAAAAATTTATTAAAAAATTTAAAAAAAACAACGTTCGTTCGATAAACCCTGGCGAACGTTCGAACCCTAAAAACAGGGTTCGGGGACAGCCTTACTGTGGTGGCGACAATATTTCCTTTTACTCTGTTGGGTGGATATGATTTAAACCTGGTGAGAGATTTTGTGCCAACCACACCAGAATTTGGATCCTGTATGTCCCAAACAGAGGGTCAGAAAGAATACTGACGCGTCGCTCCACAAACTTGATCATATCCTCGAAGTGAGCTCTTTCCTGGGTATTTTCCATGATGCCATGAGCCGTACTCCTCCATTGCTCCCTCATCTTGAATGGCAATTTCGATATTATGGCTCTCATGTTGACAGGCATGTCCAACTCCTGCATGTACTGAAGCTCCTCCATTGCATTGCAGCAGCCACGCAAGAATAAGGAGTAGGCTTGAAGTGCCTTGACATCCTCTGATTTTATTGTTTGCCATGCCAAGGCCCTTTGCATGTAAGCATTTCCTATTTTATATTGGTTTCCAAAATGTTCCTTAAGAAGACCCTTTGCCACTGTGTAACCACGCTCAGGAGTCATATGCTGGCAGCTACGCACCAATTCTTGTGGCTGTCCTCTTGTGAACTGCTCCAAATAATACAAAGCATCAGCTTCTGTTGCCTTTTCCTCCACTCCTTGTTCAAATGCTTTGATAAATGCCCTATATTGGAGAGGGTCACCTTCAAAGGTTGGGATATTTCGTGGTGGCAGAGACCTGGAATGCTGTTGCTGCACCAGAGCAGCAGTTATTTCATTTAGCCTCTCCATGATGGTAAGCATGTTTGCATGTTGGTTTGAATTTATTTATAACATTAGTTGTTCCCATTCTGATTTCCTGTTCCTTGTGGTTGTGGTTAGATTGGCGGTTAGTAGCAGTGCTATGCCATTGGCCACGTTCCTTTGGTCTCACATCCACAGGCTTGTTTGGTGGCATTGACAATTGTGTCAATTTACTTCGTTGTATTAATGTCCCAGGTTGATATTCTCTTGTAATAGGGTTTAAAACCTTGTGGTGTTCCTTTTCAAAATAGGAATTCATTCCATTTGAAGGTGCATGAGATGAATGTTTACTTTCAGAGGAGTGCAACACAGCCAACCTTGCAGTGGTTGCAGCCAATTCAGTGTCCACCTCCAGTTGTTCCTTTTTTCTCTTCAGGCTTAGTTCCTGCTCCTTCAACTGTTGTTCCTGCTCCTCCAAAGCATGTTTTTCTTTTAGAGATTCAGCACGAGCGACAAGTGCAGCTCTATCGGCTTCAGCTAAAATCCTGGCAGATGATCTACTACTTGTTTTTGAATATTTACTCACAATGTTTGACACATTTTGGAGCAATACCATCATCACTTAAATGGAAATCACCTTCAGTTGTTTTACCATCAATTTCATCATGTACATTCATTATACCTTCATTGTTTGAAACCCACAGTTTTGCATTTGAAATACATTCATTGTTTGACAAAATGTTTGCTTTAAACCAGATTTCTTGTTTTTCCTTTTCATCATGTAACATATAACCCAACAGATTGTCATGCATGCATTTCGCCTCATAACACACCTGACTCAAATCTGTAAGAGCATTTTCTACTTTTGCCATTTCATTATTTAACATGAAACCATGAATTCCATCTCTTATTCTGGCTGCCATGCTAAATTGACGTTTTCTGCTGGCTTCCAATCTGCCACATTTTTCTGCAACAGCCTTTGCAGCAGGGGCGTCCATTTGGTATGGCAAGGTATGGCACTCACCATACCCTGGCAAAAAAAAATGTAAAAAAAAAAAGATTTTTATTTTTTATTAATTTTTTTTACAATTTTTTATGTTGATTTAGAATTCGAATGTCAACATTATGAACGAAGCTTCGAACTATTTGGTACAGCCCTAACATGTTTTGATATTGTCAATTATCTCACTTTTACTAGGTGACTTTTGCTGTGACCAGTGATGCCAGTAACGCGTTACTAAGTACTAAGCACGTCATGTGACATATGCGTCAATCGTGTGACAGCAGGGCTCCGTAGTCGGAGAATTCCACCCCAAAACGCTTGGCAAAATTAAAAGTGAAACCGCAAGATGACTTTTGCGGTTTCTGTTCAGAATTCCACCCCAAAACGCTCGTCTAAACGTAGCCTCAGTCACTACTTCACGGCGGAGGAAACAAAATACTGTCTACCGCTAAAAACAGCACATCCAATTGCATTGAAAGCATCTGGAATCACAACACTAGCCGACGCTTCGACTAGGTACAGGAGGGTTGATGGTGGCAGAGCAAAAGCTCTTATTTGCCAGATTTACAGTTATATGCCGTATTTGCTATCGCGTTCCGCTCTGAGCCGTATGAGATATTCTATATTCTATGATACCTATTGTATCCCCTTACGAACAAAAAATACATGCACCACACCTGTATGGGGCTCCGCCCCCATGGCGGCACCGCCCATATAGCAGTGACGATAGTCACCACACACCCTTCCTCTATTTTCGTCCCAGCGTACTCGGATGCGTGCACCGTACGATAAACTAGTAGGATGAAAAGATTAGATTCATAATGTTGGAAGCTTACCGGAGGTTGCTGGCCCCTGGCATCTTCGACGCATGTTTTCGGCGACACGACGGGCCTGTGTTGATGTTCCTCGTTTGATGACAGCACATCGAGGTTCAGCTGTACAAGGCTGGCTGTCGGGCCAGCTTGTACTCAGGTAGGCCCTGTGTCTTCAGGCATGGGTATTAGTGTTAGTAATGCTGGTTTGTTTTGTTAACACAACCATGTTGTGTGTTGGCGCCGGGGGCAGGATGGTTTGGTGAACGTTCTCTGCAGGGAACGGTTTCCAAGCTGTCTTGGGCGTGCTGCTAAAACATCTAAAGCTATGCTACATGCTATCGCTACTGCCGCATGCTATTACTACTGCTAATTGCTATGCTGTTTTAATGTCTCCGCCGTGAGATGTTGTCACTCTCCCTCCTCTTGCCCGGTTCATCAATGAAGGTCAGTCGGTAGCTGTTGTGGGTTTTTTTTAGTTCTATTTACCTTTTTCGGGTAAATGGGTTGACAACGGGGTAGGTCGTGGCTAGGTTCCTAGCCAGGTATTTTACCTTGTGTTCCGGCGGGGTTTGTTGAACGGTGTTCCCATCTGGGTTGGCGTCGGGTAGTGGGGCTATGGGTCCAGCCGACATGGTAAACATGTTGCGTGTCTGTGCACAGGCAATTGTTGTCTTGGGTCCCACATTGCCTGGCGTTAGGCTGCAGTAGTATAAGTGCAGGGCCGCCTGGGAGAAATGTGAGGCCCTGTGCGTTTTTAGACGCGAGGCCCCCCACCTCCTGGGGCGGCCCTGTGTAGGGGGCTATTGTTTCGTTTTGTCACTCTGCTATGAGAAGGTCTGTCTTGCTACAGTTTTCTCTCCTCTCAAACCATTCATACTGACGGTCAATCGGTATACTGGGGGAGTAGTGCGGGGGGGGGCTTTGTTTACCTTTTTTGGTAAATGGGCTAAACTGGGGCTGGTGTCCTGTTGTGAATATTTTGAATGAAGACGGGTCTGGTCCGTCTCCCCTTAAACTTTGTGTATGGGTTTGCTCATTCTACAGTTTTTTGTGGTTTAGCTCTTTTATTCATTTAACCCTTTCATGGTGCACACCACAGTGGAGGGTGCTGTTTGCAATCACCACTGGTGCTCCATGTTAACATCAGTCCTTTGTTTTTGATATATTGAAACAATGCCCCGCCCGGTCGACACCATGGGTGGGTCGGCCTGGCGAGTGGCTGGTGGGCTGTTAAGGCTTGTACCGCCACGGTATGGAATTGGCAACGATTAGAACTGTGTTCGAATTGCTGTTTTTTTCTATTAAAAAAATGGTGTCTGGTGGAGGGGCCTTGAGGGCCAGCCGACGTCGACACATCGCGCGAGGTTGTTGACGTTATTAGCTTTGACCCAGCCGCAAGCTATAACCGCTCAGGGTTCCCCTCTCCGCAGGGGATTTTGGTCTTCTGCTGGAGCGCGGGCGGTATTGTCCTAGGCCCTACACCGCCTCACACCGCGCAGCCAGAAGAAGAGAGAGCACGGCCTCGTCAGCGGCGATGACGGGGCCCTCGACAGGCGGCCATGTTTTTCCCCCGCCAGAGGTATCCTGGGCGTTGATTCGACAGGTGTCCACAAGGCCGACAGCCTTGGCGGCCGAGGGATCGGCCATGTAGGATGGGTTCGGCTTGAACAAACAAGCCGTCACCGTCCTGCCGCGAGCAGCCCGCTCTCCGATCACTCCCTTCCCCAACACCAGCGGAAGAAGTGGGCTCTGATTGTTTCCTTTGGCTGCGGGCCGCGTGCCTTCGTTGATGCGCGGGCGGCCCCCCTTTTCGCTTCTCATGGGGACAGGGGCTGACACCCAGTTGATGGCTGAGCCTGGGTCTGTCCGTGAGAATGTTGTGCTGTCAAGCGGCTCCCACACCTTGAACTGTGTTGGTTGAGCCTGGTGTTACGTCTGTCAACTTAAGTGTTGTCAGCAGGGGGGCTCGAAACCTTTTGAGGCACACAGTGCGGGCTTCCCCGGCCTCGCCTTCGCCAGGCCAGGTATCATGTTGGTGCCTCCCACTCCTGAAATATTGGCAAGTGGTCGCAGCTCACATGGTTTGGGGTGGTAGTAATATCACTGCAGGGCTACGGTGTGTAGGAACCCATGGGGGCCTTACACCTTGCATGTCCGGCTGCAGAACAACTCCTTCAGGATGTTCTGGAGGGGTGTTCAGTGGGGGGGCTTTTTTCATCGGAAGCCCCCCGTATCAGACCGGCCCTTTCTGTCGGGGTTCCCCCTTGGGTGCGATTGCCTCGTGGGTGGTGTCAGGGTCAGGTGTTCCGACACGGAACGCGCTCCTCGCACGGTTCCAGGGTTGTCTACGCACAGCGGGGGGACCGGGCCAACTATCTACAGTTCCTGGCGGACCTGCGCCACGTGACGGCGGGTGCGTTGGGAGTGTCATCACATATGACTACGGCAGTACCATATGTCGAGGTAGATGGAGAGAACGGTGAGGCGGGGACTTGTGTTTACACAACCCCACCCGTTTTCAGGTTTGGTACAGACCCTGTTGTCGGGGTCTCCAGCAGGGACAGCTCTGGTCAACGAGATCCAATCTCTGTGGACGAAGCAAGCCATGGTCGTGGCGTTCTCCTCCCGGTGTTCTCAGCCCGAGAAGTCGGGAGGGAGGGGTGTAAGACCCAGGCTGGACCTGTCCCATGGGAAGGTTCAGCATTTTTTGGATCGTCTCCTACCTGTTGAACACTGTCAGGTGGGGGTCTGGTTCTCCTCCATAGACCTGTAGGATGTGTATGCGCATCCCCGATCTTCCATCCTAGGGCTTACCTACGCTTCCTTTGCAGGGTTAGCGTATGAGTACCAGAGGCTGCCGTTCGGTTTTCTCTGGCTCCCCGCATCTTCACCAAGTGCGTGGAGGCCGCACTGGGGCCTCTGCGTCGTCCGGGGTTACGGAGTGTTCTGCCCTGATGACGTTCTGGTCCTTCGCGGTCAAGGTGGATCGTCAGGTCTCGTACCAGGCAGGTCTCTACCAGCCTGGGGTTGCTGTAGACTGGATGTAGAGTATTCCTCTTCCCAGTCAACGGTTGGAGGGCTATGGGCATCCATCTCAGAGCGTGTTGTCAACACGCTCGGGAGGTTCCGTCCTAGGACGGTTACGGCGCTGTCTCACGTCGCGTTTTCACCGACGCCTCCCTCGCTGGTGATGCGTCGGGCCAACGCAGTAGGGGGCAGCTGGCAAACCATGCTGCCCGGTCTGCGCTACGTTCAATGTGTTGGTGTTGAAAGCGGTCCTTCTGGTCCACAAATGGTGTTGATCAGGACGGACGATACGACGTCAGTGTCGTGTATCGACAGACAGGGAGGAGTACGCTCCCCCTGTCTGCACCAGGCGGCGGGCGGCTGGCTATGGGCGTCCTCCATCTGCGCGGCCTGAGGGCTCCCCACATCCCCGGCAGGGAGAATGTGGGTGCAGGTGTACTGTCGCGGGGCAGCCCTCATCCTGACGGGTGAGGATTGCGTCTGGACATGGCCAGGCAGGTCTGGGACCGATGCCGTGCTGCCAGGGATTCTTCCCCATACATCTGTTAGGTCAGTTGTTGGGATGGGTACGTTGAGGGGCGCAGGTTCTTGATCCTGATGGTGTTACCATCTGGAATGCGCATGCTCCCTCCACTGTCGCGCTTACGCGGGCAGATGACGTATGTTCCAAGTGTGGTGTAAGGCGGGGGGTCGGGACTCAGTCTCCTGCCCCCTGGATGCTGTCCTTGGTTACCTCCAGTCTCTCCTTGATAGACTGTCGGCTTCGACGGTGAGGGTATATGCAGCAGCTATATCCTCCTATCATGAGGGGTTTGAGGGGATGTCTTGTTCAGCCACCCTCTTGTGAAGCGTTTCCTGCTTGGCGCTCGACGCGTTAAGCCGGTGCAACGCTCCTTGGCTCCGACTTGGGATCTTCAATTGGTCTTCGGTCGGTTGTCCTTGGTCCTGTTTGAGCCGCTCGAGCAGGCGCCGTTGGGACAGCTGTCCTTCAAGACCGCGTTCCTTCTGGCTGTCACTTCCGCTAAACGCGTAGGTGAGCTCTGTGCTCTCTCGGTACGTCCAGAGTGCCTGTCTTTTCGGACCGATTGCGGTGTCACTCTGCGACCTAATCCTGCTTTCGTGCCTAAGAATATCCGGAGTTCCTTCCGCTCCCGGGATATTGTGGTTCAGGCGTTTCGTCCTCCTCCTCACACTAGTGAGTTAGTTGCGGGCCTTCACCTGTCATGTCCAGTCCGTGCTTGGGGATTTACCTCAGCCGTACTCAGGATTTCAGGGTTACCGACCAGCTTTTTGTCTGTTACGGTGGGGCTCGTGCTGGTAAGGCACTGTCGGGGCAGCGCCTGTCCCATTGGTTGTGCGAGGGTGTTACCCTCTGCTACACGTTGGCTGGGCAGGATCCCCCTGGGGGCGTCAGGGCGCACTCCACTCGTGGGGTGGCTGCCTCTGCCGCTCTCCTGGGTGGGGCCTCGGTGGAGGCCATCTGTGCTGCAGCTTCATGGTCCTCCCCGGGCTCCTTTGTAAGGTTTTTCCTCATGGACATGACCGGGGGTTCTGTCTCCCAGGCGGTTCTGGGGTCTGTGGCCTTTCCTGCTTCCCGTCCTTTGGTCGGGTAGCAGGAGTGTATGGGTATGGGCCACAGTATGTTGAGTCACACGTGGTTCCGCCTGTACGGTGTGTTCAAGGGGTTCTAGTTTCCCTCTTGTTCGCATTCAGGTGGAGTTGACTGCGCCCCCCCTTCATTAGGGAGGATGGGGTGACAGGGCTCCCCGCGCCCCTTGATGTGGGCTTACGGGTCCTCAGGGGGTACATTTGTCGGGCTTCGCGTCCGCTCTTCCCCATATCTCATATGGCTCAGAGCGGAACGCGATAGCAAATACGGCATATAGCGGTAGGTTATGTAGATAACCTAGTTATATTAGTATTGGCTGAGCGTTCCGCTCTGCGCGGCCCTGAGTTCCCTCTTGAGGAATCTTTTTCCTGGGACGGGTTATTGGCGAGGAAGGGTGTGTGTTGACTATCGTCACTGCTATATGGGCGGTGCCGCCATGGGGGCGGAGCCCCATACAGGTGTGGTGCATGTATTTTTTGTTCGTAAGGGGATACAATAGGTATCATAGAATATAGAATATCTCATACGGCTCAGAGCGGAACGCTCAGCCAATACTAATATAACTAGGTTATCTACATAACCTACCGTTAATTTACATGTTAAAGAGAGACTGATTGTATGTTTATAGAGAGACATTTATAAAAACAATTTAATAGTTACAGTTGATATAATTGAAATAATAGTTCAGCCTGCATTTGTTAGATGTGATACACTGGTTTTGTAAAACCACTGGCTGGCTGCTCTAATGCTGTGAGCATCATAGACTGTTGCTTTACCATACTTGATGGTACAGAAGCTGAAGCACTAGTTTAACAATTTACGTTATGTGCAGAGAAACAAGTTAAAAACAATTTATGCACTTTCAATAAAGCGTTTAAAAAAAAACTGTTGGGGGAACGACGACGACTTCGTAACCTAGTTACTTTCAAAGTAACTAAGTTACTCTGATAATCAAGTAATCAGTAAAGTAACTTAGATTACTTTTTAAAGGAGTAATCAGTAATCAGTAATCAGATTACTTTTACAAGTAATCTGTGGCATCACTGGCTGTGACTAACTGAAATATGCCCAAAAAATAAGGAAAATGGACATAGGAACGTTTTTTTTATCAAAGGGCAGCAGATACAAGTGATACAGGGACACAGGTAAGGTCTGGCTTAGTGATTATAATAGTGCAGTTCAGCATTCAGTAACCCATACTTTTTGTGAATGTGTTTTTGATACTACATTCTGTTGAACACACACCTCAAAACCGTACCTAAGGAAAAGAAAAGTAATAGACAGTTATGATATTACATTCTGCATAATTCGTATGCAAAATATGGTTCCCTGCTTTAGTCTGTTGACACATTTATATACTAAAAATGCTTGTGTAGTCCTGTGTCATACCTAAATGTCATATAACTGAATTGTATAGAAACAACTCACCAAAAGTGACTATTGCACAACTGATTTGACAAAAAAAAAAAACAAGGGGGGGAAACACCCCCTTCACCCCCGCCCCCCTGCTCGCCATACTTTGCCTTTTAGTGAAAGGACGCCACTGCTTTGCAGTCATTTTGACAACACGTTTCCCAGTGACGTCACCGCTAGCAGTGGTGCGCACTGCGGTCTCCATGGAAACGGTTGACGCCGGTTTGCGCGTCTCCATGATATTAAATAGTCAGTGAGTTAATTAAACGAGATGGCTGGCGAGTCGCGCAACAAAGTCAAAGAAAGTCTGTATGTAAAAGTTAAAGTCAAGTGTCATTCCACTTCAGCAACCATGGATTTACGTTCAACCCCAAGTTATGTGCACGCACAATTTACATGGCCATGCATTTATATAGCGCTATAAACATACCTCCTTGCGTTGGGTACCATGCTGTGGGTTGCGGTCCAATACTGATCCTCAGCCAAACTTCGGGTCAGCACCGGTGTGCTCCTCGTCCACGAACGGCTGCAGGCGGCTCCCCGACGCAGCAGCAAACACAGTGGAATCCTCTTCCTCCACAAACGACAACAGCAGCTCCTCGTCTTCCTCCGGTGGTGATTCTCCAACGTCCCAAACGCAGCAAATCTTCCACAGTCTCAAAACGAGAGTCCAACTGGTGCGTGGTTTTTTACTAATATTAAAGGAGCTCCCGTCTATACGGAGCTAATGAGCAATTTGATCCCGTAGATGGACTTGGCTGACGCGCCGTTCTATTTGTCTGATACCAAACAGTCCTTGTCTCAATGATACGATGCAGGCAGCTCTACTTGGAAAATTATATTTATTTGCTTCACCGTGCAAACAGAATATCTTAGCTTTTGTTCCTTAAACTGATTAAATAATAATGAATACAATAAGTAATTACATACAAACATTTCGCCCTGCTGCGTGTTCTAACAGCGACCTGTGACCTGCGTCGTGCGTTGTGCGGTCAAAAACCATTGCCCTTTCCGGGTCAAACTCCTCCCTCATACAGGTGTACCTGACGCTTATATAAAAGAAGCGCCACCCCCTAGTCACATAAATCCACTGCACATTAAATCCATTTTGGCCATTACAAAGAGTATGATCTCCAGTTGTGTCATATCGCATTGGGGCTGAATGAATGGGCTACAATAGCCTTGAGTTCTTAGTAAGTGATGTGTTCTAAATCTAATCCCCCCTCTAAACCCCCACAGGGATTCTGAGACATGCAGTCTCAGAATAGATAGACAATGTTTCCTCTCCTCTGTGTGACCTCTACAGATACGTTTTCCTTTTTTCTGGACTTCCTTCCCAAGAAACATTTGTTTTTGGAATATTCTGCTTGAAGCCAGCGAGGCTGTGAGCCAAGCAGCGAGACGGATCTACTGAAGACGACGCGCCAAACGGAGAAGATCTAACTTTCGAGAGTCGTTTACGAGACTAAAGTGGTCTGCACACGGCGGGCGACAGACGTCGCCTGGCGATGTGATCGCCTGTCGCTCAATGACAATCGCTTAGCCCCCCACACCAGAGGCGACCGTTCTCAGGTATAATAAACTATGTGTCGCTCTGTTTAGCTGGGGGTGTTTCCCCCCGGGAGATATAGGAGGGCGGACCGCCGGGACCGGAGTCCCGGACGTTACGTTAGGTTGTTGTGAAGCGGGTTAGCGGGTAGCTGTGTTGTGCAGTACGAGAGAGTATTAACCTGTAAAACCCATATTGAGCTGGAATTAAGGCGAGACACTGCAGGTGAATAGGCAAATATACTTTTTTTGTTGATTTTGAGATTTTGTTATATTTTGCTTCCTAAACATGTCTTCTATGAAACTAGTGACAATAAAACATCAATAACACACATTTAGTTGTTTATTTTACTTCAGTTTGCCTTATTGCATCCATAAATGTGCACATATTTAATGGGGAAGTGCCTCATTTGCATATATAAACATAAAATTCTGAAAACTTGCAATATATTTTTTCTTAGTTTATATGTACATAACAAACTGGGAAAGTTTCATAGTGATATCTATTCAAATATTTTTTGCCTATTAGGGGGTACTACACTGTACTACACTGTTTGTAGCCTGTGTAGTTCTGTTTAGTTCAATAACATCATTATTATTATTATTCAGTTATCAGGCATGTGTTTAGGTTGTCTATTACTAATGGTTTGATTAGGTATTGTGTTTGTAAATATCTGTTTAAAAAAAAAAGTATGGCATTTTACAATACAGAACTTTGAAGGCGTTTTCCCAAAAATGAGTTTTAAGAGTTTTTCCTCATACTCTGAGCCAGAAATCTCCACTTCAGTAGCACTCACATACACCAAACCTTCCAGTTCTATTCATATCTATGTTCTGAAGGTATTTACAGAAGGGTTTGTTGATATCGCATTCATACCCTGATTTATATCACATTTTATTCAAAAAAACATGGAAAAATATGGAATTTTACCATAAAAATGGACTGAATGGAGAATTTTCTGATTTATGGAGTGATAAAAAGAGATATCCAAAATCCCCTCTGTAATAACCTTTGGCTCTAATATGTCAACAAAATGAAACTATAATTTTGAAAATGGCTTTATCCAATGTTCAGATTTCTGTCCTGGAATGATATGTAAATTAGTGCATATTTAAGTAGATAATGCCTCATTTGCATATTTAAACATACAATTTCAGAAAATTTGTAATACAAAAAAGTCTTGTCTTTATATAAGTAATCAACTGGGGAAGTTTCATTGTGATATCTATTAGTTAATTTTTTTACCCTATTCACCTGTAGTGTCTCCCCTTAAACCACCATATACGAATACAACCTCTCCTCATTCTTCCTGACATACTGCATGCCTGATCCCTACGATACGTTCATTACCAACAATTGGACAAGTATTGTTATGCAGCTGCTGAGAGAGTGTTTTTTTCACGGAAGACGCAAACTGTTTTGTTCTCAACCATAATTTTCTTTGGACAATAAACCTTACAAACTACATCAGCTGCAGCCTGGACATTAAACTCTGTCAACATCCACAACTTATTTTGTTACCCGAGTATAAAAACACTAGTAGGTGCATCGTGGCGCATTGTTCATTTATTAGTTAATGACAAGCGGCCACTACAGCTTCTCAAACTAACGTTATTTATTTAAATTGTTCCCGTTAATAATAATGAACATAACAAGTAGTGTTGTGAAGGATCAGATTAAACCGAATATATATATTTATTTATATATATATATTTAATAGTATTTGTATATCGTTTGATATCCCCTGTATATTCCTTGTACAATATGCACTGAATATCCCTTTAGTCTACTAAACAGCCCATAATAGTTTCATTCTACCATTGGACGAGAACCTGGCGCCAGCAGCCATACCCCTAGGTTCAAGTTCAATCGTGCCGCCCAACATGTCGTGGCAAGCCCGGTTCCGCGTAGGAATACGTCTGGCGAAATACGAATGGTACTATTTGTTCACAGCGCATATATATATGGCGCAAGTAAAGTAGAACTTTCTTTTAGTCCATTAGTTCTTTACCCTCCAACCGAGTAACAGACGCAAAGCCTCACCCACGACGCACGTGTGGTGCAGTAAGGCCTACTTGGCCTCAGAATAGGCATTGAAATATCGTGTGGATTAATAGTTGAATTGTCATAGTTTGGCACTATACCGTCGAGTTGGACGTATTCTATTAAGCTAATAATAGTCTATTTATGTATGGTGCATCGTCGGTTAGAGTTATAAAGTGAGCAGCACCCCCATCGTTCCTGACGTTATCTGGAGTCTTAACCAGGCTGGGCAGACCACTAGTGGTGCTTGCATCCGAGGAGCTCCGGGCCAGGGCGACTGGACCTGTACATTGGATTACTCTACCCGGACGACGGCGAGCCTTCCATGGCTTGGATTATGCTTTGGGTGCTTTGATTATTCCATGGATAACGGCCAACACTGTTGAGTGTTGGAACTACCCCCCGGAGAGGAGTCCAGGTGAGACGGCGCTCTACACCAGTGAGGTCGCCTCACGTCTCTCCGTTGTGGACCGGCAGCTACCGTCCACCAGAGGGTCCAGCTGTATTCGTCTGCGGACCGAGGTTCTGTGGGCACCGTGTTCAAGACTTTGAATTCTCCCAAGAAATCGTCGGCCAGATGGGATACCGCCAGCGGCTCTTCTAACCCCCCCCTCCTACTGTCTTACAACCAGCGGGACCCCCCCCCCCCCTTAGTGTATCCAGCTATAATCATTTAAGTACCATCGCTATAGTTCCCTAGAGAACCGGGTTGTATACTTACTCCCTGCGTAACCAGAGATTGGACATTCAATGTTGATTTACCTACGAATACTCATTTGCCATACAAGTGCATTTCAAATCATAAGTGTAAACAAGTGAACGTTGTATATACCTTTTGCTATATTAAATATTCGATTTGTACATTTGTGTGGACTTCGTTTCATCAGGTGGGAAAGTGTTCATCATATCTATATCATGTACTGGATGGCCAGAAGTTAAAGTACAAGAGGTAGTGGTTTAATAATACCATACTTAACAATACAGTCAGGGAATTGTACCCCTCAGTTACAAGTAGCATGGTAATAATAGGTAGGTTATTGATCAATGAATGTATTGAATGATACATTAATGGTGTACAAATGATACACCAGTAGAACTTCTGTAGAAGTCATGTTATTTCCTCATTGTCCTGCTGTGTCGCCTCAAAAAATAGGATCGAGGCGATATTTAGCGAGGCGACAGAAATAGCTGCGCGACCATCGCTTCAGAATCTCCTGCCGTGTGTGTTCTCTCATTCATAACAATGAAGGCGATACAATTCTGTCTGTCGGCTCGCTAAAAAAATCGGTCGCCTGGCTAAAATCGCTCGCCGTGTGGGGACCCCTTAACATGTCTTCATGTCTTCCCTCAAACTGTAAATCATGTCCGTTTTCATTTTATTTCACCTCATTAAAACGTGAGGCTAAAAAACGTTCCCCATGCTTTCCCGATAGGACGACTACAAAGAGCTTTAAGAATCTTTAAAAGATCTTTGGAATCAGAAACAAACTCGATTCACCAAATTACCTCAAACTGCCAAATGAACGTTCAGGAATTTGTCTCGGGGGACAAACGTACAGAGACACATGTGAGTGTTTTGTATTCCACCACTGTTTCGATATACCTGCTGAATCATGGGACTGAGTTGCCACCCCCCACCCCCCGCACCTACGCTGAGCTAAACAAGTGCAAATTCACAACAGTGGCAGCCTTTTTGTGTTAGGCCACTCCCATTACCACACCCCCTTTTAGTTTAATTTAGTTTAGTTTTAATTTATTGTCCACAATGTGGAAATTATTTGTTGGTCTCACCATTGAACAAAGAAATAAAACAACAATGACAATGACTGCAGTACATCTGTAACGGCGAAGTGCAGAGAACGTAGGAATACAATACATCAACAACAACAACATGGACTGGGTCTAACGAGTGCACGATTCATTTAATGCCTTAATGGCTTTAGGAATAAAGGATTTAAAAAAAAGGTTTCGGTTTGCCCTAGGTCGTCTGTAACAACTACCAGAGGGCAACAGCTCAAACTGTTTTGTCAATTGGCATGAACACACACCGTTACACACACTTCTCAGCTTCAAGTTTCAAGTTTCAAGTTCTTTATTAGTTGTCATACAAAAATACAGAATACTTTTATATGAAATGCTTCTTTCTGTTTTGCTCCTGAGTGTGCTAGATAAAAATAGATAAGTATAAAATAAGTATAAAATAGAAAGTCAAAAGTACGTAAACAAGTGTAAACAAAAGTGTTCAATACAATATACAATGCAGAGTAGAGAAAAAGTAACGAAAGGTTATCCTATAACCTAGTTATATGAATACTGGCTGAGTGTCTCGCTCTCTGCCATTATGAGATATCTCTTATCTCCTAGCACCTACTGTGCTCACGAACAAACAATTGCACTCATATGCACGTGACCAGGCCACGGCCCCGCGTCCTGCTATAAGACGCCGGACATGGTCACACTCTACTTTCCTCGGAAAAAGTTTCCAACACTGAAAACCCAACCAAGGGACCTCAGGGCGCTAAGAGCGAGACGCTCAGCCAGTATTCATATAACTAGGTTATAGGATAACCTTTTGTCATATCATCATCGCGTCTCGCTCTCTGCCATTATGAGATATGGGACAGAGCAGAGGCGTGGCCCGGCAAGTGTACCCCCTGAGGGCCCGTAAGCCCCAACCAGGGAGGAGGGGAGTCCCGTCGACCCGCCCGTCCTAACGAAGGGGGGGAGGCAGTCAACTCCACCAAAGTGCAAAAAAAGGGGGAACCAGAGGCCCCTGAAAACGCACAGCACAGGCGGGACCACGTGTGACACAGCACCCTGTGGCACACACCCACACACCCCTGCTAGCCCACCAAATGGCGGGACGCAGAAGAGGTCCCAGACCTCAGAACCGCCTGGGAGACAGAACCCCATGTCCATGAGGTAAAACTTAACGAAGGGACCCGGGGAGGACCAGGAGGCCGCAGCACCGATGTCCTCCACCGAGGACCCCCCTAACAAGGCGGCAGAGGCCGCCACTCCACGAGTGGAGTGTGCCCTGACACCCCCAGGGGGGACCTGTCCAGCCAACGTGTAGACAGGCACTCAGGCCGCACCGAGAGAGCACACAGCTCACCCACGCGCTTAGCGGAGGTGATGGCCAGAAGAAACGCAGTCTTGAAAGACAGCTGCTCCAATGGCGCCTGCTCAAGAGGCTCAAACGGGGCCTCCAACAACCGGACCAGGACCAGTTGGAGGTCCCAACTCGGAGACAGAGAACGTCCCATCGGCTTAAGACGCCGAGCGCCAAGCAGGAAACGTTTCACAAGAGGGTGGCTGAACAACGTACCGCCCTCAAAACCCACATGACAAGAGGATATAGCTGCGGCGTATACCCTCACCATCGAGGCCGACAGTCTACCCAAGATAGACTGAAGTAAAGAAAGAACAGCGTCCAGGGGGCAGGACACCGGATCCCAGCACCCCACCGTACACCACTCTTGAAAAGCATGCCACTTAACCGCATAAACCGCGATAGTGGACGGAGCGCACGTTTCGGATGATGTCGACCACAGAAGGGTCAAGACCCATCCCCTCTTGGGGGTACTCCAGTAGCACACCATGTACCGCGCTGCGTCGCGGAATACCGTGCTGCGTCATGGATCTGGTTGACTCCGAGTTCGATTCCCGGACCCGCCGTCATTTGCCGAATGTCTTCCCCTGCTCTCTCTCCCGTTTCACTCTACATCTGTCGGTCATGCTTGACCAGAAAAGCGATAAACGATAAAAAAAAATGAAGTTTTAAAAAAAATAAGACCCATCCCCTCCAGACTCACCCCCTCAGCAGCCAAACCTTCAGTGGCCGTCCCAGAACAGGGAACAGACACAGAGATCCGTGTGCCTGAGAGAGGGTAACCAAGGAACAGGCCACGGCGGGGCTACCAAGAGCTGGATCAGGACCGGGAACCATACAGCCATGCCCCGGTCCGGCGCGATCAGGATCAAGGTCCTGCGCTCCTGACGTATCCGGTCCAACAGCTGAGCTATCAGGCCATGGATACATCGAGAAGGCATCCACCCCCAGGCACTCAGGCCGCACCGAGAGAGCACACAGCTCACCCACGCGATTAGCGGAGGTGATGGCCAGAAGAAACGCAGTCTTGAAAGACAGCTGCTCCAATGGCGCCTGCTCAAGAGGCTCAAACGGGGGGCCTCCAACAACCGGACCAGGACCAGTTGGAGGTCCCAACTCGGAGACAGAGAACGTCCCACCGGCATAAGACGCCGAGCGCCAAGCAGGAAACGTTTCATAAGAGGGTGGCTGAACAACGTACCGCCCTCAAAACCCACATGACAAGAGGATATAGCTGCGGCGTATACCCTCACCATCGAGGCCGACAGTCTACCCAAGATAGACTGAAGGAAAGAAAGAACAGCGTCCAGGGGGCAGGACACCGGATCCCAGCCCCCCACCTTACACCACTCTTGAAAAGCATGCCACTTACCCACGTAAACCGCGATAGTGGACGGAGCGCACGTTTCGGATGATGTCGACCACAGAAGGGTCAAGACCCATCCCCTCTTGGGGGTGCTCCAGTAGCACACCATGTACCGCGCTGCGTCGCGGAATACCGTGCTGCGTCACGGATCTGGTTGACTCCGAGTTCGATTCCCGGACCCGCCGTCATTTGCCGAATGTCTTCCCCTGCACTCTCTCCCGTTTCACTCTACATCTGTCGGTCATGCTTGACCAGAAAAGCGCTAAACGATAAAAAAAAATGAAGTAAAAAAAAAAAAAGACCCATCCCCTCCAGACTCACCCCCTCAGCAGCCAAACCTTCAGTGGCCGTCCCAGAACAGGGAACAGACACAGAGATCCGTGTGCCTGAGAGAGGGTAACCAAGGAACAGGCCACGGCGGGGCTACCAAGAGCTGGATCAGGACCGTGAACCATACAGCCATGCCCCGGTCCGGCGCGATCAGGATCAAGGTCCTGCGCTCCTGACGTATCCGGTCCAACAGCTGAGCTATCAGGCCATGGATACATCGAGAAGGCATCCACCCCCAGGGGAGGATTGTCCCCCCGACTGACTGAGAACCATAAGGGGCACTGGTGAGACTGTCTGCTCGCAAACAGATCCACCATGGCTTCCCCGAACCGGTCCCAGACCTGTCTGACTATGTCTGGACGTAGTCCCCACTCGTCGGGATGAGGACCGCCCCGCGACATCACATCCGCACCCACATTCTCCTTGCCAGGGATGTGGAGTGCCCTCAAACTGCACAGATTGAGAGACGCCCATAGCCAGAGCTCGACCGCCGCCCGGTGCAGACGGATGGAGCGTACTCCACCCTGTCTGTTGATATACGACGCTGTCGTCGTGTTGTCCGTCCTGACCAACACGTGCTCGCCCACCACCAGGTGGCCAAACCGCTTGAGGACCAGAAGGACCGCCTTCAATTCCAACACATTGATATGCAGTGCAGACCGGATAGCATGCCCCCTACTGCGTTGGTCCGACACGCCCCCCCCATCCCGTGAGGGAGGCGTCGGTGAAGACCGTGACGTGTGACAGCCTGCAGCTTGCCTCTCACCAGGTCTATTTTCATACTGGAAAACCACCTCTGAACCCTCCTCATAAAAAGGAGGCCAAGAGTAAGATGCCTGTGAATAAGCTTGTGACTGAGTTAAAAGCTGTATAACCCCAAAAACATGCGCAATGTTTTCAACGTCGGCTGGCCCTAAGGCCCCACTACCTGACACCATTGTGGACAGAAAAGCAGTCAACTGAGCAATGACACTGGTCGCCGCTAAATTCCGTCCTGCGGTGGTATAAACTTCATCAGCCCATACAGCCACCTGCCGGGCCGACTCGGCCTCTGGCGTCGGCTTCCGGGTGGGACACCATTCAACCACGCCAGGGCAAAGGACCGATGCTACCTGGCCCTCAAGCCACGGCACACCTGCCTTGCGCCCTGTTGTCAGCCCATCCACCCGTAAAAGGGGTAAATAAGCCTCAGCAAAACCCCCCACATTAGACATCGATTGACCTTCAGCAATGAACCGGTTAAGATGAGGGAAGAGTGGTGACAGCCCACGGCGGGGAACAAAGGAACAGTGACCCAGCATTGTAGCATTAGCCGCGTGCTCCAGGATAGCTGGGAAAACATCCAATTCAGAGTCATGACAACCATGTTTACCCATATATCCTGCCCCTCGCGCCAATACACAACTCGGCTGTCTCACGGTACAACGAGCAGTATCACAAATGCGAGCATCAATGCCTGGTAGCGCAGACCCTACCTGTGCGCGACGTAGCTCGACTGCTAGCCGTCGCGCGACGTCCCTCGATCCGCTGTCACGAGATGAGGAAACCCCAGGACAGGTCTGATGCGCTGTTAGGATGTGCCGAGAAGATTCCAGGGGCTGGTGAACCTCCGGCGAAAACCCAACATTGTGTAATTTCTCCCTGCGTTGCATAACAACTAGTTCACGGAGTGCACTGCAACATCCGTGTTGGAAACAAAAAAAGAGGAAGGTAGAGTGTGACCATGTCCGGCATCTTATAGCAGGACGCGGGGGCGTGGCCTGGTCATGTGCATGTGAGTGCAATTGTTTGTTCGTGAGCACAGTAGGTGCTAGGAGATAAGAGATATCTCATAATGGCAGAGAGCGAGACGCGATGGCCAGTATGATATATAACTGAGTTACAATACAATATACAGTACGATGCAGAAATGGGATGAGGTACAATTTAGGGTAAGGTGCAATGAGGTATGAGTTGTAGTGCAAATCTCTTTACCAATAAATATAAAGTGTTAAAGTGTTTAAAGTGGGTAAAGTGGGTGCTGCAGTGAGTTGTTTATTTAAAGTGAGTGTGTGCGTGTGGATGTGTGTGTGTTCTGCCTCCCAGGCAGTTTATATGGTTTTGATTTGCTTTGGCACCACCTGTTGGTCGAACGTGGCATATACAGGAAGTGGGACCTCATGGTAAAACAGGAAGTGGTAGCTCAAAGATAAACAGGAAGTGGGACCTGCAGCTTCACCAGGAAGAGAGTTCTCATTATGAACAACATGCTGTTCTTATCTATAGTAATCCTTTGATTTGCCCCATCGTAAGCATTGTCTGTAAGTAATCCTTTATTGTTTGCAAGGTTATCTTTCAGTTTTGAAGTATATTGTCGTAGATGGGTCGCTGTTATGTTCGTATTCTATTACCTGTGATACATGCTAATGGCAGATACAGTAGATGTGCATAATACTTGGAATGTTTAGTACAACATGTCTACATATAATCATTTAGTACACTTACTGTATATCTATACTTTTTACGTGCACTAGTAGTAACACTATGCACTTCATTCTGTTTCAGTTTTACTCCTATCCTAGCAACAAGAACTGCATTAAACAAGAAACAAGGAAGTTACGTTGACTCATGTTGCTTATTGAAGAGTTTGGCTGGCCGTCTACCTTTGATTAAAAACATCATCGGGAGGACAGCACAGTAAAAAGACAAGCGACCAGCTAGTGCAACGTCGATCCCTTCGACAGATCAGAATAGCATTATGGAACCCGCCAAAGAGAACGACACATCCTCTCAAGCCAGCGCAATCTACAGCTTCAGCCAGCACAGCAACAAGGGCCCGTGTAAAGGCAGAGGCAGCACGCGTACATGCATCATTTGCAGAGAAAGAGACTAAACTAAAACAGGAGCTGGCCGAGAGAGATGCCCAGGCGGCTCTGGAGAACACTAGACTGGCTCTGGAGAAGGCTAGACTGGACGCTGAATTGGGAGCTTTGACTCTCCAAAGAGAGGCAGCCGTCGCCATAGCACAGGCAGAGGTATTGGAGGCAGCCGAACAGCAGGTTAGAACACCGCCCAGCAGAGGCAGGGGGACGCTCTCAGGGAGAGACATTGCCGACCGGACAAGTGCCTATGTAAACCAACAGAACGAGTTACATAAAACTTCGCGTCGCGATGTCCCCGCCCCCTTGTCTATTCGACTCGATGGCAGTCTAATCCAATGGGGAACCGCATACGAGGATTCGCGACCTAACTCCCCTACCCAGGAGCCTGTCATGCTGCCCGGAGAGCACGTCACACCGTTCCACACGACCCCCTCCAAAACACGTCGTCATGCCGATGAGACCTATCAGGACGAATTTAAGCCACGTATCCAAAATATGAACCCTTCAGCTCGACCCTATACTCCTCATTACCACACCCCACCAGCTAACCCCGCCGAAACCCCTGAGATAACAGACTTTGTTAAATACTTAGCACGTCGGGAGCTAGTGACAACAGGACTCAACCAGTTTGACGACCAACCCGAGAGTTTTCGGGCATGGCAGTCGTCATTCCTCAACGCCATCAGAGGTCTCAACCTTTCAGCCAGTGAAGAATTGGACCTCTTGACCAAGTGGCTAGGCAAGGAATCATCCCACCACGTCAGGAGAATGCGTCAGATACACGTCAACAATCCCGAAGCAGCACTGAGGAAGGCATGGGATAGACTAAGCAGGCGTTACACCTCACCCGAGGTAATTGAAGATACTCTTTTCAAGAAACTGAATGCGTTTCCTAGGATCTCCAGTAAAGACTATATCAAACTCATGGAGCTTGGAGACCTCCTTATGGAGTTCCAGTCTGCAAAGGAGGATGGATACCTACCCGGGTTGGCCTTCCTGGACACCGCTGGCGGCATCAACCCTATAGTAGAGAAACTCCCATACGCCCTACAGGAAAAATGGATATCCCAAGGCTCCAGGTTCAAAGACGAAAACGACGGCCTCTTTCCCCCATTCTCCTACTTCACTAGATTTATTTGCTATGAAGCACGCATCAGGAACGACCCAAGCTTTGCTCTCCCCAGCAACAGTCCTCTTGTGAGAGATAGGCCAGCCTATCAGACAGGGAGAACCCCAGTGTCAGTCCACAAGACAGACGTCTCCCCAGACACCGAACAGGACACAAACATATTTCCAAGGCAAACCGAGAATCCAGGAAAGAACTGCCCTATCCATCGCGCACCACACCCATTAAGTAGGTGCTATGGTTTTAGAGCAAAACCACTCGACGAGAGAAGGGCCTTCCTCCGCGAAAATGGGATGTGTTACAGGTGTTGCGCATCATACTCCCATTTAGCCAGGGACTGTAAACTTTCCGTGAAATGCGATGAGTGTGAGATTGACCGCCATATCGCAGCTATGCATCCTGGCCCAACATCGCAAGCAGTTCCAACGCCGGCACCAGAGGATAACGAGGAGGAGGAAGAAGATCTTATCGTCACCTCACACTGCACTGAGGTTTGCGGCGAAAGGCAGCCAGCAATGTCCTGGTCTAAAATATGTCTGGTTCAAGTCTTTCCCCAGGGGCAGCGTCACAAGGCGGTCAAGATGTACGCCGTACTCGATGAGCAGAGTAACCGCTCATTAGCAAGGCCAGAATTCTTTGAGCTATTAAATGTCAAGAGCTACTCCTCCCCCTACTCATTAAGAACATGTGCTGGGGTCGTCAACACGTCTGGAAGAAAGGCGGAAGGCTTCCAAATCGAGCCGGTGGATGGAGGAACTACCCTCACGTTACCACCACTGATCGAGTGCAAGCAAATCCTTACCAACAGGTCAGAAATACCGACTCCAAAGGCAGCTCGCTTCCATCCCCATCTGAAGTCCGTCGCAGGTCACCTCCCGGAGCTCGACCCAAACGCTCAAATCCTCCTTTTGCTAGGAAGAGACATCATACGAGTACATACGGTGAGACAGCAGGTCAACGGCCCTCACCACGCCCCCTTTGCTCAGGGATTTGGGATGGGTCGTGGTTGGGGAAGTGTGCCTTGGGAACACACACAAGCCTAGCGTGAGCACCTTCAGGACCCACGTGCTAGAGAATGGACGCCCTTCCTACTTGACACCCTGCAACAACTTCATGGACCTGAAAGAGAGAACGTGGCATGGCGGGGAGCAACAGAATGGCCTCATCAACACACACAGATCCAACTCGGAGAGAGTTACAGCGGATAACTCAGGACGAACCCCTGCCATATCAGGACATGTCCCCGCCGTCTCAGGACACGCCCCTGTCGTCTCAGGACACGCCCTTGTCGTCTCAGGACACGCCCCTGCTGTCTCAGGACACGTCCCTGCTGTCTCAGGACACGCCCCTGCTGTCTCAGGACACGCCCCTGCTGTCTCAGGACACGTCCCCGCTGTCTCAGGACACGTCCCCGCTGTCTCAGGACTCGCCCCTGCTGTCTCAGGACACGCCCCCGTTGTCTCAGGACACGCCCCTGCGGACTCCGGACACGCCCCTGCTGTCTCCGGACACGCTCCCGCTGTCTCCGGACACTCCCCTGCTGTCTCCGGACACGCCCCTGCTGTCCCCGGACACTCCCCTGCTGTCTCCGGACACGCCCCTGCTGTATCCGGACACTCCCCTGCTGTCTCCGGACACGCCCCTGCTGTCTCCGGACACTCCCCTGCTGTCTCTGGACACTCCCCTGCCATCCCCGGACACTCCCCTGCTGTCTCCGGACACGCCCCTGCTGTCTCCGGACACCCCCCTGCTGTCCCCGGACACTGCCCTGCTGTCTCCGGACACGCCCCTGCCGTCTCCGGACACTCCCCTGCTGTCTCCGGACACTCCCCTGCTGTCTCCGGACATGCCCCTGTCGTCTCCGGACACTCCCCTGCCTCCTCCGGACACGCCCCTGCTGTCTCAGGACACTCCCCCTCCCCTGATTCAGGACACCCTTCCAACTTCACAGACCTGAAAGAGAGAACGCGGCACTGCGGGGAGCAACAGAACGGCCTGATCAGTGCACACAAATCCAACTCGGAGAGAGTTACAGAGCACAACATGAGTCGCAGTGTGTGCCAAACAACTGCTAACGACAACAGGCTTGCCTTATCCATAGAAGATACCGTCATTTTAAATATTATGGTTATTATTATATTATCAGAGACGTACAGGGATGAGAGGAACAGCTGGGTTCCCCCACTACCCTTCAAGATGCCACGAAGACGACTCCCAAACAACCGCAAGCAGGCACTCAATCGCCCTACTTCACTGTGTCGAACCTTCAACATGAAACCTGGAGATTTCTCAGACAAGGACCTCCACCGAAGCCAATGGAGACAGGTGCAAGCCCTTGCCAGCACATTCTGGACCCGCTGGAGACATGAGTACCTCCCGACACTGCAGAGTCGTCGCAAGTGGGTCGAAGATCACCGCAACTTACAGAAAGGCGACGTTGTGCCGTTGAAAGACAGCCAAGCTGCAAGGAACGAGTGGCCTATGGCACTGGTAACTTCCACCTTCCCAAGCCAGGACAGAAAAATGCGTAAGGTCGAAGTAAAGACCACAGCTCAAGGAAGTTCAAAGACATTCCCGAGACCCGTTTCAGAAATCGTTCTTCTTTTGCCTAAAGTGGATTGAAGTTAAATTAATGTGTACTATAGCGTGGGAGTGTTCTGCCTCCCAGGCAGTTTATATGGTTTTGATTTGCTTTGGCACCACCTGTTGGTCGAACGTGGTATATACAGGAAGTGGGACCTCATGGTAAAACAGGAAGTGGTAGCTCAAAGATAAACAGGAAGTGGGACCTGCAGCTTCACCAGGAAGAGAGTTATCATTATGAACAACATGCTGTTCTTATCTATAGTAATCCTTTGATTTGCCCCATCGTAAGCATTGTCTGTAAGTAATCCTTTATTGTTTGCAAGGTTATCTTTCAGTTTTGAAGTATATTGTCGTAGATGGGTCGCTGTTATGTTCGTATTCTATTACCTGTGATACATGCTAATGACAGATACAGTAGATGTGCATAATACTTGGAATGTTTAGTACAACATGTCTACATATAATCATTTAGTACACTTACTGTATATCTATACTTTTTACGTGCACTAGTAGTAACACTATGCACTTCATTCTGTTTCAGTTTTACTCCTATCCTAGCAACAAGAACTGCATTAAACAAGAAACAAGGAAGTTACGTTGACTCATGTTGCTTATTGAATAGTTTGGCTGGCCGTCTACCTTTGATTAAAAACATCATCGGGAGGACAGCACAGTGTGCTATTTAATGGTTTGTTACATAGTGTTATTGTCGTTGAGCATCCTGATGGCCTGGGGATCTTCTAGCTTCCTATGATGAAACCTGTGGCTGCTAGAGGCTGGGGACATTTCTGTGGACCAGCCAACTGTCAGAATGATCTATAGAGCTGCTGGTCGCAGCTGAAAAAGAGTATGCAACTCTATGGAGAAACCATGGCGCTCCCCTGACTAAATGTTGTTTCAAACCAAAACGTCTGGATGCCATTCTTCTGATTGATTGTTTATATCACTAGCATGGCTAACAAATGCAAATATATTACAATTATATATATTAGATTAGATATTAGTTATTAGATTATATATCTATATATATATATTGTAACTAGGGATGCTCGATATTGGCTTTTTTACCGATACCGATATACCGATATTGTCTAACTCTTAATTTCCGATACCGATATCTACCGATATCACATTTTAATGCCGATATCGGCCGATAATATCGGTAGGCCGATAATATCGGACATCATTTCTATAGAAATGTAAAAAAAAGAAAGAATTATTTTTTTTAAAACCAATACCGATATTTTCCGATATCACATTTTAATGCCGATATCGGTAGGCCGATAATATCGGACATCCCTAATTGTAACTATATTTATTGTAGGGCAAATATAACTGAGAGGGCATACATACCCCCATCTTGCACCTTGACCTTTTTACACTGCCTACTTGCTCATATGCACATGTCCAGAGTTAATTATATTGTTATATTGTTTACACTGCCTATTTTTTATTCTATTTTTATTTTTACTCCACTGTACTATAATTCTATGACCTGTATCATGTCTTCTACTACTGTACCTCCCCTCCCCCCTCCCCCATGCTGCTATGATGCCTGAATTTCCCACAAGGGGATCAATAAAGGAATATCTTATCGCATCTTATATTCCGTTCTGACCTATAGATGCACGTGCACACCGAGCCTGATCAGCCTGACTACTATCACCGACATCTAAGAAGGGAGATCCCCCCTTGAACGGCCCTTCTAAGGTTTCTCTCCTCCACATTGCCTGTGGAGCTTTTTTTCCCTATTGTTAGGTTTTAGTGAGTTTTTCCTTACCTTCGCGTGGGGTATGTCTGGGAGTGCTTGCATTCTTTCATTTATTTGCATTCATCTAAAAAATGTTTGGACCCTATGGTGTTCTTGTTCTGTTCTTGACTTATTGTTATGTTGTCTTCTTGACTTGTTTAAAGAAGACCTGTACGGCCCATGGGGACATTAACGTGTGTTGTCGGGCCCTATAAATAAATTTGATTTGATTTGATCAGGTCAGGAAACACATAATAATAATAATAATAATAATAATAATAATAATAATAATAATAATAATAATAATAATAATAATAATAATAATAATAATAATAATAATAATAATAATAATAATAATAATAATAATAATAATATAATGCACTGATCATTATACAGTTACAGAATCTCACATGTGTACATGTACAAAATGAACAATTGTAAGCCAGGCTGATTTAAGAGTGTATTAGGACTGCTTGGGTCTCAAAAGGGTTATGATGATTTTATGTTTAGTAACAATCCATTTTAGTGCTTGACCGGCCTTCAGCGTAGCTCTCCATGACTCACTGGGAGACACATTTGAGGGATACGTTCTCATAGTGATGCACGATGTATCAGCCGATATGGCAGTTTTTCTTACACATCGGTATCGGTCCGATATCAAGATAGGGCAGATATAAAAAAATATATATAATAATAATAATAATAATAATAATAATAATCAAATAAAAAAAGAATGTTGGCCTTAAATAGTTTCAAAATATCAGTCATTTCTGAAAATAAGTTACAAAAGTCAAAAATATAATGCGTTTTGGAAAATAGCTCTTTATTTGATTATCATAAAAAAGTGTTTTCTATACAGAGATATCGACATCGGTAAATATCGGTATCGGCCAGAACAGCAATATTAATATCGGTTATCGGTATCGGCCACAATGTTCACATCGGTGCATCACTACTTTCTCAGTATATAGAGTACTTGTTTTTTTCTTTTTTTCAGCTCGCGTCTATAGCGTGCATAAGTACACATATTCTAACGATAATCTAGCGTTTATTTGAAAACGATTCATAAATAGGCCGACAAATGACAACGTGTCTAGTGTATTCGAGAATATTCCAATAAATGCAGTTTATGGGGGAATCTTTCAATTTTCCGAAAATTTTCGAGACAACGATAGCTTTTCGAAATGCTATAAAAAGGATATGAACCGATTAAAAAACAATCCGTTTCGACAATGTTGACTGCAAACAAGTCATTGATAAGCGACGGGCAGATTAGACACATAGCCATAATTTAAAACATAGATTAGGCGTTTTTAACGCTAACATTGAAGTGGATGATGGCATTCAACGGGGTAAAAATGTAAACAAGCTCGGCACTGAAACTGTTAATAAGGAATAATGTTTGTGTGTTTTTTGCATATTGTTTTGAAACACACATACATGTGGGAATCTCCCCAGATGTGTCAGAGTGCCGAGTCAGCCACTTGCAGTGCAGAACCCCAGGTAGAGGTTCAGAGAGTGCCTTGCTCAAGGTCACTCCCACAGGGATGGCCTCTGTTTAACCACCAGGCAACCCTGTCGCCCGATCCCAGCGAGGTTGGAAGACGACCCAAACCGTAACCTTATAAGAAGTCTGCTGGTTTATTGCCTCGCTCACCACGTACCATAAAAGGTAACCAGAAACACATCTCCCAAAAGGGCAAAGGGAACACAAAGGGAACTGAATAAGAGTTATTTGACAACAAATTCATTCTGTAGGTTATTTCGTTGAGCAGAGCAACATTGCGTTTTGGAGATCTGATGAGTTTGCTGAGCTATCTCTCTTTGTGGTGCAGAACATGCATTGTGCACACAAGGGACAAAATGTATTTTTGAACGATGTTTCCAGAAGGTGTAGCGGTTAAAGGAACACGCCAACATTTTGGGAAATTCGCTTATCGTCTTCTCCAGAGAGAGACAAGAAGAGTTTCCTCTCTGTGCGTTCAGTAGAAAGCTATCTGGCTGCACGTTAGCCTAGTTTAGCACAATGAATGGAAGCAGACAGTCAGTGCCGGTTAGCCTAGGCATTGTCCAACTAACACCTCTCCCGAAGGCTAACCGGCACTGTCCGCTTCCATTCATTGTGCTAAGCTAGGCTAGCGTGCAGCCAGATAGCTTTCTACTGAACGCACAGAGAGGAAACTGGTATCTATCTTCTTGTCTCTCTCTGGAGAAGACGATAAGCGAATTTCCCAAAATGTTGGTCTGTTACTTTAAAGGGGCACTTGCCCAAAAAACAATGCAGATTTATTTTTGCACACTATCTCACATTTCTAGCCAACATCCAAAAACGCTAAAACGTTTTGCTCACATTAATTTAGTTTGACAGTTATTGAGAGTAAATGAGTTTGAATTTGACTGCATAAAATAAGTACAATAAGTACAGTGTTGCTCGAAAGCATGTGAGCAACACTGTACTTGTAAAATAAGTACAATAAGTACAGTGTTGCTCTAAACACAAACAGCCAGCGCGCCACTCACACCGCCATGCACGGCGATGGGAATGCCACCCCCGTGGGCCGCCCCATCTCCCCGGTCCCGGTGACCTCGCCACCACAAGGAAACCAGAGAACTCCACGCTCCCACCCCCCAAACTCCACGGAGGAATGACACGTCACACTCCCCAGGACCTGCAGCCACACCAAAGGAGCCACGCAGCAAGACATTTCTAGGAATTCCATCTTACATCCCTCTGAGACAGAGAGGGGTCAGGGCGGGTTCAGAGCGGGGTCAGACATTTGCGGGCGGGGCCGGAGCAGCTAGGGGTTCAGTGCCTTGCTTATAGGACATTTTGATAGGGATGGACACATTTAACTGTTGTGGATATCGAACCTGTGACCTCCCAGTTACAGGATACCACAGTCACTCTAACCGGCGGGCCACCCAGATTACTGCCCTGCCTCTTTATATGGATTATAAGATCAGCAGAGCTGTCAGTGCCTTTGCTTATAGGAAATGGGTACAATCTGTGAGTTGAGTTGTTGAGTTGAGTTTATTTTATCCTGAACAGTCAACCATATAAAAACACAATAAAATGCATAATGCTTATCTAGTCCTGCCCCTTCCTCACAATATCATACATAAAACAAAATATCTTACAAACCTAAAATAACAAACAAAATAAACATCAATAAAAGATAACACAAATGTTAGTAGAAATTCAAATAATATATCAAATAAAATGTTTAGATCATCGTTTTTGTAGTCATCAATGAGAGTTTTCCTGTATCTATTTTTATACAATGTTCTTGCTAATTTTTGTTTCTTCATCTAAGGCGCCATTCCACAGGATTACACCGCAAACTGAAATACACAAACCTTTAAGAGTAGTGTGGACATAGGGTTGTTTTAAATTATAATTCCTAAGAGCATCTCTCTCACGCCACAACACTAAACAGTCCAACATTTCTGTGGGACTAATATAATAAATCCAATGCTTATAATTCCACCGCTGTCTAGATTTAATTACACAATGACCTACACAGTATGAGACAGACAGCTGCACACTGTCCCGAGGAATCTGCACCAAAATTTACGTTTTATTGTTTCTTAACGCTCAGACGTTGACCAAATATTGCCTCCAGGAGTGACTTTGAGTCAGCTCCAAACAAATGTCACTAATATAACTGGGGGGTACAAGACAGGATTTTTTTTTTCTGACAGTGTGTGCCCGTTGCTTTCTTGGTGTTTGGAGAGGCCCTCTTTGAAACTGTACTGTAAATTAACCCCCCCCCCCCCCGAAATAGGAGTTAACCCTTTTAACACTTTCACTGCGACAATACAGAAGGTTAACCCTTTCACTGGCACACGACAAAGGGTTAACCCTTTCACTGGCACACTACAGACGGTTAACCCTTTCACTACCACACTACAGAATGGTAACCCTTTCACTACCACACTACAGACGGTTAACCCTTTCACTACCACTACAGAAGGTTAACCATTTCACTACCACACCACAGAATGTTAACCCTTTCACTACCACACTACAGACGGTTAACCCTTTCACTACCACACTACAGAAGGTTCTATTTCATACTGGTTTCCGCTCAGCGTCATTCTGCACTAACCTCACTTCGTGCACAGCACTGAATAAAAAACTCCACAATGTACCTTTACATACCGACATCCGTCTGGCCACACCCCTATCCGCTTACCTTCATAAGCAGGTGTGTGGTCACCTACTCGCCTCCTTCTTCACTTTCACCACAAGGAAGTGCCTTGGTATATACCCACACTTGACAAGGTTGTTTAGTCGAAGAAAGTTGATACGTGTTTACATTTTTTCTTGCTTTTTTCTTCTCTCATATATTTAAAAAGAAAAAAGCTAAGTCATAATGTTTACCTCGGAGGGTCACGCTAGCAACATCACCCTTCACCAGCGGTTCTCCATTGCCTCCTCTGTCGTGCGTCTTGGAGCAGGGTTGAGGCCTCTTTCGTGGTAGGCAGCCACGCCCGGTAGGAGTCCGATGGATAGTTTGCCTCTCCAAGGAGCTGGTGCACCAGCGCCGTCTCCTGTGCGATGGCCTGGTTCCGGCTCTGGTTCCTCTGCCTCCGGGGAGTCGTCCGCTGTTGGGCGGCCGGCTCCTCTGGTTGCGGGGGATTTGAGACGCAAACTTTTTGCGTCGGCTCGCTCCCGTCGCAAGATGGTGGCTTGTAGACGCGAACGGCCTGGTTTTGGTGAGTTGCTGGAGCCGGATGAGGATGCGTCTGATTCTCCATGGCCGATGAAACAGAGGACTACATGGTAGAAGCGGACGGGTTCTTGTTCGAAGCCCCGGTGGAGACATGTCCCCCGCCCGTCCAGGTAACACTGGAGGGGGGTGAGATGTCTCCTTGGATTCCTCGTACGCGGATGTTGGGTTAGAACCTCCGACTCGGCGGCGGGATGCCCTGCTATCAGCCACATCAGAATGTGGCTCTGTAACCAGTAGTCTGCTGCATGTGAGGGACGCAAGCTCGGTGAGGGAAAGTATGCAGGGGGAACTGCGTGCTTTGTTCCCCGAGCTCATGGCGGCGGCGGCAGTCGCAACCGGCGTGCCGCTGCCGCAGCCACTGCCTGTTCCTATTCCTGACGATCTCATAGGTCATCTATGGCAACGCCGTCCAATGAGAGGGGTGGACGTTGTCTGTCCATTTTTCCCCTCAATGGAGGCCTACGTCCGTCAGGGACAGGTGGTCTCCCACATCATGGGCCTTACCCCCGCCTACGTGCAAGTCACAAGGAGGGCGTGCCTCGGCTTGATAGGCCGATGGCGGTGCTCCTTTGTCCTGAGGTGGTGTGGGAGCCGTTACGGAAGCCGGTTCCCCAAGGGAAATCGGCGAGGCGGTTGGCTTTCTGGAGTGACCAGTCATTTATCTCCGCGACGCAATCTCTGGCTGCCACTTCTAACATCGCGCAGCTGGCGAGATTCATGTCCGGGATACTGACGGGCGGTACGGAGCTGACTGATTTGCAACATGATCAGCTCGCCCAGTCGGCAGGAGCCATCCTGCATCTGATCCAGCCGCAGGCCATAGCCGCTGGGAAAGTACGCGCCCTGGCCACTCTAGTCCAGCGCCACCTTTGGCTGGAGCAGGCGCGTGTGCCGGCGAAGAAAAGGACTCCACTTCTGACGGCACCCCTCTCCGATGCTGGACTTTTTGGGTCGGCACTGCAATTGATGACCTCAACCTGCAGGGAGATGCAGGATGAGCGTTCCGTGCTCCAGCCTCATTTCCCCCCACCCGATGTCGCCGGTGGAGTCAGACGGCAGGCTCGTCATCGGGGTTCCGCCGCCGTAGCCGCCGCTGCTACCACCGCCACTGCTGGACCTTCGGCAAAGAAGGCCAGGAGGAGAGAGGGCGCCTCCGCCACTGCAGCCGGCCCATCTACGCCCGGAGGTGACGGTAGGGATCGTCATGACCAGCCTCCGATCGTTTACCGTCCCTCCGGGGCTCCCCGGGGTGGCAAGTCCCGAGCGGCTCGTGGCAGGCGTCGCTGAAAAAAGTAGACTTTTTCCCTCTGTGGTCCCCCCCTGTTCCCTTCCCGGCCCAAATATGATTTGTTTAGAAAATAAAGAGTCCCTCCTAAAAGGGGTATGGGTTTGATAGGAGGGCTAGACGCTACATTCATGTTAGAGCTTAAGCAAGGCCTGCAGCTTACACTCGGTTGAAAAAGGTTTTTTCTGCCTCGACCTGAATCTTCACATAAAGGTAGAGGTTAGTTGTGTGCTCTGTTGCTTAAACAGTGATATTGAGTTGGTCTGCAGTAATGCTCGTATGAAAAAGTACCGCGGCTCATGCCGCTCTCTCTCTATCAGATTTTCTGTGTCTTAAAACATAGATACGGGTGTCGGGTTCACACATACATAACTTGGCCTTGTTATAAACCCTGTTCACAGATGTGTCTGTGGCTAGCGTGCATTGAATTAGCTTTGCGCTGTTCATTAGCATATTGGCTACTTAAGGTATCATATGGCTGTTTGTTGTTGTCGTATGCAAGGGTTGGGCTTGCGAGGGGGTACCGGATAAACCGGTCAGGGCCAAGCTGTTAGGCAGCTTGGCACGGGGGGGCGAAGGGTTTCCCTGACTCCGCACCTATCACAGGCGGTTGAGTCCTGGGTTTCCCCCCGTCATAGCAAACGTCACTAGGCACGTTTCTATTGGACGACGGCTTCTGTGAGTTTTTTCAGACCCGTATGTAGGGTCTGTTATTGTCAAGTTGTCGGGGCAGAGCGTAGGAACTTACTGTTCTACTATGCTCGATATACGTGTGACTTGAGTCTGTTGGTCACATGACTCAATGTTACCGTGACTTTTTCAATCTATGGCTCACGTGGGAAGTCTCTCTGTGGATTCCCGTCTCCTCTCTGTGGTGAGGGTGGCGGGATGTAAGAATGTAAACAATTTTTACCCTCGGCCACGTCACGTGGGATTCATGTCAGTCTGTGTTTCTTTCTTTTTAATAATAAAAAGAGTGAAGAATATGAAGCACGACAAACTTCTTGTCGTTCTCCCAGGCGACTTGAAGGACCAATGTCTGGTGTCTGGTTAGACTATCCATTGATGTGTTTGGGTCTCGACGCGTACATAGTGCTGGCTCGGGGTGTTTTCTGATAAGAATCATGCAGGAGCCTAGTACACCTTGGTTGCTTGTTATTAAAACAGCGTTTTTATAGGGCAACTGGGATGGGGGATTTTTTCCTCTTCCGAGCTCCTGTTACTGGGTCTCGACGGATTCTCGTTCATATCTGGGGGATGTTAACGGAATAGATCAGAACATAGGTAGAGGGGTCTCACGCCCTTGGGGTGGGCCACTGAGCGCGGTACAAATGGGACCGTCTGGGTGGCGCCCTCTTTTCATGTTTTAGATCGACACGCATACCTACCCCCTCTCCTGGAGTGGGCATGTCGGCGTGGTTAGGGCACGGGACTGGTTCTGGTCGCGCTGGTCCAGGTCAGTTAACCCGTTGTCCGCCGGGGACGCAGATCTGCTGTTCTGGTACCCTGAGGGACTTGTGCTTTTTTCGGGGGGAAAAATGCCGGGTCGGCCCGGGTGTCACAGGGTTAGGCATTATGGAGACACTTTGTTGGGTACATGTTGTACTCTGCACTATCATAAAGGGGCTGGTTCTCCATTCTTTTCGCTCCTCTCTCACGCATGGCGAAGAGGGGGCTGTTGGGGTGGTCTTCTAGACCTCCTCTGGTAACCCTGTGTGCTTCCCGAGCCGCCGGGCCCGGTCCGAAGTAATGTTTCGTTGACCCGTAGGCCTGGAATAACCCTTTTTGGAAACTGAAACACTTGTAATGCGGTATAGCTGGTGTATACCTGCAGGTGTATTTTAGAGTTTTTTCTTTAGGGGTTATAGGAACAACCACCGTATGTGGTACCAAGAGGGTGGTTGATTCCCTGGTGTGTTGGAGCAGAGTCAACTCCCGGGTTACCCGGTTGAGTGTGCCCCTGCACGTTCATGACGTCTGCCAATCGTGTCAGCCTTCTCTGCCTCGACCCCTCTGGGTGGTTTTTTTTTTGATGGAGGCTTTGTCATGGTGCGCAACAATGCCAGCATACGCCCCTTCCGCCGGGGTGCTGTTTTCAGTTGACCCCTTTGGCGCCTGTCTCGTCCGCAGTGCTCCAGGCTCGGGTCTAAAGCCTGCTGCCTGGTTTCCCCGGTGCGCTGCCTGCTTCCGTTATGGTTAGCCTTTTGAGTGCTTCAAGTTACGGCCATGCTGAATACCTGTGTTGCAGGGTCAGTGTGCCAGGCGGCGTACTAGTGTGTCAGCCGAACGCACAATTGGAGGGGGGCTTCCCACCCTCCAGAACATTTACAACAAGCGGTGCAGGGGGAAGGCTAAGAGAATTATTAAGGACTCGAGCCACCCGAACAACTGCCTCTTTGAACTGCTGCGGTCAGGCAAGCGATACCAGAGTCTTAAGGCGAGCACAGAAAGACTCAGAAGAAGCTTCTATCCCCAGGCCATCAGGCTGCTAAACGAACAATAAACACTATGCAACAACCATCAAATGCACACAGCACACACACCCACACGCACACACTCACTTAAACAAACAACACACTGCAGCACCCACTCTCCACACTTTAGATCACACAAACACACTTTATATTTATTGATAAAGGATTTGCACTACAACTCGTACACTACTACTGTAAATTGTACCTAAATTGCACCTCATCCCATTTCTGCCTTGCACTATATAGTATTGTATATTAGTACACCGCATAGTATTGTATATTATATGGTAACTCAGTTACGTCTATTCTGCATCGAACATTGTACATATGCCTATACTGAACACTGTGACCTCATTTTTTTACTTCTAATTTACATGCTATACTATGTTATTCTATTTCATACTTATCTTGTCTTGCACAGTCTCTGGAGCGTAACAGTAAGAAGCATTTTGTATAAAAGTATTCTGTACTTCTGTATGACAACTATTAAAGAAACTTGAAACTTGAAACTTGAACTAGTGGGGGGAAGGGCCCGCTCTTGGAGGGGCCCTGTCCGAATACGCTGGCGATGTGGGGGGCGGTGTCACTAAGTGACCGCCTGGTGAGGTCTTGATGCTTGGCGTCATTGACCTCTCCGGGCCCCGTTTTTCCAGGGGATCCAGTCCCTTCAGGGGGTCTGGGTCTTCCTTCGCGCTCCGCTGCTACGGCCTTGCCACGGGGTTGAGTTTGCTCTTGACTCCGTAATTTTGGGGGCAGGAACGAGGTTTGTTCCTTCCGTTCGTTCCCTGGTGGCATGCGGGTTGTGCGTGTGCGTAGTCGTGGGGTCAAGCCACGGTCTGCTCACCCTGTGCGTTGAGTTGCTCGAGTTCCTCTTCGCACGGTCGGATCCGTCTCCCTCCCGTCCTCCAATAGGGAGGGTATCCCTCCATTAGGGAGGGTCGGGGGGCTCGGTCCTCTCCAGTCTGATGGTTGTGGGGGGCCTCAGCGGGGTACATTTGTCGAGCTTCTGGCTTCCGCTCAGCTCCTGTTGTGCAGAATGACGCTGAGCGGAAACCAGTATGAAATAGAACGTAAGGTTATGTATATAACCAAGTTCTATGAATACTGGTGACGCTCAGCGTCAGGACGCCACTGCGGCCCTTGACCTCGCCTTGTGGTGAAAGTTTGGGAAGGAGGCGAGTAGGTGACCACACACCTGCTTATGAAGGTAAGCGGATAGGGGTGTGGCCAGACAAATGTCGGTATGTAAAGGTACATTGTGGAGTTTTTTATTCAGTGCTGTGCACGAAGTGAGGTTAGTGCAGAATGACGCTGAGCGTCACCAGTATTCATAGAACTTGGTTATATACATAACCTTACGTTAACCCTTTCACTGTATGTAGTGTGGTAGTGAAAGGTTAACCTTCTGTAGTGTGGTAGTGAAAGGGTTAACCGTATGTAGTGTGGTAGTGAAAGGGTTAACATTCTGTAGTGTGGTAGTGAAAGGGTTAAAAGTTACTTCTGCACATGAGGAGTCTCAGTCGGCCAGCCACACTGACTCCATGTATCTTCCACTGTGCTGCTAACGTACATATATGGACTACATTTTATATATGGCGCTTTAATCCGAACACGCTATACAACTTTGCCTCACATTCACTCACACATTCACACACAGACGGCAGAGGTGCCAACCTGCTCATCATCAGTAGCAGTTAGGGGTTTGTGTCTTGCTCAAGGTGCCAACCTGCTCATCATCAGTAGCAGTTAGGGGTTAAGTGTCTTTCTCAAGGTGCCAACCTGCTCATCACCAGTAGCAGTTAGGGGTTAAGTGTCTTGCTCAAGGTGCCAACCTGCTCACCAGTAGCAGTTAGGGGTTAAGTGTCTTTCTCAAGGTGCTAACCTGCTCATCACCAGTAGCAGTTAGGGGTTAAGTGTCTCTCAAGGTGCCAACCTGCTCATCACCAGTAGCAGTTAGGGGTTAAGTGTCTTGCTCAAGGTGCCAACCTGCTCATCGCCAGGAGCAGTTAGGGGGTAAGTGTCTTTCTCAAGGCACAAACCTGCTCATCACCAGTAGCAGTTAGGGGTTAAGTGTCTTTCTCAAGGTGCCAACCTGCTCATCATCAGTAGCATTTAGGGGTTAAGTGTCTTTCTCAAGGTGCCAACCTGCTCATCATCAGTAGCAGTTAGGGGTTAAGTGTCTTTCTCAATGTGCCAACCTGCTCATCACCAGTAGCAGTTAGGGGTTAAGTGTCTTGCTCAAGGTGCCAACCTGCTCATCACCAGTAGCAGTTAGGGGTTAAGTGTCTTGCTCAAGGTGCCAACCTGCTCATCACCAGTAGCTGTTAGGGGTTAAGTGTCTTGCTCAAGGTGCCAACCTGCTCACCAGTAGCAGTGTTAGGGGTTAAGTGTCTTTCTCAAGGTGCTAACCTGCTCATCACCAGTAGCAGTTAGGGGTTAAGTGTCTTTCTCAAGGTGCCAACCTGCTCATCACCAGTAGCAGTTAGGGGTTAAGTGTCTTGCTCAAGGTGCCAACCTGCTCATCGCCAGGAGCAGTTAGGGGGTAAGTGTCTTTCTCAAGGCACCAACCTGCTCATCACCAGTAGCAGTTAGGGGTTAAGTGTCTTTCTCAAGGTGCCAACCTGCTCATCATCAGTAGCATTTAGGGGTTAAGTGTCTTTCTCAAGGTGCCAACCTGCTCATCATCAGTAGCAGTTAGGGGTTAAGTGTCTTTCTCAAGGTGCCAACCTGCTCATCACCAGTAGCAGTTAGGGGTTAAGTGTCTTGCTCAAGGTGCCAACCTGCTCATCCCCAGTAGCAGTTAGGGGTTAAGCGTCTTTCTCAAGGTGCCAACCTGCTCATCATCAGTAGCAGTTAGGGGTTAAGCGTCTTTCTCAAGGTGCCAACCTGCTCATCATCAGTAGCAGTTAGGGGTTAAGTGTCTTGCTCAAGGTGCCAACCTGCTCATCATCAGTAGCAGTTAGGGGGTAAGTGTCTTGCTCAAGGTGCCAACCTGCTCATCATCAGTAGCAGTTAGGGGTTAAGTGTCTTTCTCAAGGTGCCAACCTGCTCATCACCAGTAGCAGTTAGGGGTTAAGTGTCTTGCTCAAGGTGCCAACCTGCTCATCACCAGTAGCAGTTAGGGGTTAAGTGTCTTTCTCAAGGTGCTAACCTGCTCATCACCAGTAGCAGTTAGGGGTTAAGTGTCTTGCTCAAGGTGCCAACCTGCTCATCCCCAGTAGCAGTTAGGGGTTAAGCGTCTTTCTCAAGGTGCCAACCTGCTCATCATCAGTAGCAGTTAGGGGTTAACTTAAGCGTCTTTCTCAAGGTGCCAACCTGCTCATCATCAGTAGCAGTTAGGGGTTAAGTGTCTTTCTCAAGGTGCCAACCTGCTCATCATCAGTAGCAGTTAGGGGTTAAGCGTCTTTCTCAAGGTGCCAACCTGCTCATCATCAGTAGCAGTTAGGGGTTAAGTGTCTTGCTCAAGGTGCCAACCTGCTCATCGCCAGGAGCAGTTAGGGGGTAAGTGTCTTTCTCAAGGCACCAACCTGCTCATCACCAGTAGTAGTTAGGGGTTAAGTGTCTTGCTCAAGGTGCCAACCTGCTCATCACCAGTAGCAGTTAGGGGTTAAGTGTCTTGCTCAAGGTGCCAACCTGCTCATCACCAGTAGCTGTTAGGGGTTAAGTGTCTTGCTCAAGGTGCCAACCTGCTCACCAGTAGCAGTGTTAGGGGTTAAGCGTCTTTCTCAAGGTGCCAACCTGCTCATCATCAGTAGCAGTTAGGGGTTAAGTGTCTTGCTCAAGGTACCAACCTGCTCATCATCAGTAGCAGTTAGGGGTTAAGTGTCTTGCTCAAGGTGCCAACCTGCTCATCACCAGTAGCAGTTAGGGGTTAAGTGTCTTTCTCAAGGTGCTAACCTGCTCATCACCAGTAGCAGTTAGGGGTTAAGTGTCTTGCTCAAGGTGCCAACCTGCTCATCCCCAGTAGCAGTTAGGGGTTAAGCGTCTTTCTCAAGGTGCCAACCTGCTCATCATCAGTAGCAGTTAGGGGTTAACTTAAGCGTCTTTCTCAAGGTGCCAACCTGCTCATCATCAGTAGCAGTTAGGGGTTAAGTGTCTTTCTCAAGGTGCCAACCTGCTCATCATCAGTAGCAGTTAGGGGTTAAGCGTCTTTCTCAAGGTGCCAACCTGCTCATCATCAGTAGCAGTTAGGGGTTAAGTGTCTTGCTCAAGGTGCCAACCTGCTCATCGCCAGGAGCAGTTAGGGGGTAAGTGTCTTTCTCAAGGCACCAACCTGCTCATCACCAGTAGTAGTTAGGGGTTAAGTGTCTTGCTCAAGGTGCCAACCTGCTCATCACCAGTAGCAGTTAGGGGTTAAGTGTCTTGCTCAAGGTGCCAACCTGCTCATCACCAGTAGCTGTTAGGGGTTAAGTGTCTTGCTCAAGGTGCCAACCTGCTCACCAGTAGCAGTGTTAGGGGTTAAGTGTCTTTCTCAAGGTGCTAACCTGCTCATCACCAGTAGCAGTTAGGGGTTAAGTGTCTTTCTCAAGGTGCCAACCTGCTCATCACCAGTAGCAGTTAGGGGTTAAGTGTCTTGCTCAAGGTGCCAACCTGCTCATTGCCAGGAGCAGTTAGGGGGTAAGTGTCTTTCTCAAGGCACCAACCTGCTCATCACCAGTAGCAGTTAGGGGTTAAGTGTCTTTCTCAAGGTGCCAACCTGCTCATCATCAGTAGCATTTAGGGGTTAAGTGTCTTTCTCAAGGTGCCAACCTGCTCATCACCAGTAGCAGTTAGGGGTTAAGTGTCTTTCTCAAGGTGCCAACCTGCTCATCACCAGTAGCAGTTAGGGGTTAAGTGTCTTGCTCAAGGTGCCAACCTGCTCATCGCCAGGAGCAGTTAGGGGGTAAGTGTCTTTCTCAAGGCACCAACCTGCTCATCACCAGTAGCAGTTAGGGGTTAAGTGTCTTTCTCAAGGTGCCAACCTGCTCATCATCAGTAGCATTTAGGGGTTAAGTGTCTTTCTCAAGGTGCCAACCTGCTCATCATCAGTAGCAGTTAGGGGTTAAGTGTCTTTCTCAAGGTGCCAACCTGCTCATCACCAGTAGCAGTTAGGGGTTAAGCGTCTTTCTCAAGGTGCCAACCTGCTCATCATCAGTAGCAGTTAGGGGTTAAGTGTCTTTCTCAAGGTGCCAACCTGCTCATCATCAGTAGCAGTTAGGGGTTAAGCGTCTTTCTCAAGGTGCCAACCTGCTCATCATCAGTAGCAGTTAGGGGTTAAGTGTCTTGCTCAAGGTGCCAACCTGCTCATCATCAGTAGCAGTTAGGGGTTAAGTGTCTTGCTCAAGGTGCCAACCTGCTCATCGCCAGGAGCAGTTAGGGGGTAAGTGTCTTTCTCAAGGCACCAACCTGCTCATCACCAGTAGCTGTTAGGGGTTAAGTGTCTTGCTCAAGGTGCCAACCTGCTCATCATCAGTAGCATTTAGGGGTTAAGTGTCTTTCTCAAGGTGCTAACCTGCTCATCACCAGTAGCAGTTAGGGGTTAAGTGTCTTTCTCAAGGTGCCAACCTGCTCATCACCAGTAGCAGTTAGGGGTTAAGTGTCTTGCTCAAGGTGCCAACCTGCTCATCGCCAGGAGCAGTTAGGGGGTAAGTGTCTTTCTCAAGGCACCAACCTGCTCATCACCAGTAGCAGTTAGGGGTTAAGTGTCTTTCTCAAGGTGCCAACCTGCTCATCATCAGTAGCATTTAGGGGTTAAGTGTCTTTCTCAAGGTGCCAACCTGCTCATCACCAGTAGCAGTTAGGGGTTAAGTGTCTTTCTCAAGGTGCCAACCTGCTCATCACCAGTAGCAGTTAGGGGTTAAGTGTCTTTCTCAAGGTGCCAACCTGCTCATCATCAGTAGCAGTTAGGGGTTAAGTGTCTTTCTCAAGGTGCCAACCTGCTCATCATCAGTAGCAGTTAGGGGTTAAGCGTCTTTCTCAAGGTGCCAACCTGCTCATCATCAGTAGCAGTTAGGGGTTAAGTGTCTTGCTCAAGGTGCCAACCTGCTCATCATCAGTAGCAGTTAGGGGTTAAGTGTCTTGCTCAAGGTGCCAACCTGCTCATCGCCAGGAGCAGTTAGGGGGTAAGTGTCTTTCTCAAGGCACCAACCTGCTCATCACCAGTAGCTGTTAGGGGTTAAGTGTCTTGCTCAAGGTGCCAACCTGCTCATCATCAGTAGCATTTAGGGGTTAAGTGTCTTTCTCAAGGTGCTAACCTGCTCATCACCAGTAGCAGTTAGGGGTTAAGTGTCTTTCTCAAGGTGCCAACCTGCTCATCACCAGTAGCAGTTAGGGGTTAAGTGTCTTGCTCAAGGTGCCAACCTGCTCATCGCCAGGAGCAGTTAGGGGGTAAGTGTCTTTCTCAAGGCACCAACCTGCTCATCACCAGTAGCAGTTAGGGGTTAAGTGTCTTTCTCAAGGTGCCAACCTGCTCATCATCAGTAGCATTTAGGGGTTAAGTGTCTTTCTCAAGGTGCCAACCTGCTCATCACCAGTAGCAGTTAGGGGTTAAGTGTCTTTCTCAAGGTGCCAACCTGCTCATCACCAGTAGCAGTTAGGGGTTAAGTGTCTTGCTCAAGGTGCCAACCTGCTCATCGCCTGTTTTATGTTCTTACCAGATTCGGTTTTGGACCCACGGTCATACATTGGGTGATGGCGCTCTACAACAAACCACTAGCCTCAATTAAAACAAATGGCATTATATCTCAACCGTTTCAGCTATTCAGGTCCACCCGACAGGGTTGTCCGGTTTCTCCATCACTCTTCATCCTCGCCCTCGAACCGCTGGCATGTGCCATACGAGCAGAGGAGAAAATCACGGGCATCAATATTGGGGGGCATGACTTTAAAGCTAATCTGTATGCAGATGATGTACTATTAACACTAACACAACCCTGTCAATCAATCCCACAGGTGATGAAGCTGATTAAAGCATTTGGGGAGTTTTCAGGATATAAGGTGAACTTTAATAAGAGTGAAGCTATTCCTCTGAATAACCTGACCCATCCTTCACATATTGGTTCTGCCCCATTACAGTGGAGATCACAAGGTATGAGATACCTCGGAATAAACATCCGGACACCTATAGACACGATTTTTGATTCTAATGGTCCACACCTCTTGAAGACAATTAGGGAGGATATTAAGAGATGGACAGTGTTACCCATTTCATTATGGGGTAGAGCAGAGATAATAAAAATGAATATTTTACCTAGAATATCATTTCTAATATCAGCTGTTCCACTCAAATTCCCCTCGTATTGGTTTAAAGAGATAAATAAGCTATTTACAGGTTTCTTATGGAGGGAGAAGACACCTAGAATCAGCTACAAGAAATTGATGAGACCAAGAAATAGCGGTGGACTTAGTATTCCGGATGTTTACTCATACTATCTCTCTTATAATGCCAGATTCCCCTTGTCATGGGGTTACATATGCAAGACCGAAATAGGCAGTTGGAAATGGATTGAGGAGAATATTTTATCAGAACTTAGTAAGACGGTATCCTTGGTATCATTATGGTTTCACCCCAAACCTAACTTTAAAATGGATAACCCGATAATACGATTTTCATGTGAGATAATCAAAACCCTACAGAAACGGCTAGCCTTCAAAGGGATCTCTTTACCTTCATGCCCCATATGGTCTAACCCCCTGTTAATGGCTGGGGGCAGCACACTAGTAAATACTTCATGGCAGGGTAAAGGAATACATCAACTAGGACAGATTGTGAAGGATGGAGAGACGATACCTTTTAATGAATTGAAAGATCTGTATAATTTAAGAGATAGTGAATTCATGTTGTACTTTCAGTTGAGATCTGTAGTAAGATCAGTATCCATGAAAAATAGAGATATGGGGATACATAAGGATTTGGATGACAGACTAAGAAGGATCGCTTCAGAAAGGAGGTCAGTATCTAAGATCTATAGGTTACTGTCACTTAGCTCATCAGATGGCCTGGCCTCCATTAAACAGCAGTGGGAGAGGGATTTGAAGGTCTCTTTGACTGCTCCACAATGGGAGACGGTTTTAAAAAATACAACAACATCATCAAAATGTGTAAGATATAAAATGATACAATTAAAGGTAGTTCATCGAGCTTATATTACACCATGTAAAATTAAAAAAATGGATCAAGCCATCTCAGATTTGTGCTGGCATGGATGTGGGGAGGTAGGAACACTCATCCACATGTTGTGGCATTGCCCCACAGTGAAGAGTTTTTGGCACAAGGTCATTTTAAGACTATCCTCTATTCTCAGTGTTAAGATACCCTTATGTCCAAAAGTCTGCCTCTTGGGCATAGGGGTAGTTGGTATACAATCAGCACTTACGCAACGCATCATTACACTAGCACATATGTCAGTTAAGCGTACTATCATGATGAACTGGAAGATCCAAAAGCCAAATTGTTTCTGCATGGACACCTGGATGAGGGATTTCATGGACCTATTGACAATGGAACGAGCAGCCTCAACGCTCGCTGAACATGACCATGGAGAGGACGGTCCCTGGATCTATATAAGGACATATTTGGAGAATACTTATGACTGAAAGCAGGAGTGTTTGATCTGCACCCCCCCCACCCCCCCCATTTTGTTAGTATGTTTTGTCTGTATTGTACCGTTTGTGAGTTTTGTTTTGTCTGTATTGTACTGTATTGTATTGTTTATTGTTTGTGAGTTTAGTTTTGTCTGTATGGTACTGTATTTATGTTGAGCTGTTTTGTGTTTCAAACTATTAATAAAAAAAAAAAAAAAAAGGTGCCAACCTGCTCATCATCAGTAGCATTTAGGGGTTAAGTGTCTTTCTCAAGGTGCCAACCTGCTCATCATCAGTAGCAGTTAGGGGTTAAGTGTCTTTCTCAAGGTGCCAACCTGCTCATCACCAGTAGCAGTTAGGGGTTAAGTGTCTTGCTCAAGGTGCCAACCTGCTCATCCCCAGTAGCAGTTAGGGGTTAAGCGTCTTTCTCAAGGTGCCAACCTGCTCATCATCAGTAGCAGTTAGGGGTTAAGCGTCTTTCTCAAGGTGCCAACCTGCTCATCATCAGTAGCAGTTAGGGGTTAAGTGTCTTGCTCAAGGTACCAACCTGCTCATCATCAGTAGCAGTTAGGGGTTAAGTGTCTTGCTCAAGGTGCCAACCTGCTCATCACCAGTAGGAGTTAGGGGTTAAGTGTCTTTCTCAAGGTGCCAACCTGCTCATCATCAGTAGCAGTTAGGGGTTAAGTGTAGGGATGCACCGATATGAAAATTTGCCACCGATACCGATTGTTCAACTAACACAATCGGCCGATACCGATATTTGTGGCTAAAAATATATATTTGTAATTTTCTTTTATATATATATTTTTTTTGTAATTTTTATTTTTTTTATGAAACTACTGTATATTTGTATGTGTATGTTTGTATTTGTAGGCCTCTTTACTTACTTAAAAAAAGGAAACATCAAGAAATATGTTTATGGTATTAATTCCACCATGCCATGTAGCACTATCCCTCTCCCAGTAGTATGGTCTGGCGGCCTGCAGCTGGATACTATTGTCTCAACCAGAGCTCTCAACCAATGCAATAGAACAATTTTGATTGACAGTAGATTCGGCCAATTACGTCACACCGCTAGCACCCACCTCCTGCTGTTCTTACCACCAATCGGCAAGCGTTTATTCATTTTCTACTTCCGGGCATGCCGCCATTGATCTGCTTGCGAGAACCACAACAAGCTTACCGTAGCTAATACGTTAGCTGCCCGCCGACCAGCGCTCCACAGGATGACCAAACGAGACATAATGATTTTACTGCAACGAATGTTATAATAAAACAAAGCCTTTCTATACATTTGTCTGATTGAAAACTTTATTAACAGATTGCAGAATGGATTGGGTACAACTCTCAGGGCTCTATGAGCAACGGAAGGAACTGAGCTAGTAGTTCGGGTAAATACTATGCTTATGTTATTGAACGTGTAACACTAACTATATAACGTTAATGCCACAAAACGAATGTTTGTGTCATTTTAACAGCAGATACTTTCTTAAATGCCATCTTCCCGAGAGAGGGGTGTTGACGGGGAGCTGTGATGGGTTCGCTTGGTTGTGTTTAATAGCATTGAACAGCTAACCGAAAGCTAGCGTTAACTAACGTTAAGGGTTTAGCCATAACGTTACCTTGGCTAAAGTTGGGGCTATTCATAATCCAGCAATAATGGCTGCAGACCTGCAAGAAAAGTAGAGCAAGTTGGCAAAGGAGTATTCCAACGTAAATCACATTCTCACCAGTAACTTTAGTCTTTCCATCTCCCGGTAGCTCATGCTAGCTAACCTAGCTCATGTTAGCGTCGTCACTGAGCGACCACCTCGCGTACACAATTAATGACATGTTGCGGACAGCCATATCGGTGACAATGTTTAGATTTTAGTGCCAAATGATAAGAGTCTGAAGCGGAGTCTCAAAAGAGAATGTTGAATATTTAGTAGTAACTTTGATGCAGTAGCTTGTGTGTGTGTGGGGGACTTGGGGCGGCGTTGTGCAGGACGCGACTTATCGGCTACTGCCATTCGAGCTTATCGGCCGATAGGCCGATTGCAGTCAACAAGGCACTTATCGGCCGATACCGATACCCGACCGATACATCGGTGCACCCCTAGTTAAGTGTCTTGCTCACAGACACTTCGACACCCTGCCGGGAGGAGCAACTGAACTGAGATTGAGAACCTTCTGATTACCAGACGAGCGCTCTACCTCCTGAGCCACTGTCGCCCCACACACGTACACACTCTTGTCTACATCCACTGGCTGACTAAAGTATAGTGACTTGCTACTGATATATAAAATATGAAAGAAAACAACATCTAAATATATCTCAAAGGCTGCAATATGGGCATTATTAACTTATATTTTAGTAAACCATACCAGTTATGTCATGTAAATCTGAAGCATCTGGCACACAGGAGATTGGTCATGAGTGGGAAGTCTGTCAAATACAAGATATGCGCACTCCCCCATGTGTGCAGCTGCTGCTTTTGAAATACCATTTTAAAAAGGTACAGGTAACTTGAACCTATAGTCTTTGAAAAACGTAATCGCAGGTCATATATCACAATTGCACCTGTCAGAACAATGGCAATATGATATTTGGCGAGAGGCTATAATGCAGCCGGGTCAATGACGTGTGTGGTATATTTCTGTATCAAAAATGTAATTCCCACAAGCATTTTCAGTTACAGGTCGGAATTCTATTGGTAAGGAGGTATAGTCAATTAGTTGAATGAACTAAAATCTAAAAGGTGTCTCTCTGTTAATGATAGAATTTACCAGAGGGCACACACTATGTAAATACAACAGGACTCGGGTCTGCAAGACACAGGAAACCAGAGACTGTATTTAAATCTATAGGAGCTTGGGTCCAATCTAACATTTCAATAGATGGCTTTGTTTACTTTGTTTGCAGGATCTGGAAAGGGCTTGCTAGGTAAACAGTAAAAAACAGTATAGACTAATGATTAAATCTTCTCCCCCCGCTCTTTTTAACAGTCAAAGCAATAGAAACTCTTGGGGCCTTTTGGTTAGGGGAACAATAGGACTGGCACAGACACCTAACAGTAGGGTGGTAACTTCCCCCAACTGCAGATAACAAATTCTTTGGAGACCATTTGCTCCAGGGCTTCAAAGAGCTACTGGTGGCTGCCAAATGTTTGTAAAATGGCCCCTCCCAGCCTGGCCAAGGACAGGAAAATAGCTTTGATTTAAAACGTAGTTTTAATGTAATTAGACATTTATACTGTACAGGAAAATAACAGGAAAATACAGACCTTTTAATTTCAGTCAGGTTAAAACAACGTAGGCCGTTTTTAGACCCATTAAAGGATAAGTTAGCTAATAAAACCTAGTTTGGATTAAAGAAAAACGTTGCAAGTAGACTTAAAATACTTGGAGAATAATAAAATAAACCTTTTACTTGAAATATAGAAAGATAGATTCCTTTGTTCTTGTTAAAAACAACAAATAGGGCTAAATACAGTATCTAAATACCTATAGAAATCAGGAAAAGACTTAAATTCACTGTTTAACTATAGTCATAACTAATCTCTAATCTTTTAGTTAGTAAAATCAAATGCTGTATACTTTAACGCTAAAACTCCAGAACAGTACTTTTGTTCTTAAAAATAGAGACCTTGCCCCTTTAAGGAAGCAAAATGGCCGCCAATCCCAATTCAAAATGGCCGCTATGAGCCTTAGCCAATCTGGCCGTAGAGACCCGCCCCCTGACGAACTAGGCCGGCGTTCTCTCAGGGGCGGGATTTAACCTTTAAGAACCGGCTGCACCAGGGCAGAGGGAAGGAAGCTCTTGGAAACATTGTATGCACAGAAAAACGGAGGAAGGACCTGCCTGAAGCTGAGGACGAGAACAAGAATTCCTTTGTTGCCCTGACAACAAAGAAACCAACAACCTACGCCATTGAAGATTATTATTCTTTAACGACTTTTTATTAGTCTGATATTAATGACTGGTGGCATAGTACCTGTTTTCATTAATATCATTGCATTTTTCATTGACTGAACCGCTAGGTTATGACTATAACCAAGTTCTGTTAGTTAGAGGTGACGCTTGGCATCACACTGCACTATCTCGCGTACGTGCACGCGTACTGAATAAATTCCACAAATGTACCTCTAATACCAGTATTAGTCTGACCACACCCCTCATCAGCTTACCTTCATAAGCAGGTGTGTGGTCACCTGCTCTCCTCCTTCCCAAGCTTTCACCACAAGGTGAGGTCAAGGGCTGCAGCGGCCGTCTGATGCCAAGCGTCACCTCTAACTAACAGAACTTGGTTATACTCATAACCTAGCGTTCTGTGCCGTTAGAGGCTCTGCTTGGCATCACACTGCACAATGGGAGGCCAAGCGGAGCCGCTGGCTGACAAATACACCCCGCTGACAGCCCCCCAAAACCATCAGAACAGGGAGGGCCGAGCCCCCCCGACCCCCCCTAATGGAGGGTATCCCCCCTATTAGGGGCTTCACGGGAAGGCGACGGACGCGACCGTGCGAAGAGGCACTCAAGCAACTCAACGCACAGGGTGAGCAGACCGTGGCTTGACCCCACGACTACACACACGCACAACCCGCATGCCACCCGGGAACGAACGGAGGAACAACCTCGTTACTGCCCCCAGAATCACGGGGTCAAGGGCAAACCCAACCCCGTGGCAAGGCCGTAGCAGCGGAGCGCGAAGGAAGACCCAGACCCACCAAAAGGACTGGACTCCCTGGAATGGGGGCCCGGAGAAGTCCATGATGCCAGCATCAAGACCCCACCAGGTGGGCACGTAGTGCCCCGCCCCCCACATCGCCAGCGTATTCGGACAAAGGCCCCCCAGTTACTGCACCTGGTAATCCCAGGCGGTATCCCAACCAAGTACTAACCAGGCCAGAACCTGCTTAGCTTCCGAGATCGGACGAGATCGGGCGTGTTCAGGTCGGTATGGCCGTAAGCCGAGCGGGCCCCGTCCCCCCAATAGTACACCGCCTGGCACACTGACCCTGCAGAACAGCCAGTCAGCATGGCCGTAAGCACACAAAAAGGTTAACCAACGGAAGCAGGCAGCGCACCGGGGAAAAACCAGGCAACAGGCTGTTAACCCTAGCCTGGAGACTGCGGACGAGACAGGCGCCAGAGGGGACAGCTGAACACAGCTGCCCCGGCGGAAGGGGCGTATGCTGGCGTTGTTGCATGACCAAGCCTCCATTTAAAAACCCCCACCCAGAGGGGTCGAGGCAGAGAAGGCTGACACGATTGGCAGACGTCATGAACGTGCAGGGGCACCCTCAACCGGTGAACCCGGGAGTTGACACTGCACCAACACACCAGGGAATCAACCACCTCGGTGTTACCCAATGCGGTGGTTGTTCCTATAACCCCTCAAGAAAAAACTCCAAAACACACCTGCGGGTATACACCGGCTATACCGCAGTACAAGTGTTTCAGTTTTCAAAAAGGGTTAACCCAGGCCTACGGGTCGCAAACATCACTTCGGACCGGGCCTGGCGGTACGGGAAGCACAGGGTCACCAGAGGAGGTCAAAAAACCACCCCCACAGGCCCCTCTTCGCCATGCGTGAGAGAGGAGCGAAAAATAATGGAGAACCAGCCCCTAAGCACACCGTACTTGGTATTCCCAGGCGGTCTCCCAACCAAGTACTAACCAGGACCAACCTGTGTAGCGGCCGAGATCCGACGAGATCGAGCGTGTACAGAATGGCATGGCTGTAAGCCATTACGACAGTGCTGAGTAAAAACATACCCAACCAGGGTCTCCATAGCGCTTAACCCTGTGACACCCAGACCGACCTGGCATTTTTCCCCCTGAAAAAAGCCCAAGTCCCTCAGGGTACCAGAACAGCAGATCTGCATCCCCGGCGGACAACGGGTTCAACTGATCTGGACCAGCGTGACCAGAACCAGTCCCGTGCCCTAACCACGCCGACATGCCTACTCCAGGAGAAGGGCAGATATGCGTGTCGATCTTAACATGAAAAGAAGGCGCCACCCAGACGTTTGGGCGAACCGCGCCCGGTGGCCCACCCCAAGGGCGTGAGACCCCTCCACATATGTTCAGATCCAGATCCGTCATCATCCCCCAGACATGAACGAGAATCCGTCGACAACCCACCCAGGTCATGGGATGTGGTCGTCGGAAGAGGAAAAACTCCCATCTCAGTTGCTTTATAAAAACGCTGTTTCAACCACAAGCAACCAAGGCGTGCCAGTCAATCGCCTGTTTACAGCGAGCTAGCACTATACGTGCGTCGGGACACACCCCCATCAATGAACAGGCTATTTAGACCTGTCATTGAATCCCCAAGGCGCCCAGGGGAACGACAAGAGGGGTGTGACACTCCCTAACTCCAACACTTCTGGAATAAAAAGAAGGAAGCATCAACAGTATGTATCCCAGTCTACACAGCCGGGGTACAAATTTTTCACTTTTTTACATCCCACCACCCTCCCATAGGAAGGAGACGGGGATCCCCAGAGAGACTTCCCACGCGAGCTGTACAGATTGAAAAGAATATATTGCACCTTGAGCCATGTAAAAAACTGGTTTTAGGGCTCTCCGGGGAAGAGGCACTGAACCCATACACACTCAATAAACGAATTGAATCGAATACACATACAATAGAAAAGGACCCTTCTAGAGGGTCCACTCACTTTGACAATCTGAGGAGGAAGGCTCTGTACTCTGATGGAGGCTCCCTCACATGGAAGAAGGAGTCCGAACTCACAGAAGGCCCGAATAGGCGCTTGGTGAGGAGGAGCCCTGACCACCCCCCCTGAAAACAGATCCATCACATGGACCTGAACAGCACACGGAAGTCCTACCAACAGAGACGCGCACGGTGACGTACTCTATGGCGGGGGAATTCCTGCGGTGCACACGCCCAATATACCAGGCCGTGGGACCAGGAACTCCCTCCCCCCCGCCCCCCCCCCCCCCCCCCGTAACGTGCCGAACCGCCACGTGACGGGAACCTTGAAGGACAGGGGGTGTACCCCTGACCGACAGAAACAATGGGGAGAGGAAAGGTTACCAGTTCACCCCTTTACGACCCCACACCCATGATACGATGTAATGACAAAAAGAGAATATGACACAGTCATAGTCAACTCTATGAAGCGTTTTACAGCTCCACACAGCGCATGAGCTAACCTGCTATCTGATTTTTACTAAGGAAAAACACAGAATAGAGAGGGCTCAAGAGCCCCGGTCCAACATACACATGTGCTTCTGTGGCCAGTCCAACCCAGTTGTAGGTCACATGACACACACAACCCATCATCACCTACAAAAAATGGCAAAAACACTCAACAGAGGAACGCCGTTTTTTTCACAATGAGAGAATACATCATTCTCGATTAGTATCGGCCACAGGCCTTGCTAAGCACACATGACAGCAACCAAACCATTTTCTTTTTTAGGAAAATAAGCCTCTCCAGCAGATTTAGCACAACCTCAGCAATCAAGCTAAGAGTTACATCGCATCCCTACCACACAAAAGACACAAATAGTGCACAAACATGTCTGATAGGAGGATGAAAAAAGTCCCCAGGGAACCGGGGGGGAAAACACAATCCTCCTATTTTACCCTCTATACGGCCAGTTAAAACAGGAAAACCTGTTAATATGTGAACACACTGTTCATTGTCATCACAGTCTGAGAAAGAACATTCTTTTACTCACTTGTCACCAAGCATAGCTTCATAGGTTAGTTACCTTAGTTGTGAGTACACGGTACATATAAACACCATGATGTTTCTCACACAACAACCAGATCATTACATCCCGATTTGCACGGAGAAGCTAACTGCCAGTGACAAAAACAGCTCACACATAACCCGCAACGTATCCTAAATGCATTGCAACAACACACGTTTTGGGAAAAACACCGTTATTCACAATACATTTAACAAGTAAAACCAGAAGACGTGTTATGAGGTCTGGTCAACCCCGTTCCTACCCGGAACGCAGATCAGCGAAGTGCAGTCACAGACACCGTAGGAACACAGCCGCTCCTGTGTTGTCCGAACTGGGCAGCGTCACCGCCCCAACCCGCACTACAGTCCCCTGTTGATGCAACCTTGCCGTCCTGGCTCAGGGCAGGGTCGACGAAAACATCCCCTGTCAAGGATGACGTCGTGGTCAAGAGTGTAAAACATGTTAAAATCAAAGCACGTTCAACAGAATAGCATCAAGCTAACGGCCGCTCCAACCGTTCGGGTGCTACTGCTTCTGCTCGCGAGACGCCGCTAACGACGCACGCGATCAGAAGCGAGCTCACGGCGGCGCGCGAGAAGCTAAGCTACCCCGCGCCAGGCCATGGCCTATAGCAGCAAGCTAACGTTTACCTAGCGACCACGACACGCTAGCCCTGCAGCTAACAGCTGACTGGCTAATAGTAGGCCCAACCTAAGCAGGCCATGCAGCGATCCAGCAGGCTAACGCAGCAGTTAACAGCTAACTGGCTAACCGCAAGCTATGAACATGTAAACAATGACATAACACTCACCCAGACAGGCCGCCGTTCTGAACCTCTCCTCACTTTTTAAGAGAAAAGAGAAAACAAGATGTCAACACCGCTTCACAACGGTGATTTTACCACACCCGACGGAATCAGCACAATACCAACTGGCCTGTGTAGCTGACTTTGAACATGAATCTGCCGCTACCGCACATTCATGCACATATCCCCTCGTGAAGGAATACTCTCATTTGGATATGAAAGATGGGGCCTTAACACGGTGACAGAGAGAATCCACTCGTCCAAAACACACAGGGATCACCAGTGTCAATGGTCGCGGCCCACTAGTTAAAACTACAATGGTCTTCAGACCAAGGTCTCCTGTCGCCTAGGTGGCTGAACAAAGGACCCTAGCCTGGGGCCGGTTTCCATAAACATTGTCAAGTAGCCCCCATAGCACTAACAGACAAGTGGAGCCTGCCAGCAAACACTACTCACCCAACCTGGAACGCACCGCTTCTCACAACAGCGGCATGTCCGACAGTTCAGCTGTGGCCTGACAGGTTTCACCCCAACAAACACAGCAAGGAACTGCAGTTGAGAAGCATGCAGCGGCGTGCTCCCAATACGAAAAACCGGTGGAGGGTTTTTAGAATGATCATCATCTTCTAGACACTCCAGTACGAAGACAATATCGCCGTATTTTCTCGAAAAATAGTGAGAGAGAAAATAAAGATATGATGTCAATGTATCCTTGTTTCCCAAAGCTGTTCCTAATCCAATTTCTTCCATCATGGTGTCAAGTGTGGGGATCTACCGAGGCACTTATTCCTTGTGGTGAAAGCGAGAAGGAGGAGAGCAGGTGACCACACACCTGCTTATGAAGGTAAGCTGATGAGGGGTGTGGTCAGACTAATACTGGTATTAGAGGTACATTTGTGGAATTTATTCAGTACGCGTGCACGTACGCGAGATAGTGCAGTGTGATGCCAAGCAGAGCCTCTAACGGCACAGAACAGACGATTCTTGTTCACTTTTGGACTTTGAATAAACCAGATCTGGGAAATAACCAAACTCTCATTTGATTTCTTTCCTCCGCCGTGCAACAACAGTAACAGATTTAGGGCTATAGAACACAACGCAATAGAGTAGATTATATGATCAGGAAGCTCTAGTCAGATTACGATAGATGGTGCCTATTGACCGCGGCTGGAACGTAAATTTTTCGGCATACGGCAAGTAGCTCGTGATTCTTCAGCGCCAGATGATCTGAATCACATCACAAGACGTTCTACAAATCTACGTGAATCAGGTGAGTGACAGACACAAGGCGATTATGCCGACAACGGGGCGTCCAGATCGGATGGGGTTGTTGAGAAGGCCCGCAATGGGTCCATGTGTATCGCCGGGGCAGAGCTGTCTGTCTCGGTGGACGCAATAATGGTATCGAGTACAGCATAACGATCATTAATGTCATAATGTGCAGGATCAATTCCAAGCGGGGGTCTCAGAAGATCACTCGTAATTGACGGCAGCGCACTGCGTCCTATGTTGGGTATCTGATCGTTGCCGAACATCTGTGGCGTTTTGGAAGTGTGCTAGAGTACATTCTGAATTACCAGCCGGGCTGCTGGATTTTTCAGAAGATGTAGAGGAGAGAGAGGTGGTTTTTTTCGTGTTATGTACAGCGGATGTGTTTGAACGTGCGTTAATGCGCCTGGTACATCATGCCTCCGTCGGACGTCGCCTCTCAAGCGGCAAAGACTGGAGCATGTCATGTCGGGCAGAACGCGATGGTACATTTCAGGCTTCATTCCAACGCTGTACAGTACGCGGAATCAGAAGGTTACGTAAGGTAGCTCACATATGACAGATCGTTACGAGTCGTGGGGATCCCAAATGGTTGGATATAGACGAACGGGGGCCTACTTTGGGTGAGCATGTACAGCTTAGAGGTTCGTCCAGGCTAGCCGATACCCGGTGGTTTACGGGCCGGGATTTTTCACTGGAAGTAGCAGCTATCCTACCGTGATCTGGCCGTTTAGTGCTTGATTAAGGAGGGATCGATGTTGCCTGCTAACCGTGAGACAGTTAGTTAAACAAGGCAATGTTCGGCAGATATCCCAGAAGGGCATGTTCACCTGGGGCGTCTATACCACTGTTTCGGCGCACGACATAAGTAAATTAAGCTATTATAAACGTTCGTTTAGTTTAGACTATGTACAATGTAAATGTTTGTTGCGTGTATTGTGATACGAACGCACTTAGCGCGGTAAGGATGTGTACAGGGAAAGTATTGAAAAAAGTAATGTTACGTGGCGATGCTAATGGCTAAGCTAGGTTAATGGCTGAAGCTAACGGCTGGCGGGGATAGGGGTCAAACTAGCAATTACATGGCCGGTGTCAACAAACATTGACCCGGAAGTTGTTCTGTGTGTGATGTTTTTGTATTTTTTAATCTGTAGAATAGCGCTTACATTGGATTAAAGTTCTGTTAAAGGTTGACGTCATTATAACGCTGACGTCGCGGCCTGTTGTAAATGCTCGGTGAACGGGATAGACTGCCGTTTACGCTCGTAGCAGATGCTAAGCTGGGCTGGCTATTGAATGCTAGGCTAGGCTGCGATTTAACGAGCGTTGCGGGAAGCTAATGTAGCTAATGCGGCCATTGTTTTGAATGGCGAAGGATGTAGCATGGCTAGTAGGCCCTGCGGCTACCTAGCGATGCTACATGCTAACGTGGCTACCTACTACTAATGTTGTGAATGGATGGGTTGTGTTGTTGAGTGAACGTTATGATGTGGATGCGTTCGTGTGTGTGACGGCGTGTGGTGTTTGCAGTATGATTGAGTGAACTTTCTTTGTATTTTAAATATCCATTTGGCGTTATGGTTGAGGAGTTCGGTAGGCCGTGGTTCGCTCGCGCATGCGCACTGGGTTTCTGAGTGCATTTGTGTGTGAATGAGAGCCGTGATGATCAGCAAAGATGGTATTTGGTTAAAAATGCACTAGGGGGCGGTAGAGCTATAGCTTAGGCTCCCGTTCTAAATTGAGTTCATTTTTTCATCTGTTGTGTCATTTTCAAGAGGTCTTATCTCTTATATTGCAATAACTTTATTACATTAATAGTCAATTAGATTGATAGGCAGTAATAGTTAGTAATTGATAGTATAGTCTGTAAATACAATATAGGGAGCTATAATATCCCGTCTTTTTCCTTCTCTATCGCTCTCCTTTCCCTCCGTCTCTCCCCCCCTCCTCCGCCTCCGTCTCTCCCCCCCTCTCCCTCGCCTCCCCCTCCCTCCTTCCCACTCCCACTCCCCCTCCCTCCCTCCCTCCCTCCCTCCCTCCCTCCCTCCCTCCCTCCCTCCCTCCCTCACTCTTTTTCTCTCTCTCTCTCTTTCTCTCTCTCTCCTTCTCTCTCTCTCCCTCTCTGTCTCTCTCTCATGCACTGCCATACTCGCTCTTTCTCTGTTTTTCTCCCTTGTCACGTGGATGAAATTGGGATCTAAATTGACTTGCTGTTTGATATTCAATTATAGACTTATGTTTTCAATTTGGTGTTAATGGATAAAGTTTTAAGCTTGAATCTGTATCTGATCTAAGCAGTTATGGCCGGTTTTAAATACTGGTGATTTTGATTCAGGAAATGGATCATGCATTGCTGAGTTGATGGTATTGCATTTGGTGTTGTTAGAGCGATGTAATAGGTACATTTGGAGTTTAGTTTAAAGACAAATGGGGTGGCACAGGTGTACATTTGGGAGTGCGATGAGGTACAGTGGTACGCTCACTCTTTTTCTTACCCCCCCTTCTTTTTCTCTCTCTCTCTCTCTTTCTCTCTCTCTCTCTCTCTCTCTCTCTCCCTCTCTCTATTAATTGAGTTCAGTAGTAGACTAGTGGCTCATACGAGTTATGTATACAGTTAAGTTCAGACTGGGTTAAGTATGGTAGTTTACAATAATGCAAGCTCTCTTCGCTCTCTCTTTCTCTCCTTTTCTCCTTTTTGGTAGCTGCCTTTACAAATGAGGCTTAGGTGTATAGTGTGAACTTGTTTATTTATTTATTAGTGTCTCCTGTTTATGTACTGGATCAGGTAATACTAAATGGTCTGTGGGTTAATTCTAGTTCTGGGGTTGAAGTGAACATGGTATATATTTTTTTCATTTGGTCAGGGTACCAGCTCCCAACTCCCCCCACTGAGAACACAGGGGGTCGAGGGGTGCATTTGGGAACGGGTGTAGGCTTTACGCCATGGTGTGTGAGGGGTCTTTAGGTAGGGGTGTTGCAGAGGTGGTTGAAAGTTGTGTGGGTTTTAGATGTCCTTGTGGGGAGCCTAGGGGGTCTCTTTCAGGTCGCTACTGGGAGGGATGCTTTGGGCTGCGAATGGCAGGCCTATGAGATATCAAGGGTCTGCAGGGATTTCAAACTGAAGATTTATTTTTTCTCATGGGATGTTGGTGAATGAAGTCAACACCGAAGATTTTTGGTGTTGAGGGGGGAGATGTGGTTATCAATTATGATGTAAATAATGTTGTGTGAAGTGTGATGTAAGATAGGAATACATTTTAGACTTTCTCAGATAGAAATAAATGACAGCTACACATAGAAGGAAATGTTAAAATTACATCTACACATAGTCATTAAGCTGTCAGTGGCGTTTAGAGTATTTTATGAGATTAATATGACAAATTCATTAAGGCGAAAAAGAAATTTTAATCAACTAAATTACCATATCCATCACAAAGGTTTAGACAACTGATAGGCTGTGTGGAACTAATTCTCATTGTCTAAAGGAAGATCATCAACATACCAGGAACGGACGGGAGAGGTTGATGCAAAATTGGTATTCCTCAGAGAGTCGTGTGAGAAGATACACGACAAAGTGGTTGGAACAGTATTTTGGAAAGGACAAAACGCAGCTAAGGCCGTGTCGTTATGTTCAAGTAAATTACACCTAATCTCTCAAATGTATTAGTATAGAGATGCCCAACATTTCCATGCTTAAGATAATGATGGAATGAAAAGGGAAATATCACTGATGTTAAGTGCTTTTTTCTTTCTTTCTCCACAGTTGCTCGGCGCGGACAGAGGCAGTTCTAACGATTCCAACTCCAAATGGGAAAAATTGGCTATTGAAAGCCTGGGTATAAGTATGAATGATAAGCGATTTATCAATCCCTGTCTGCACCGGTAAAAATCGGAAAGTGTGAGTGATTTTTAACTCAAGTTTGTAAAAATAGTTTTAAAACACAGAGAAACTTGTTTTTCCAAACGGTAATAATACGAGTGGGTGAAAGTGGTGTGAATGTTAAATATAGAGCAAATTCACCTTGGTGAAACTTTTGTTAGGAGCAACTAGAAGCGGAAATAGGATAACAAAAACGAGTGTTGACAATCAGTCTATTTCAATAACCCGGAATATAACAAATAGAGGTGATATAGAAATGGCCAACAATAGTCAGGCCAATAGTGGGGAAATGCCAATGACCTCTGCAGACACTTCACTGACAGAATTGAGCAGTGCCGTTAACCTGATTGATTTGAATATGACTGATTCCCCTCATGTGACAAGCGTGTTAGAGGGACTTGAAATTATGGCTTTGACTCCAACACAGGGGGTCATTGAAGCGGGACAAACAGAGACAACTGTTTTACTTCAACCAGTGTCAATCGAGCAAGAATCAACAGGGCCGATCCACGCTGGACTAACCCTTTCAGGTAACTACAAATTATCAAAAGGGCGACATAGACAATGGAAGGCTGCATTGAAACGGCAGTCCCAAGAGGGCCATCCTAGCCTGACGACTAGAACAGCGGCTGGGCAGGGATTGGGAACCCAGCCCACTAGTTTCCCTGGTCCAGAACCCCCCCAACACCAGAGCCAGAATGAGAGGCGGGGACCGGTGACGGGCAGTCAGACTGCCAGCGCCGAGATGGAGGAAGGGGGGCAGACCTACAGACAACAGTTACAACAGAGAGCGTTTGTAGAAGCGTTCGAATGACATGAGACAGTTCGTAGAGACCTGATGGAAACACAGCTGGCTATCAATCAAGCCGCGCACAGGATGAAAGTACTAGAGTAAGAACTGGCGAAAAAGAATGTACTGCTAAGTGATGCGATTTGTGATGTGATGCGTCGAGCGTCAGACCGAGGACGCCGAGATCAAAGAATGCCATGTGCTCCGTTACCTGAACGGGGAGCTGAGCAGCGAGGGCATGGTGATGGAAACCGCAGGAGGGATGAGTTTCCAGGCCCCTCCTCAGAACAGGCTCGAAGGACAGCGGCTGAAAGGAACAGGTATGTGCCTCTCTCTCCCATGCAGCAGGACGTGCCAGGAGAAGATCAAAGAGGTGTGAGTCTGTCGGGAACTATGGGATACCAGCCGACAGATTGCTGGAGTTGTGGTGAATTTGGACACCTGGCCAGATCCTGTGGCAAAGGGGGGCGGGCCCAAAGCTGGAACATCAGAGGAAAAGGCTGTGGAGGTAATGACAGAGAGCAAGGACAGGCTCTGGGGCCGACAAACCCAGGGCCATCCGATTACAGGCGGGGGGCCCCCACAACCAAGGGAACAAGGACTGACTTACTGGACCTGTGGAATGGTGGGTCATTATCAAAGGTCGTGTCTGCAGAGGCCACAGGCTGAATAGAAAAATATAGATAGATATTAATAATAAAAAAAAAAATTGAATGAAAACAAAAATAAAACAGAAATATGGAATGTGTATAGAAGCGGTAGATGGTTAGATTATGTGTGCAAGTTACTAAATGGGTGTGTGACTAACGTGGGCAAGTGGAATATGGTGTAACTGGCAATTGCATGGCTAAATCATACTAACAACAACGGTGGTTTTAAAAACAGGAAAAATGGAACATTTTAATATTAGACAGACCAATGATATGATACTACTTCAGCTAGTGATCAGTAGTAATTATCCATGCTTGATCAATAATCACATTGGTCAAAGGGTGGACTGCACAATTAAAAAAAAAAAAAAAAAAAAATAGGAAAGATGATATTGATAGATAGGGGGAGGGGGAGGGGGTAGGCTCCCCGAACCTTAGTCTATAACAGGCGGCAGTGGAATCGGAAGATTCCGTGGGCACGTTAAACAATCATATAGTAGCTGGGAAGATACTGAATGGCCCCCGTGTCTAGAAGGTGACCAACATCTTACTGTGTTACCGTCTAGTCGGCCCAGGAAACGTCGCATGTAAGTAAATGTGGGCAATGGGTGGTACGTAGACGACGGTCCACACCTAGTAGCGGGGCAGTGCATCGGAGGGGGCAAAGCACCTGCTGTGAACAGGCTAGGCTGGTGAAAACGGTCAAAGTTTCCATACCCATAGCTAAATGGGATGGGGAGCAGACCGTAGGTTTCAAAACTGAGTGGCTGATAGGTACTACGGACAATCAGCCGCTTGGGGTCCTGACTTGATGATGGACTATGAGATCTCTATCGACCTTGTTTGGGGAGAGGGGGGCCGGCGTAGGAGGCAAGGCGGCTCTGAAAAACCGGTTGTCCCACGCTTTGCACCTCCTAAACTCATTTGGGGAAAGGTGCATCCAAGTAGGGGAAGGAGTGCATCCGAACGGGAGAAGGGTACTCTTAACTGGAAGGAGGTTGTAAGGGTCAAAGCGATTGACAATCATGAATATAGATATAGGGTTTTATTTCTTTTTATTTTCTTTCCTAGGTTTTACAAGCAATTTGTGCCTCCGGCTGGAAGTTTTGTTTTTGTTTCTTAGAGTGTGTTGAAAAACGACACTCACAATTTTCGTATATTGTTTTGGCGTTTTTTCTTTGTTTTTGTTTCTTTTCTCTATTTTTTCTTAGGACCTGACGGGCTGGGAGAAATCTCTCACCGGTCAGGGTAGGAGGTGGTGACACAGCGGGACTGGTAGGAAATGTCTATATAATGGGCTGGGAACAGGGTGGATGGACTAGAGCTGGTTCGTGATTTTGTTCTCCGCTCATTAAGAATCCAGATGTAGCATCTGTGAGGTTGTGTCGCAATTTGTGGTGAGTGTTGGGAAAACATGGTTCTCTCTACATAGATGAGCACTGTAGATTTTGGTCGCCATTGGCCAAATAGTTTTTGTGTAAGGTGTGGACATGTGCAATTGATAATTGGCTTATGGGGGACTCTGTGACGGCTTGTTAGAGGCTGGCAGAGTGTGTGGAAGATGTGTGTTTAAGGCGACTGTGGTTTGTTGCCATGCATATAGGATTTGTTGGTGACTGGGTCTCGTCAGAGCTGGCGGTCCGAACCAAGGAACTGTCTGGAAACAAGGTATAATTGTGTAATAATGATATTCCACACTCAAAGAGTGGTGGGGTATGTTGTGCTGAACTTGAGACATTGGTCTAGTAATAGAGTACAACACAAAGTAATGAGAGACATGTGATTTGAATTGAATACTAACAATAAGGAGCCGTGGAATATATAGATAACTAATTTGGAAAAATAAAAAATTGTCAATACAGAGGGGTAGAAATGTATCTGGCGGAAAATGTGATCTTCCAATCAATTGTCTGTTGTACATAACAAATCCAAAAAGTAGGGATGCCCCGATCACGTTTTTTGCCACCGATACCGATCACCGATCGTCGTGAGCCATATCGGCCGATACCGATCCGATACCGATACCATCGTTTTTGATTAAAAAAAAATTATATTATTTTATATAAATTCTTTTTTTCTTTTTTTTTATAAAATATATATATTATATAATTAGACTTGTACTTGTATTATCTGCGAGACATCGCCACCACGCAACAAGCTCCACTGTCTGTGTGTACTCTAGTAGCCTCCAGCTACGGCCAGGATTCTCCGGAGCTGCACCTGGACCCTATACTCGAGTAGCCTCGAGCAGAGCTACGGCCAGGATTCTCCGGCGCTGCAGATGGACCCTATTGGTATAACGTTACTTTGGTCATATCACATTCAACATGCCCTCAGCTCGAATATGCATCGAATCAGTGTTATAAGACATTGATATCAGGAGCTATCTGTAGCTACTGCTAGCCGGATATATAACATTAATACAACGCCTCAGTGAATTATTTAGTTCAATGGGACATTTCGTTTTGAACGGTGAACTAACTTGCGCTAACGTGAGCTAACAGCTAACAGCTAACAGGTAGCATACACGTCTCTACTAGACTTTGTGGAGCGTTTGTTTATGTCAGGAGCTATCAGTAGCTGGCCGGCTAGATACTGTTCGGTTAGACAATGCCTCATCATGTATTAAACTAAAAGTGAATAGTTGACTGGGTCATTTTGTAACGGTAGCTAAGCTAACGTTAGCTCAGGGAGACGCCGCCGTCCTCCCGTGTCCCGTCCCACTAGACTACTAGACCCGTGTTTACATGTGTGCAGTAGGGGCTGGGGGGATGAGCAGACGCCGCACAGAACTCAGCAAGTGAGATCGGGTTTTATGATCGGCGAAAATAAAGCATTATCACCGATCACCGATCGCATATTTATACATATTATCGGCCGATAACGATCGGTGGCCGATCGATCGGGGCATCCCTACCAAAAAGCAATAACAGGACAGAGGGAAAATTATTTTCCTTCTGTGGAGACTGGAGCAGTACCAAGGCTGCCCACAACCAAGAAGAAACTGTGGTTAGCACAAAATCCAAAGGAATGTCTGCGACCAAAACAATTTAGCAGTAAAAACCTCAGGAGGTTTGATGAGGGATAACTGGCAGGATGCAAGCTAATGATAATTGAGATCTCAGTGGTCCTTGGAGGGAGAACAATTGTATATATTTCTTGATTACGCTCCCTCTTTTCTTAGAAATGTTAATCTTTTTGTGCGATGTATTAATCTTTTTCTTTCAGAGTCAGACACACAAAATAGACACATTTGGATATTACACAATAAGTATAGTAAATAAACAAAAAAGCTGATAATGGGAAGATGTCCTCTTTGTATAGAGGAACTGCCCTAGTCTGGATGTCAACTTTAAATAACTGATAAATGTGTGTGACTGGAAGAGTTTAACGAGGGTGATGAATGAAAGGAGAATTTGTACTGTACAGGAGGAACCTGTTTTTTTTAAGTTCTTTATATTTTTTAGATTTTTTAGGTGACTTTGCTAACATGATGGTATATATAAGGAAAGACATGTTTGATTTAGAAAGTACTGGTGTTATGTGGGTTGAGAAACCCACAACGGGGGAATGTGGTATATTTCTGTATCAAAAATGTAATTCCCACAAGCATTTTCAGTTACAGGTCGGAATTCTATTGGTAAGGAGGTATAGTCAGTTAGTTGAATGAACTAAAATCTAAAAGGTGTCTCTCTGGTAATGATAGAATTTACCAGAGGGCACACACTATGTAAATACAACAGGACTCGGGTCTGCAAGACACAGGAGACCAGAGACTGTATTTAAATCTATAGGAGCTTGGGTCCAATCTAGCCTACTAAAAGTTAACATTTCAATAGATGGCTTTGTTTACTTTAAGCAGGATCTGGAAAGGGCTTGCTAGGTAAACAGTAAAAAACAGTATAGACTAATGATTAAATCTTCTTCCCCGCTCTTTTTAACAGTCAAAGCAATAGAAACTCTTGGGGCCTTTTGGTTAGGGGAACAATAGGACTGGCACAGACACCTAACAGTAGGGTGGTAACTTCCCCCAACTGCAGATAACACATTCTTTGGAGACCATTTGCTCCAGGGCTTCAAAGAGCTACTGGTGGCTGCCAAATGTTTGTAAAATGGCCCCTCCCAGCCTGGCCAAGGACAGGAAAATAGCTTTGGTTTAAAACGTAGTTTTAATGTAATTAGACATGTATACTATACAGGAAAATAACAGTAAAATACAGACCTTTTAATTTCAGTCAGGTTAAAACAACGTAGGCCATTTTTAGACCCATTAAAGGATAAGTTAGATAATAAAACCTAGTTTGGATTAAAGAAAAACGTTGCAAGTAGACTTAAAATACTTGGAGAATAATAAAATAAACCTTTTACTTGAAATATAGAATAATAGATTCCTTTGTTCTTGTTAAAAACAACAAATAGGGCTAAATACAGTATCTAAATACCTATAGAAATCAGGAAAAGACTTCTTCCGGTTTAGCACAATATGTAGTGCACGCATTTTGCAATTGCTCCGCTCCCACCAACGTTAATTTCGTTTAAAAACATTATTTGGACAGTACAGAAAGAGAATAGACCACATCGTATGTATTGATAAGACCTTCTACTAACCATATCAAAAGACAAAATGGTTAAGGATAGAAAGACGATAAAGAAACAAACTACGGTAACTTCAGCGGCGCAGGACGTAACAAAACAAAGAAGACGCGTTCTAACCATCGCGGGTTCTGAGCCGACGGCTCCCGAAGAGGAGAATGAAGAGAAAAATATACCGGGACCATCGATTATGGTCCCCGACGAAGAGACAATAAATGTCAACATAACAGATGAGACAGGAACAAGCTCCGTGAAAAATAGAGCAGCTGATCTGGATAAGATAATATTAGCACACAAGTCCAGCGTCACCGTCACTGTACCTAAATCAACAACTGATACAAGCAGTACTACCACTCCACCCGATTTCAACACACTGACTAACCTGATGATAGAACAGACTAAACTGATGAAAGATCAGATTACAAACATCGAGGCGCTCAAAGCAAACGTCGATGAGCTCAAAGCACACGTCGATGCTAAATTCGATCGCGTCGATGAGAAATTAGAAGAAGTCAAGAAAGCGATCGATGCACAGTCCGAGCGAATCACGTCAGTGGAGAATATGGTGACAGATATTACACGGGCAGTCAAGGCGAACGAAGGTGGCATGACAGAGATGGTAAAAGAGATAGAAAGTGTGAAAGAAGAATGCCGGAGGGAAATACAAGAGGTTAAAAACGAAGCGACGGAGAGGCTACTAGAATCCCAACGCTACCATAGGCGGAATAACATCCGCATTGTAGGGCTTGATGAAGCAGTAAATTGCGAAGACGCCAACTTTCCAACAGTGCTATCAACGATTTTGGGTAACAACCCTCCAAACACAGTGCCAGAAGTGGACCATGTTTACAGAATCGGTCCTCGGGGGCAAAGAAACATCGGGCCAAGAGTCATCATTGTTACTCTGCGGAAGACTTCAATAAGAGATGACATCATCAAATTTGCTCGCATCCAACGTGGGAATCTGAAATATGGTGATAAATCAATATTTATCTACGAAGATTTGAGCAAAGAAGCCATCACTCGACGTCTACCATACAAGGAGGTGATGCAAAAACTGTTCAAATCTGGTCACAAGCCAAGGCTATCATACCCGGCGCTGTTATCGATCGTGGACAGTGACGGCCACAGGTTTGGTGTATACACACCTGAGGAAGCTGAGGATTTTCTGAATAGAAAAGGAGCAGATACCCCAAGGCAGAACGACAATGCCGAAAACAGATAAGCCTCTTTCTCAGTGTATACCAGTGTTAGAATGACTTTATTGTGTTCATCAAGGTAGCAGACGATATGCAGGCCGTCTATAACAATGTGTACTGTGTATAATACGATTTGTAATACATTATAATTTCAGACTCTGGTCTCCGGGGAGACAAATACATATCATTGCAAAAAGATCTATCTGGAATATTCTGGGTTTATCGCTCAAATGCCCTGGGTCTCTTAGATCATTCTGGAACATAACAATAGTCTATTGCACTAGTATACTCTACAACCTTCTAGAATATAAGGCACCATGACAACGAAGGCCTACAACTCTAACATTAAACATCCGGTGTGTATATATATATAGCAGATAATCAATTGAATGAAGTTCAATCAGTCCTTAATAATACTTTAAAAATTAACCACACCTAAACGTATGAACACTACAAGGTTATTCTAACAATTTAAGTAATCACTCCATTGAGGAAGTGACTGGCACATTGAAGCTCTAAAAGGCTCTGCTTTTCTATTTTATCTAATCTGTTAATTCGGTTCTAGTGGCTTATCCACGTTGATTATTATTATATCTCTCATTCCTTATCTATATCTTTCTTTTAATTTTAATTTTATATTTTTTTCTTCTCATTATTCTATTTTTTATCTATATTTTAACTTACATTGTTCTTTTCCACTGTTCTTCACATTAAGGTGTCAATATTTCTCTACAATCTTTTCCTTTTTACCTGACTTTCCTACACGTTAGTAGAGGGTTCAAATGAATATGTCGATGAAAGTTTATTCTCTTTTTTTATTTTTTATTTTTTGTCATTTATCACAATATTTCATTACAGTAAGGGAAGGTGCAAGACCAAAAGCGACATTCTATTGCAATAGAATGGAAATGTTAGATCCTATGGCAATTAGCATAGGAAGATTAGGATTACAATGCTCAGTTTGGGCAATCCGGTGGACGAAGGGAGAGAGTCAATCGCGGAGGATGTGTTTTTGGAACACAGGCCTGTACGACTTTCTGGGTGAGGGGAAAATAGGGGATTTTTATTTGTATATATATGTTTTTAAGCTCGGCTCTCAACGGGACCTCATTAATTGGATGTACATCTATTGTAGCTTCGCACTCCAGAAGCATTACCAAAAACTACACAAAAACATGCATAGATTATGGCTAGTTTGAATATAATGGTATGGAACACCGGTGGGATAAACAAACAACACAAACGCAAAAGCGTGCTCACGCTGATGAAAAAAGAACATGTGGACGTGGCTCTATTAAGCGAAACGCACATTTTAGAGGAAGACATAAATACGTTAGCGGATAACATATACCATAACATTAGTCACTCTTCTTTTGGTACGAGAACTAGAGGGGTAGCCATAGTCGTCAGACGTAAATTAAATATCGAATTGAAAGGGGTATGGTCAGATGCGGAGGGGCGTATAACTATAGCTAGGATTATACATAATAACAGGAAAATTGCGTTGGCAGCGGTATATGCCCCAAATTTGTACGAAGTGGGTTTCTTCACTTCACTAACCGGAGAAATGTTAAACCATCCCGAATACTCATATATAATAGGTGCGGATTTTAATGCCATTTGGAACCCAAGGATGGACAAAACTTACCTTGCCTTTTCCAGCGAACAAAAAAATTCATCTAAAGCATTAAAAGATTGGTCAAAGTCAACAGGGGTAATTGATTTATGGCGTTCACTTAATCCCATGACCCGTAAGTACTCCTGTCGTTCGGCGAGACACAACACACTATCCAGAATTGATTACGTCTTTGCATCCCGAGAATATTTGATAAATATGAAGTGGAAATGACACCCAATGCGCTATCAGATCACTGCTACTTAATCCTGAAAGCAACATTTGGTACACTATCTTCCCGGGCCCCAAGATGGCGTTTTAATTCTATGCTGCTTAACAACAAGGAATTCATTACACAAATTAAAGAAGCTCTCACAGTATTCCTACGGGATAATGCAAACGCGGAGCAAGACCCCAGAATATTATGGATGTCGGTAAAGGGTATGATCAAGGATTTCACGGATAGATTTTCCTCCATACTGCGCAAAAATCAATGCACAAAACTGTCTGAAATGGAAACGCTTTACTCAACGCTTTTTAATTCTTTAAAATACAACAACTCTACTAGACTAGAAAACCAAGTTAACATTCTAAAGACAGAGATCAAAGCAATATACAGACAAAAATCGGAATTGCAAATACGCAGCACAAGACAACAGCAGTATTTCCAAGGTTCTAAACCTAGTCACCTATTAGCCATGCGATTAAGAATTAATGCAAAATTTGCAGATATAACTGCCATTAGAAAACAACAAGCTCTTGTAACAGACCCCAAAATAATAAACGATACATTCAAAGAATTCTACTCCGATTTGTATAATTCAGAAACGACCTTTGATCAAAACAAATTAGACACATATCTTAATCAAATTACTCTCCCTAAACTTTCGGAGGACGACGCTAAACAGTTAGAAGCACCGATCACATTAGAAGAACTCAAGAAGGCCATATCCGGAATGAAAAACGGTAAGGCTCCGGGAATTGACGGTATCCCATCAGAAATGTACATTTCTTGCTGGGACATATTTGGACCCTTATTACTAAATATGATCTTATACTCAGTCAAAGAGGGGAGCTTCCATAAACACCAAAATATCGCACTCATTTCAGTTCTTCACAAAAAAGACAAAGACCCCACTGAGTGCGGTAGTTACCGACCTTTAAGCCTCCTCGGAACCGATGTCAAACTGTACTCTAAGATATTAGCCATCAGATTGCAAAAGCATATGACGTCTTTAGTTCATCCGGACCAAACAGGCTTCATAAAAGGTCGCCTGATCAATGATAACATAAGGCGAATACTGCACGTACTAGATGCAGACAAAGAGGACACCACACCTAAGGCGATGCTATCCCTGGATGCTATGAAAGCATTTGACAGGTTGGAATGGTCGTTTCTATGGGCAGTATTAGAAAGGATGGGGTTAGGAAAAGGATTCATTGATATAATTAAAGTACTATACAAGGACCCATCGGCCAGGATTACAACAGGTACATTCATCTCCGATATCTTTACGGTATCACGCTCTGCCAGACAGGGTTGCCCTCTTAGTCCCGGACTATTCGATCTATCATTAGAACCTTTAGCACAATTTATAAGACAATCCCAACACATAGAACCAATAGTAATCAAGGGCACACAACATAAAATTAGTTTATATGCGGACGACGTAATATTGTTCATGCAAAACCCCAACAACACATTGCCGCATATACTCAAGCTGATAGAGAACTTTGGTGATTTATCGGGATTTAAAATAAATTGGCCGAAGTCGGCTTTTCTTCCTCTTAACATCCGTGCAAAAAAAGACACAACCCTCCCAGGTGCGATACCAATGGTCAAACATTTTAGATGCTTGGGTGTGGAAATATTTCCCACCATAAGACAAACGGTGAAGCACAATTACACAAAAATACAGAACAAAATCAAAGACGACCTGGACAGGTGGGCAAAACTTAAAAACTCAGTACAGGCAAGGGTATCAATAGTTAAAATGGATGTATTACCAAGAATCAATTTCTTCAGCTCAATGCTTCCGTTACCTCCTCCAGAGGGCTACTGGAAAAGATTACAAACCTCCACATACAAATTTATTTGGAATAACAAACCACCTCGCATAAAAAGATCCACCGCACAGAGAAATAAAGCAGACGGTGGCATGGCAGTTCCAGATTTTTTACAATATTTTAAGGCTTTCACATTAAGACCATTGAAAATATGGTTTGACCCCCAGGCTTTGGTATCTTGGAGAGAATTAGAAGAAAACATAGTAGCCCCACAGAGACTGAAAGACATAGCACACACTAAACTTTCAATCAAGCATTGTGAGCGGGAATTTGGCCCCATAATTACCCATGCAATCAGAACATGGCGGGAAACACAAAAGAAATATCCTAACCCTCAAGAATGGCATAATCACACTCCCATATTCAATAACAATGCACTCTTAATGGGAAAACGCCCTACAAGATTCCCTATATGGGAAGAGCAAGGCATACACTCATTAGGGGATATTTTTAATAACCAGGGCCTCTGTAGTTATGTCGAAATATGCACAAAGTTTAACCTCACCGAGTCCACATGGCTTTTTTACATACAGTTACGACTTTGTCTGAGGTCTCACGGTGTTCCATTACTCATACCAATTGAAGACCACAGATACCACAAATTTTTCTATGAAAGAGAAACATTGTGAGGTTTTGTATCAGGTTTTTATTATCAATTACTAACGTCCTCGTATGAAACCCTTCAACTAGACACTGTCTGGAGGAGGGATATACCAGACCTGGAAAATGACTTTGATTGGCAAGGAGCCTGGGCAAATGTCCGACTTACATCAAGGAACCCGGATCATCAACAAATCAATCTGAACTATATTCACAGGACATACTTGACTCCTATAAGGCTGTGCAAAATGGGGCTTAAACAAGACTCCAAATGCTCCCAATGTACAAACGGGGACGAAGGAACATTTATGCACATGTATTGGGACTGCCCACCAGTTAAGGCATTCTGGAAAGATGTGTCCCAACAATTATCAATACTCGTATCTTGGAATATACCTGTACACCCCTCGGTATTACTATTGAATGATGTTTTTGAGTTTGCAGTGAATCCACAATTAAAGAGATTGGTTTTATCGGGTATCACAGTAGCTAAAAAACTGATCGCATCACGCTGGTTTCAACCAGAAAAAATTTGCCGGAAGGTGTGGTTTCTTACATATCTCGATGTGATATATCAAGAAATATCTACAGCAAGAATTCTGGGTCTCAATGAATCCAAAATGTCAATGTGGGTAGAAGTGGTGGAGAGAATAAAAGCTAGCTTATAATGGTAGTGTCTGGTTAGGAGTGAGGGATAATGGAGGTACTATCCAAGAGGGGGTCCGAGAGGGGGGGGTTCGAGCTGGAGCATATGTGTGTAGGGTTTTAGAAAATAGGTATTGGGGGTATATTCTATACTAACATTTATATAATTGTAATTTCGCTGGATATACACTGTATACGGTTAAAATGTTATTATAGTCTATTTTTGTTTTATCTTGTTTCTGTACTTGCATGTATTTTAACCACCTTTACTGAAAGTTTCATTATGCATTGTGTGTTGAGTACTGACTTTTAATAATTTTTGTTCTGCAATAATAAAAAAAATATATAAAAAAAAAAAAGAAATCAGGAAAAGACTTAAATTCACTGTTTAACTATAGTCATAACTAATCTCTAATCTTTTAGTTAGTAAAATCAAATGCTGTATACTTTAACGCTAAAACTCCAGAACAATACTTTTGTTCTTAAAAATAGAGACCTTGCCCCTTTAAGGAAGCAAAATGGCCGCCAATCCCAATTCAAAATGGCCGCTATGAGCCTTAGCCAATCAGGCCGTAGAGACCCGCCCCCTGACGAACTAGGCCGGCGTTCTCTCAGGGGCGGGATTTAACCTTTAAGAACCGGCTGCACCAGGGCAGAGGGAAGGAAGCTCTTGGAAACATTGTATGCACAGAAAAACGGAGGAAGGACCTGCCTGAAGCTGAGGACAAGAACAAGAATTCCTTTGTTGCCCTGACAACAAAGAAACCAACAACCTACGCCATTGAAGATTATTATTCTTTAACGACTTTTTATTAGTCTGATATTAATGATTGGTGGCATAGTACCTGTTTTCATTAATATCATTGCATTTTTCATTGACTGAACCAGACGATTCTTGTTCACTTTTCGACTTTGAATAAACCAGATCTGGGAAATAACCAAACTCTCATTTGATTTCTTTCCTCCGCCGTGCAACAACAGTAATTATAGATTATATGATTATATGATCAGGAAGCTCTAGTCAGATTACGATACGTGACGCCTATTTTTTCTGTCCAACTGAATTTTTTACCTTAAAAAAACACAAAAATTCATAAAAAGATAACATGTATCTCTAATACCTTCCCCACTCTAACTCCTCCAAACATTTGAGTTATTGGTAATTCTTCTGCTATCTGAAGTGTCAAATGTGGGGCGACCGTCCAGCATTGACTTCTATTTGGACAACCGGATTAAAATCACTTTAAATCTATTTAAATATTTCCCTTGCCCTATTTGGCATAATTTCAAACATGTTTTGCATTCATTGACAAAATTATGAAGCATTTTCACATATAGTTCCATCATAATATACGAACGAATGTTGTCCGCATATGTTAATTTTATGAAATATCATCTGGGGCGACCATCAAGAAAACACAATTGTGGGACTTTTATATGAAACCACCTCAAGGACAGGATGTTGCATCAGCCAGTCACATGTGAGGGACCCAGAGAAACAACTAGCAGGTTAGTAAGTCTCTTTCATATTTGCTAATAAATCTCTTTTTTAACTGCTGTAATGTAGTTGCCACATTTGGATGTATTGTGGGACGACCGCCCAAAAAAACTGTGAATAATACGTTTTATCTGAAAATCTAAATTTTGATGATGAATTTGATAGTGACATGTGGTAAGAGCTAGCTAGTTTGGTTTCTGTAGCTAACGGTTAGCCTGTAATATTTGACTGACCTTGAAAACATCATCTGGGCAACCGAGTATCATGTGGGGCGACCACTGCTGAGTGTTTTACATGATAGATTATGTCCTGTATTTGTAGTTTCTGTATATTTATATTTTATTCATGATTTATATACATGAAGTTCTTTGTTTTAGCATAACTCTTTGTATACTTTAACATATATTTTTCAACATTTGTAATTTTTCATTCCTATTTAGGAATTAACGTTTCTTTTTGAGTATTGTACTATCTTATGATAAATTTTTTATCATACAGTATAGCATGACATTAGCTAAACGTAAGTCAACTTGTTAGCAGCGCACCGCGATCATGTCAGCTGTGTGGAGTTATTTTAAGCTCAAAGAAGAAAAAGGCAAAACAGCCTGAGGTGTTATGTTAATGTGTGTGCATTAATACGACACAGAGTACAGGCCACCGTACTGGGGTCACAGACAGGTACGCAGGGCAGAGTAGACTAGGAGCGGATAATAACGGACCTGTATGGTGGAGCTAACAGAATGAAGACACTCGCAAACAAATACAGAGGACTCACGTGTATACTTGTGGAATAACACAACACAGCCAAGTGTAATAGGGCTGACCTTCGAAGCTTTTTTTGGCAATCGAAGCTTCAGGGCCCTCTCTGCGCCGCCCCCTATCTCCCTGTCTCCAGCTGTCCCTGAGCAATGACCGGAGTGTTGAATGTCCCGTGACTAAGATGGGGAGGACGTGACCCTCTTTGCGCCGCCCCTGTGCCTCAAATAGATCTGCTATCAGCTCTATCTTTAATCTTTCAAAATGTTCAGTTGCTATCGCTATTAGCTTTATCTTTAATCTTTCAAAATGTTCAGTTGCTATTGCATGCACTCATCTGTGTTTCACTACACACATGAGTGCATGCTTACCAACTGTCCGTCTGCAACACTACTATCACCAACATCTAAGAAGGGAGATCCCCCCTTGAATGGCCCTTCTAAGGTTTCTCTCCTCCACACTGCCTGTGGAGCTTTTTTCCCTATTGTTAGGTTTTAGTGAGTTTTTCCTTACCTTCACGTGGGGTATGTCTGGGAGTGCTTGCATTCTTTAATTTTTTATTTTTTTTGCATTCATCTAAAAATGTTTGGACCTTATGGTGTTCTTGTTCTGTTCTTGACTTATTGTTATGTTTTCTTCTTGACTTGTTTAAAGAAGACCTGTACGGCCCATGGGGACATTAACGTGTGTTGTCGGGCCTTATAAATAAATTTGATTTGATTTGATTTGTAGACTCCACTACAGACCAATTATCAGTGAATGTTCATGCATTTTTAAGAAGGGCTATACTTCCACAAAAAAACAAAGAACTCACCAAAACATCTCAGTAGCACCTGATCTAAATGTTCTATTTCATATATGGAGATTCATATTTATTTATGTATTCCATGCATTTCTACATTTTATTTCCTATTTTGTTTATTCATCCCAGTATCTTTCTTTCTTATGTGTGGAATTCTACAAGGCATGTAGGTGTATATGTGTATATGTGTTACGCTCGCCCCCTCGATAGATGCCTTCAAATCGAGGCTCAAAACCCACTTCTACCTACTAGCCTTTCCCGTTCACTGACTCATGCCCTGTTTTCCTATGTGTTTGCCTGTGTGCCCTCCCATAAAATGGAGTGTGATTGTTGTCAATATGTATCTATGTGTATCTACCCTCTGTACAGCACTTTGGTTGACACGCGTCATGTGAAATGTGCTATATAAATAAATCTGATTGATTGATTCATTGATTTGAGGATGATATCCTTCAAACAGGCAATAGTGATGATATAATTTGGGCAGTGCTGAGCTGGGTTACTTTCCTCCAGTGTATTTGTCCCCCGGCCCCACCCAATGGCCCCATGCACACACACACACACACACACACACACACACACACACACACACACACACACACACACACACACACACACCAGTGGAGGTTTCTCTATGACAACACGTGAAACACAAATTCACTCATAATTCATAATTATTATTAATTTACATATATATATATATATATTTTTTTTATTATTATTATTATTTTTTTTAGAAATGTTTTCCTCTGTAAAAAAATGCCAGTGAATTTTTTTTTCTTCAAAAATGGCCAAAATGTACAGCTCTGAGCAGGCCTGCACTGCAGTAATGACTGCAGTATATTCGTGCAGATGGCTGCACAGGTTGACCCAGACTTAAATAAATAATAGCCAATCAAAATAGGCTATTAACGTCATCTAAGCACGGTCTGTGCAGTTAAACTCTTGCCATTGAATGGGGGATTGAATGATTGACAGCCCTTGACATCCAATACACGGAGGTTGAATATGATTGGCAGTCTTGAAAATCCAATCAGAGATTGCTGCATTGCAGAGTCAAAACGGGTCCAGCTGCAGTTCCGTAGGTTAGGTTTAGCTGGGGCCAATCTCAAGTTTCTCAAGTTTCTTTATTAGTTGTCATACAGAAGTACAGAATACTTTTATACAAAATGTAACAGAAAGAAGCATTTTGTATAAAAGTATTCTGTACTTCTGTATGACAACTAATAAAGAAACTTGAGAAACTTGAGATTGGCCCGAGCCAGTGCATGTGAGCGGATCGGAGCGTGAGCGGCGCGGGGAGCGGAGCGGGCGGTTTTGACGTGAGCGAGGAGTGGGTTTTAAAATGTGTCTGCGCGACGTCCGGAGCGAGAGTTGTCCTCCACTCCAATCCACTCCAGACCGCTCACAGTGGTTTAACACTGATGTTAATATACATGTAGTACAATGCCAAAGCAACAGATGGCGATGTACAAACATGAAGGCCATTTTCAACCAATGAGAAGGGTGAACCTGTGATATCCTGTTCAGGCTTTGTCACTCACTCCTGTTAGAAAAAGTATCGACGCCATTGTTGTTGTCGTTAGCTTACATGCTAACGTTAATGGCAGCGACCATAGCATTGTGGCTCGGCTAGCTATCATCGCTTAATAGAGCTAGTGAATGGATAAACAACATTATTTAACATTGCAGAATTGGTACAATTACAATGCGGCTCAATACAAACAATTGTTAAGGGGCCCAGGGGGTGTAGACTGTTGTAGTTTGAGCTCATTTACACCATGCTCCAAAAAAAAGAAAATCTGCCGAGCGATCTGGTGCGGGGAGCGGGGAGCGCTCGATTCAAGGTGAGTGGTGAGCGAGCGGAGAGCGACCTGGGGGCGGGGTCAACATGAGCGATTAGCGGAGCGGACCAAGCTTTAAAGAGCGAAGAGCGGATTTCTCGGCCGCGCCGATCCGCTCACGTGGCCTGGCCCGAGCTAAACCTAACCTACGGACCTGCAGCTGGACCCGTTTTGACTGTGTGAAAGAGCAAGCTAGTAGTTTAGTTGTTGTTTAGTAGTTAGTAAGCTGTACAGCTATAACAAGTCAAGTCAGGCTAAATTAAACGTTGCGCCAACATTAGGACCGAAGTATAAACCAGCAACTGAGCAACATGAAGAAGTGGACTTATGCATCTGGATCAGAAAAAAAATTGTGGATGAAAAAGTAAGTAGGCTACAGTGTTTGTAAAAGCTTGTATGCTAACAGTAGCTAGCCAGCTTAGCCTACATCACAATGATGATCACCAAGCTAACTTACTGTACACACTGTAGGGCTGGGCAATTAATCGAAACAGAATCGCGATATCGATTCATAGACCTATGCAATCTCATTTCTACGTTTTTTTTTTTTTAACTTTTTCAATTATTTTATCTGGGTTGAACATGATTTGTGGAACTCCCTCTGGTCTTGTGGTCGTGGTATTCACTGACCTTTGGGAAGTATTTCAACATGCACATGGGTATCTTAGTGGTGTAGTGTATCTTGTAGACCAGGCCCATTGCAAGTTGCTGTACTCTGTCGTCTACTCTAAGCCATCCTAGGTTGTCAAAGTGGGCAGGGGTGAGGTGGGTTTTAGGAGTAAGGTCAAGCAGTAGTCTGACCAGTTTGTTTTGTGATGTTTGTAATCTTGTTTTTAGTGCCTTTGAGGTGCTTTGGTACCATGAGGTGCAAGCATAGTCGTAGTACCCTTGAATGAGTGCTCCTGTTAGAGTCTTCAAGGTATTCTTGTTTACCAGAGAGGAGATCCGGTACAGGAATCTAGTTCGTTGGTTGACTTAGTTTTATTACATTGGATCCCATTTTGTCACAGGAAAGATTTGCCTCTATAGGATAAAACCCAGGTAGGTAATTTCATCTTTCCTTTTAAGATAAGATAAGATATTCCTTTATTGATCCCCTTGGGGAAATTCAGGCATCATAGCAGCATGGGGGAAGGGGGGGGGTACAGGTAGTGAAAACAACACAAGCAGTGTAAACAAATAGGTCAATATAATTTACTATCTAACTAACTGAAATATATTTTCACAGTGTCGCATAAGGTGCAGTATGCATAAGGCAGTGTTATAATTTACTATCTAACTAACTGAAATATACATTATTCATTATTCACAGTATCACAGTATCCACATAAGGTGCAGTATGCATAAGGTAGTGTTATTGTCCTACTTGGGTTCCTATTAGTTCTAGGTCGATGTCTGGCAGCAGTCCCTGCCCACTGTTGTGGAGCCTGATGGCCACTGGTATGAAGGACTGTCCGAGGCGGTTAGTTGAGTGTTGGGGGGGTATGAGTCTGTGGCTTCCTTGTCACCTTCACCTAATATGTTTTGATCTGGTCAGGTGCGCTGTCACCTAAAATGTTTTGATCTGATCAGGTGCGCTGTCACCTAATATGTTTTGATCTGGTCAGGTGCGCTGTCACCTAATATGATTTCATCTGGTCAGGTGCGCTGTCACCTAATATGATTTCATCTGGTCAGGTGCGCTGTCACCTAATATGTTTTCATCTGGTCAGGTCCGCTGTCACCTAATGTTAATATGTTTTCATCTGTGTCCACTGACCACTGACACACAGTGGGGGATGTTTTAAAAATATAATTAAATATATAATATAATATAATAATGGTCAGCAGCCTCCACTGACACACACACACACACACACACACACACACACACACACACACACACACACACACAAATCGAAGTAAAATAAAAAATAAACAAATATTTGAACTATTTATATATATTTTTTAACACTTTGATCGCCATGGGTTAAATTCATAATTTACCATCCCTCGCCAGCTCTATTTGTCTATGGAGAAGTTCCCCTTATTTGCAGGGCTATAACTTTTCTATTGCTACATTGCCATTATTATGGCCCATTCAATGTCCTATATGTATTGTTCAGGGTGTAGCAACGTTCAACTTTTTCATTCACATATTCATACTAAAATATGGTCTAAAGTATAAGTATGTTTTTATCATTTTCTGCAGCTTTCTTCAGAACGTGATTTATAGCCCTAAATGCATTATATTGATGATGAAATACAGTTTGGTAGCGATCGGCGCAAGATGAAAAATTTCAACTGGACGCACTTCTAGAATGATCTACGTATGATCTGATGATGACCAGATGGGCGGGGGATCGTTTATAATTCCGTGGGCAACGTTAGATGATTCATCCAGAGTGGGTCATATGTTCATCATAGCAGTTTATATTGAACACGTTAGAATATAACGCTGAATCTTACCGTATGTTCCTCGCGCCGTTGGACGATCAGCGTGGAGTAGACCATTTTCGATTATGGTATGTAGAAATGCCCGATCCATTTCCAGGTTGTATAATAGTATATACGTCCAAATAACGTTGTTTATTGAGTTAGGGCGAGCGATCTATTATCCAGTGTTTCAAGATGGAGTCGCGGGAGCTATAGAGAGTGGCCGGACCACATTTGCATGAGTACTACTGGTTCAAAGGTTAATATCCGGTTGGCGATCTGCCGATCGGCCACCAGATGGCGCTCTTGAACCGCTAGAGAGTTGAGAGGAGATCACACTTGTGTCTCAGGGCCCCGGAAAGGAAATATGAAATATTGACATCAAAGACGAGTTAAGGCGTCCTCGCCGGAATGAGCATGGCGGGGAATGACGAGTTCCGGCGTTTTTTATGTTCGAAGCTTGTGCCATCGAACGAAGCTTCGAAGCTTCGAAGCTTCGAAGTATTTAAGACAACGCAAGTATTTCTAGGGGTGGCAGCAACACTGGAAACTTCAACACCACACAACACGTGCAGATTAATCATGGAAAGGGAGTATGCCGAGTTCATACGTGCAACGAATGCCAAGAGGAAAAGTTTTGTCGCAGCAGCTAACATAGCTGGAAACCTTACAGAAGCGAGAGAAACTCCCTGCAGACAGTAACAAAGCAAAGCTGAAGAAAACCGACCAGCCCCTTTCTGTTGTTGAAAATAGGTTTCCGACGCTTAGCCTCACTTCATGTTGCCAAACCGTCATTTTATCTCCGACACGGCTATCTCAAATAAGTACAATGTTGTGTTTCTTTTTCAAATGTAGCCAAGAGTAAAGACCCTAACCCTATCAAAACAGCAGTCAAAGTGTATATTTTCAGCACTACGTTTGTTTACCAATGATTTGAAAATCTCCACGCATTGTACCGGTAAACAGACGTTTTAGATGCGAGGACAGGAAGCCGTCATGAAATCGCTCATAGTCTTATTAACGTATTAACTAAATAATTTGAACAAAATAAAAAGCAGCAGCACTATTGCATAACTGAGTCATGTGTGGTATGTATTTCTTCCTTTAGGGGAGTTTTTGATGTTTTATAGATGACTAGGTTAAACACAGGTTTTAGTTTTTTAAGGGAGTATCGGATGGGTATCAGTATTGGCAGATACTCAAGGCTGTGATATCGGTATCGGACATGAATAAGTGGTATTGTGTGCCATCCCTAAAAGGAACTGATACAACTGTGTTGTAGTTGTTTAGCGTTGATTTCATCCATGCAACTATGTTGGTGGTTATTGTTTATTGACTCTATAGAACTGTGTTGGTGTTTAATTTTTATTCCATACATACAACTCTGTTTACCTTTTATTATTGACTTAAATTGTTAATCCCTGTCCAATGTGACTACCAAAAGTGATGCTACTTAACCCTCCTTCTCGCTCTCATACATTGACAAAACCAATGATGATATGACAAGGACATGAAAATGGACATTTGTGAAATGTTCAAGTTCCTGAAGCATTTAATGTGTATTGCACTTTAACTTTTTTAATGTTTAATGTTTTTAACATTTGTGATATTTGACTGTTCCTGACGAAGCTTGTAATCTACCGTGCCAAATGATTGACGGAGCTAGAGCCCCGGGAGTCGCTGTTGTATTTGTACAACACTGTGTACGTCGGTGCACGCCTCACATATCGGCATGTAACTCGAGAACCGCTGAACGGATTGTGTCACCTGAAATGGCTATCGACAGGCAACAAATAGGGCTTTAATTCGATATATATATTGTATTAAAATATATGCACACCCAGGCCGCTAGAGGTCGCCAAAGTGCAGGTGGGAAAATCTTCCTCAAGAGGGCCCAGATGTGGGCCCTCGCTTAACACTATGATCGCCGGGGACGAGTTTACACGTCATTCCTAGCCATGCTCATTCTGCCGAAGACGCCGTAACTCGTCTTTGATGTCAATATTTCAAAAATCTGTCATCGAAATCATATTTCCTTTCCGGAGCCCTGAGACACACTGCTGATCTCCTCTCAACTCTCTAGCGGTTCAAGAGCGCCATCTGGTGGCCGATCGGCAGATCGCCAACGGGAAATGAACCTTTGAACCGGAAGTGCTCATCCATATGTGGTCCGGGCACTCGCTATCGTTAGAGAGACTCCGTCTTGATACAGTGAACATCGATCGGTGCAAATAACTCGAAAAAACAACATGATTTGGACCTATATACTATTATACAACCTGGAAATGGATCGGGCATTTCTCCATCCCATAATAGAAAAAATTCTGTTCCACGCTCATCTGCCAGCGGCGCGAGGAAGCCACGGTGAGTTTCAACGTTATTTTCTAACGTCTTCTATACTAACTGATCTGATGAACATATGACCCACTCTGGATGAATCATCTAACGCTGCCCACGGAATTATAAACGATCCCCCGCCCATCCGGTCATCATCAGATGATACGTAGAAACTTCTAGAATCACGTCCAGTTGAAATCTTTTATCTCGCGCTGATTGCTATCAAACTGTATTTCATCATCAATATAATGCATTTGGAGCTATAAATCAAGTTCTGGAGAAAGCTGCAGAAAACGATAAAAACATACTTATACTTAGACCATATTTTAGTATGAATATGTGAATGAAAAAGTTTAACGTTGCTACACCCTGAACAATACATATAGGACATTGAATGGGCCATAATAATGGCAATTTAGCAATAGAATTTAAAAAGTTATAGCCCTGCAAAGAAGGGGAACTTCTCCATAGACAAATAGAGCTGGCGAGGGATGGTAAATTATGAATTTAACCCATGGCGATTAAAGTGTTAACACTTTAACTGCCGGAAGACGCTTTTAGGCGTCCTTCCCCGCCATGCTCAAGTTGCCGAAGACGCCGTAACTCGTCTTTGATATCAATATTTCAAAAATCTGTGATCGGAATCATATTTCCTTTCCGGGGCCCTGAGACACAAGTGTGATCTCCTCTCAATCCTCTAGCGGTTCAAGACCGCCATCTGGTGGCCGATCGGCATATCGAAAAAAACGGATGTTACCTTTAACCCGGTAGGACTCACTCCATATGGGGTCCGGGCACTCGCTAGTGTTAGAGAGACTCAGTCTTCACACAGTGAACATCGATCGCTGCAAATAGCTCGAAAAAACAACATGATTTGGACGTATATATTATTATACAACCTGGAAATGGACCGGATATTTCTATATCCCATAATAGGAAAATGTCTGTTCCACGCTCATCGCCCAACGGCGCGAGGAAGATACGGTAAGATTCAGCGTTATTTTTCAATGTGTACGATACTAACTGCTATGATGAACATTTGACCCACATTAGATGAATGGTATAACGCTGCCCACGGAATTATAAACGCCCCCTCGGCCATCCGGTCAACATCAGATTACGTGTAGTAACTTCCAGAAGTCCGTCCAGTTGGATTTTTTTTATATCGTGCCGATTGCTATCAAACTGTATTTGATCATCAATATAATGCATTTGGGGCTATAAATCACGTTCTGGAGAAAGCTGCAGAAAGAGATGAAAACATACTTACACTTTAGATCATATTTTAGTATGAATATGTGAATGAAAATGTTTAACGTTCATACACCCTGAACAATACATATAGGACATTGAATGGGCCCTAATAATGGCAATTTAGCAATAGAATTTAAAAAGTTATAGCCCTGCAAAGAAGGGGAACTTCTACATAGACAAATAGAGCTGGCAACCTATGGTATATCATGAATTTAGCCTTAGGCAATCAAAGTGTTAACATGTTTTACTTTTGTGATATATGAATGAATTGAAGAATATTTTTGTTGACCACTTAAAAATATTGTAATAAAAACATTGTTCAGTTTTCTTTTGTCTGAACTGCATTGTGTAACATTTTAAATATACTTTTAACTACTCTCATCATTTGGGGTGACCGTTTGTCATGCGGGGTAACCAATGATTGTCAATAACTGTACTAAAATAGAATATCCATCAGTTTTGGCTCAAATATTGATCACTGGTATACTATGCTTAAGTGGATACTATCTGTACACATTTTAAATCAGTTTCATGGGTTTTAGAGCAAAAATGGGTATTGTAACTGCATTACGAGGGAGACACTCCCATTATAGAATAAACGTGTGAAATCATGGTTTACAAAAAATTTAAGCGCACACAAGCCTGTCTTTCATAAGCTGTATATTTAATTACTGATACTTGTTAAAATATTAGTAATGTTAAGGAAATATATATACATTTTGAGATAAATTACGGTCGCCCCAAATGACTTTTTGTAAGGCTGTGTCCTATTAATTCAACTTTAAAAACACTAAAATCTCTTAATTTGGGTTTTTTGCATAAATGGATGTGTACACTACATTCCAAATGTTTGAACAATGGCCAAATATATCCTTATTTTTTGTATTTTAAAATTGGCCTATTCAAAAGTCTTATCCGTCAATGACCCAGCCCCAGTCTGAAATGACATGAGATTAAGATTCTCATGCATTTTTACGCATGCAGCCCCCGTCACACGACATGCATTCCTTCAAAGCGCAAGATCGCCTGCAGGGCAGCACCCCTGGAGCAGTTTGGGTTCATGTGCCTTGGTCAAGGGCTACTTTGTGCAAATAGCTGGAATAGACTCTCCTCCTGTCAGCAACCTTTTGGTCACTGGTCAGTCTGCCTCTAGTAGAGCCATATGAAATCCGCGTTCACGGAATCGCGGACGGAATCGCGGAATTAACCAATAAAAATGGAATCAACTGCAAAACGTGGAATATTGCAGAATTTGGCCTAATCTGGACTGAAATTTCGTTTTTGGGTGGAACGTTTGGTGCACACGCGACCGGGGAGGCGGGGACTCTACAGCGTGTTACACACAACACAGCCGCGGTGCTCAAGCGTCTGACTGCTTCAGTGTTAACATCGTCAAGAAGCTAAACAATTCCACAATAAGCCCTCAATTCAGAGCAGAACAGTATCCTAATGACTTTTATGCCTCCGGTGATAAGGTGTTTTGCTAATTCTGTCAACGTTCCGTGGACTGGACCCGCAAAAACACTTGCGACACTATTGTGATTAAATAGCTATAACGTTAGGACGTTTAGCGTCTAGCTAAATCTAGTGCACCCATCCATTTGTTTAATGCAAACGATTGTCATTATACACTGCCCTTTATAAACTAAATACACTTAAATAGCTATGTAACGTTATAGGACTATCTATGGAAATGATAGCTTCTAGAAGTTCTAGCTAAATCTGGTGCACCCATATTTGTTTAATGCAAACGATTGTCATTATACACGCCCTTTATAATCTAAATAAACTTAAATAGCTATGAAACGTTACAGTACATAGGACTATAGATGGAAATGATAGCTTCTTGCTAAATCTAGGGCACCCATCCATTTGTTTAATGCAAACGATTGCCATTATACACTGTCCTTTATAAACGAAATAAACTAAACTAAAGGTGCCTAAATTATGCATTACTAAATTTCATCACAATATAATAGATATAGCTAGGTTACTGACATTGTCATTGTGATAATGTCAGTAGTAGCTAGCTGTATCTATTGTTTACACTTGAAATATGTATTTTTATTTTGTCACAATATTAATTGAAAAATATTGTGTAAAATTGAACTGTATTTCTGAGTTGCAGCACTTAAAAACATTAAATGGACTGTTATATCTTATTCAATTGTGGACATTTATTCATTCCCACTTATTAGACACTATTTCTGATGGTAAAATGAGCATAAAAGGCAAAATACAGAATTCTGAAATATTAAAACGGAAAAAATGGAATTTGGGAAAAAATAAAATGGAATTTGGAAAATAATAAAACGGATTTCATATGGCTCTAGCCTCTAGGTCCGTCCTGCCCCCAGATATCACCCGTCCACTTTCTTATTGTTGTTGCACTTTCTGTCCCCCTCATTCTCTCTCTCTGTCACATAGGCTACATCTCTCTCTCTCTCTCTCTCTCTCTCTCTCTCTCTCTCTCTCTCTCTCTCTCTCTCTCTCTCTCTCTCTCTCTCTCTCTCTCTCTCTCTCTCTCTGTCACATAGGCTACACTGTAAAGAATAAATGTTTTTTCACGGGAAATTCACTATTATTTTACAGATTACTTTTGTTTTTCAACTTTAAGTGTAAATGCCATAAAAATACAGTAAATTACCTTTTATTAGGGCTGTCTTAAATACTTCGAAGCCTCGAAGCTTCGTTCGATGGGCATGGGATTCGAATATGAAAATTTAATTAGATTATAAAAAATATATATTAATTTTTTTTATTTTTTTTTTCAAAATCAACTCTGCCTCTCTTTGTTAACTACAACAAGCAATGCTGTTTGTTATTTAAGATGAGGTTGGACTCTGCACTGACAGATTTGTGTTCATTGTGCTGCTTTTATAAAGCCTCAAATTACTCATTATCTCATTATCTCTCTGTCACATAGGCTACATGTCTCTACCTCATTATCTCTCTCTATCACATATGTCTCTACCTCATTATCTCTCTCTGTCACATAGGCTACATGTCTCACTCTCTACCTCATTATAGGCTACATGTCTCTACCTCATTATCTCTCTGTCACATAGGCTACATGTCTCTACCTCATTCTCTGTCACATAGGCTACAAGTATCTCCCTCGTTCTCTCTCTGTCACATAGGCTACAAGTATCTCCCTCATTCTCTCTCTGTCACATAGGCTACACACACACACACACACACACACACACACACACACACAGAGCAGATGGAAATGGATAGGATTGTCAGAGAGAGAGAGAGAGAGAGAGAGAGAGAGAGAGAGAGAGAGAGAGAGAGAGAGAGAGAGAGAGAGAGAGAGAGAGAGAGAGAGAGAGAGAGAGAGATGACATTCTTTGAGTCCTATATTTCCTTACCACGTCATGCAATGGGCTACAGTACAGGAACTGGGAGGTCATAGCATATTATAAACTGTGTCCAAATTCTGTCTGCATAAACTGTCCTCTTGCTGCTGTCATATGAGAGTAAAAAACAAAAAAAACAAAAAAGTGCATATTGAGAAGACATTCTGGATATTGTTAAACTGATAATGGGTCATAAAACAAAAGGTACTAAACGCACAGGCTTCCTAACTGCTGTCTTATTAATATGCTGCATCGGTGGTCTTCAGTTGAGCAAAAGAAAACTGCTCTCAAAGGGTATGACGTTGCCACAATGGCTGCACACTGTAAAAGCGAGCCAAGTCCGTGCTGTGAGGAGGGAGAATAAAAATCACTCCCAACTTTTGTGTGCAGTTGTAACTTACCCTCACTCCCACTCTGTTTGCCATTGTTCGCACCCATCCTGCGTACTGCATACTCTATTCGCCGGGCACCGCGGCATCCATATAAAGCAATCCCGTAAGAATGCGTGCGATGAGATGAGAGGAATGTTTCAAAAAAGGACACATTCTATTTCGCAGGACACTGCCGCAAAAATCATACTTTGATTCACATATAGATTCTAAAGGAGCCTGCGGCTCATGAAATCATGGAATTTTTTTTTTTTTTTTTACGTGTTCAACAATCCCATGGACGCGCTCCAATAGAATTATCCATCAAAAAGTTCCTTTCCCCCTCGAGATCTGTATGTATATATATATATATATATATATATATATATATTATTGTTTGGTCGTCAGGCATTTAGATGAGTCAAGGTCCGTCCGCTCTTGTTGAAACCGTTAGTTACCGAGTCTCACCCAGACGTCTCTCTCTCTCGCGCGCCCGTAGGGGAGCCCCGCACGAGCCAGGCAGCGGGGATCTGCGGTAAGTCTCCTTCCCATCGTTTTTAAAGAGACAGTCCTCCTACTCCAAAACTTTCGACCACCACTGTTTGCAGATACGCTTTATTCCCAGCAGCACCCACAGTCAATTGAATAACTGTAAATAGAGACAATTGCTTTCTTTGATCATGGTTATAGGATATTCGCCTGAGACTAGAGAGAGGGGGAGGGAGAGGGAGAGGGAGAGAGGGGGGAGACGAGAGAGAGACTCGCACTCTCGACATAATATAATCATTTAACTGTATTATGATTTTGATGATATGATATATGATATTTGCATTTATGATGCGCCCCCCACCCAATGTTTACATCGGTCCGACTCCGGGCGGGGCGCAGCCAGGGGGAAAAAATTATACAAATAAATGGACAGAGATTGAGATTGAGGTAGAGATTGGGGCATTGGGCTAGACATGATAATTTAATTCCAAACCTTTATTTAAACTCGAAAGGCGACTGAAGTTTCCCTCGTTTACAGTGTGACGTCGAGTGTACATACTAGAGTTAAGCAAAAAAAAAAAGGCATATCAAATCACACAGCATATACAATCATAACAATTAGACAAGTAAGGATACAATAAATTAAAACATGTACACCTTGACTGACAAAGGTTGGAGATCAAGGTTTTTAATTCTGCAACAGAGATAATCTCAAGCTCTATGGACTGTTGGAGTTCATTCCATGAGCTAGAGGGGCATCATAGCAAAATGCAGATTTAACCTCTTCCGAGCAAGCTTGAGGGACCTTAAGGATCAGCGAGGACCAACCAACCAACCTTCTCATAAAGGACACAGTGATGATGAGTGTCGTATCTAGTGATGAATCTGAGGGCAGAATGATAGACAGAGTCCAAGGATTTAAGGGTTGAGGCCGCAGCATATGCCTATAAATTGCATCACCATAGTCCAGGACTGATATTGTTGAATATAGGCAATCAGATCATAGGAAATACATGGGATAGCCGTAATAGCCTATATACAATAAAAAAAAGTCTTAACAAATAAAAGAAAGAAAGAAACAAATAAAGAATAATACATCAAATAAAGTAAAGAGAGAGAAAGAGAGAGTAAGCAAAGACAACTTAATAGGCCATTAGGCTGACTCAGCAATGTCTCCCTCTGCTGGGCGCAAAGAGCAAAGCGCTCAACAGCAGCATAGGCTACCCGAAGCCTACCGGTATTAGCATCTTTGGCCTACTCTAGTCTACGAATAGCCCAAAGCGCAGAGGAGAATGATGTGCTGCTTGTGCTGATTCCGTTATCTTGGAAACTTTATTTCCAAAAAAAATATGTGAACCCTTTTCCCCTTTCAGACTTTATAAAGCATGACCCTGCCTTTTCACTGCATCACTGAGCACAGGGTGACAGTACTATCTTCCTGGACTTTTACTTTGACCTTTAAGGCGAGACACTGCAGGTGAATAGTCAAATATACTTTTTTTGTTGATTTTGAGATTTTGTTATATTTTGCTTCCTAAACATGTCTTCTATGAAACTAGTGACAATAAAACGTCAATAACACACATTTAGTTGTTTATTTTACATCATTTTGCCTTATTGCATCCATAAATGTGCATATATTTAATGGGGAAGTGCCTCATTTGCATATATAAACATACATTTCAGAAAACTTGCAATATATTTTTTCTTAGTTTATATGTACATAACAAATTGGGAAAGTTTCATAGTGATATCTATTCAAATATTTTTTGCCTATTAGGGGGTACTACACTGTACTACACTGTTTGTAGCCTGTGTGTAGTTCTGTTCAGTTCAATAACATCATTATTATTATTATTCAGTTATCAGACATGTGTTTAGGTTGTCTATTACTAATGGTTTGATTAGGTATTGTGTTTGTAAATATCTGTTTAAAAAAAAAAGTATGGCATTTTACAATACAGAACTTTGAATGCGTTTTCCCAAAAATGAGTTTTAAGAGTTTTTCCTCATACTCTGAGCCAGAAATCTCCACTTCAGTAGCACTCACATACACCAAAACTTCCAGTTCTATTCATATCTATGTTCTGAAGGTATTTACAGAAGGGTTTGTTGATATCGCATTCATACCCTGATTTATATCACATTCTATTCCTAAAAACATGGCGAAATATGGAATTTTACCATAAAAATGGACTGAATGGAGTATTTTCTGATTTATGGAGTGATAAAAAGAGATATCCAAAATCCCCTCTGTAATAACCTTTGGCTCTAATATGTCAACAAAATGAAACTATCATTTTGAAAATGGCTTTATCCAATGTTCAGATTTCTGTCCTGGAATTATATGCAAATTAGTGCATATTTAAGTAGATTATGCCTCATTTGCATATTTAAACATACAATTTCAGAAAACTTGTAATACAAAAAAGTCTTAATATAAGTAATCAACTGGGGAAGTTTCAATGTGATATCTATTAGTTAACTTTTTTACCCTATTCACCTGCAGTGTCTCCCCTTAAACCGACATTGTACAATTTTACACTTTTTTTTACTATACACTTACTGTATATTCCTGTATATCTTGACTGTATATTTAATATTTTAGAATGTATATGTAGAAGGGTGGATTATCCCTACTTTATGAGAGTAGATGTGCACTGTCACCAGGTAGTGGGAACACAGCAGATCTGGGTCCGGCTGAGTCCCCAACTGTAGTGTAGGGGTATTAGAATTGGGGTTTAGCAGAGGGAGTGGATGGGGCCTAGGGTTTACTAACCTAGGGGTTCTGCGCGGGTCCTTCTTGCCCTCCAGGGCGACTTACAGTAATTCCCCAAACACCCACACTTCCCCTAATACTTCCCCACACCCTCTCACACCCGGTGCAGTAGTGATAGATGATATAATTTCTCCCCAAAGCAGTACCTTTCCTTGTTGACGAGCGGAGACCTGTCTAGAACACCTGCCCCAATGATACATAGGCCGTGGATAAGAAGGGGTTAAGCAGTAATGCACATTAATCGAAAGGAAGGGGTTAAACAATAATGCACATTAATTGACACACACACAGTGATCCCATTTGTACGCCTCTCTTTTTATACAAGTTAGCATGCAATCAATACAAGGCACAACGCATGGCACTTAGATCTTACACTCTACAGTAATGAAACAGGTCCCTGTAAGGGTTAAGATACTTTTCATTCACCCGTAGGTAGAGAGAGAGAGGGTACTGGCGAGCTCCGCAAGCTATTCGATGGGAAAGATTATTATTATACACACGTGCTGTCTGCACCACTCAACCACACAACACATGTAACCAGAAAATACAGTGGGCCCACAGTTGAAACAAAAAGCCTATCTAAGCCGGCATTTACCTAAAACAACAAACGTCGGGGCGCCCCTAGTCACTGGTGCACGTGCCAGTTCAATGTATCTATTCTCTTCGCCCTTAGAGGGCCCGCTCTCGAAAAGGAGAATGTTCCCGGATAAAGTTCCAGGGCTCGGAGCGCTCACAGTACCTGGCTTGAGTGTACCCACCGAGTGCTGGCCTGCTCCCGCAACGAATGTCAGTGCTGTGAGACGGCCGTCGATAGCAAGGGGCTGGCTGGGTGGACGTTTAGGCAGGCGACAGCTGGACTGGCTGCCGGCTAGGCGAATGATGGAGGCGGGTGCGGTCCGGCGACGTCTGTTGCGGTGTCCTCTTCGGGGTTGGGAGACGGTGGAGCGACGCGCAAGCTAACTGTGCTACTAGGCCTATACTGGAAGCTAAGCTGTGGGTCTGTGCGACCCCCTAGCCTTCCGCCTATACTTTAGCTAAAACGCAGCGCGTGCAATATCCACAGCACTCTCCGGCAGTAGAACGTCTTCTTCTTGGTTCAAACGTACCCTAAGCACTAACTGGGAAGCTAAACTATCGCATACAACGTTACTATCCCGCACCGTGACGGGAGTTGTATTCTGCGTGTCTTTAGTGTCGGGAGCTCCTGCTCCACACGTCTGCTTCCTTCAGTGGAAAACGATGAAGAGGATGTCCCGCTGGCGTGTTGCTTTCTAACAGCGGAGTAGTGCAAGAATGTGACAATTTGACCATGTGACCGCGGCAACGCGGGAGAGCGGCAGTGCTGAAATAGGCTGTCTATTGCCATTCTCTAAGACAAACGCTAACCTTAACCAGCTCCTTAACAGCGCCTAAACTTAACCGTTCTAACCTTAACCAACTCCGAAACAATGCCTAACCTTAACCTTAACCTTAACCATGCCTAACCTTAACCTTAACCATAGAAAGAATATTGCCATTCTCTAAGACAAACTCTAACCTTAACCAGCTCCTTAACAGCGCCTAAACTTAACCGTTCTAACCTTAACCAACTCCGAAACAATGCCTAACCTTAACCTTAACCTTAACCATGCCTAACCTTAACCGGCGAAAGAATACACGTTAAAAAAGAGAAATTTGATGGGATTCGAACTTGTCAACAACGGACCGCAGGACCGCAGGACCGCTGCGCTGCTGGGTGAGCTGAGCTTCGAATGAAAATCATGGTGGATTAGGGCGGTTACATAATGCCGCAAGCTCTGCCGCTCCGCTCTGCGGTTGCCGCGCCTGCCGCGGGGCGTGTCGCAGCCAATCAGGGAAAACGCGGAAGCAACGGCAGCACTGCTCCGCTGTTATTAAGCAATAGGCGTCCCGCTGTATGAGCCTCTCCTTCAGCCAGCCTCTTCTTCACCTGCCATCACCAGCCCAACGTCGCACCAGCTCCCCCTGGCGGCAGTCCAGTGCCATGTCCCACTACTAAATGTCAATATTAGGAGATGGAGAATCAAGACGGGTCAACAAGTTACACAACGTTATCATGAACACAGTAGAGTACAAGGAATTAGAGTTAGACACATTGAATTATTGTTAGACATATTCAGGTGTCTACATATAACTATAGGAAATGTATATCCCGGACCGTATTTTTTATACTTATTTTTATTCTTATTTGTGACATGTTTACTGTGAGCGATCTGTAGTGCCAAATTTCTCTTGGGATGAATAAAGTATTTCTATTCTATTCTATTCTATTCTATTCTATTCTATTCTATTCTATTCTATTCACACAGATTTGGTTATTTTGGGGGGCTCTCCTCACATGGAAATGACAGATAGCCTCCTGCAGTGGCTAGCTGTATAGCCTAGCCAATAGTCTACAACATAGCCCTGGAGGGCCCCTCTGAACTAAAGCCTATTTTAATATTGTAATTTTCCAAAAGAAGTGATAGCCTATGTTTTGTTGTCTATTTTGAGTACAATGGGAAATGTTGGTGCTTTCTTTCTTTCTATTTCTGTATATGAGTATAAGGCAGCATTTTCCTGTAGAAACCGATGGTTTTAGGTTTTGCAAGCCCAACATAGACACTATCGTAGAAATACCCGTCAGTCTGCAGGGAAATAATACTTGTTTTTGTTTTTCTACCAGTAAACGAGGAGACTCTTACTGGGAAAGGGGTCAGACACTTCACACTAATGTCAATTAATGGTGAGGTTACTTAAGTTGACCCCCGCTGCTCAACAGGGGGGGGGGGGGGGGGGGGCGCCCACCACAACAGTTGAGTACTGGCTTTGTGTTGCAGGCTAAATCAGCCAACAGATGTTTTCTCTGTTAGGCAGACAAATTGCTCCACTGGCCTAATGAACTTGGGCGGTTGGAAATAATTTTTTCTAAGCTGAATAAAAAAAAATATCAACCTGTTCCACACGATGTGAAAATCCGCATAAAATATATACCTAGGTAAATGGAATATTGCTCCACTTCTACAAGGGCTATTTGCATATTCTTGGTATCTAGGTACATCTATGGACCTCAGGGAATGTATTCACAGTGTCAGAAATATTGTGTCTATTACTAGGCTTGCTTAAATTGTGATGAAACAAAGGAGAATATGAATTATGATTTTTCTTTGCATCTTTGACAGTGAATAACACCATGATAATAATGACCAAACTTAAAAAAAACTGCCACTGATCTCATTCAATACCCTCTTGAGATCATGTGTACAAAAAAATCGAAGGAAATTAATAAAGGGAAGATGATAAAACCGGAGGTTCTGTAGATACAGTACTGAATTCTCCCATCCAGACTAATGCAATTTGAAATATTATTATAGAATATAGAATATGATGCTTATACATTATCTTATTATAGCCAATTCGCACATTTATATACATATATTATCTTTCAAATGCCCGAGTTCAATTTGGATTTAGGATCACCAGACGTGCATAAGAACAGATAATGACTGTAATCTACTGTAATCTAGTGTACTTTTTTATTTTCCCCACAGTGCAACCGTTTTGAAACAAATTTCAGATCTAATTGTTCCTACATGCTAACAATAGGGAGGAGAAACTAACTGTGTTTCAATATTTGTCAAAAACGTTACCTTTTGTGGCTTATTATCGCGAATCATAACAGTTATTGATATGATTCATTCAGAACGCTGAACTTTGAACCCCCACAGTATGTGACAGGAAGTGTAGTTCGAAAAAATTCCAACAATGGTCGACAGCTATGCATGTCCTCTACAAAATGGCAGCAAAAAGACAACAATTCCCATGGTTCAAAATTTCCATTTACGTTTCCGCCTTGGAATAGAGTTCAGAAAAACGAAAACTTAAAACTATCTAATGGCTGTCATAATCACAGCGAGAGCGTATTCACTCCCCCTCCTTCTCCCCTCACATTCACCACGCACTCCTCTTCATCCTCCCTTCCATCCACCACGGAAGCCTCACACCCTTATATGGTCAGCATCCCTTCACCTCCCGTCACTCAACCCAGCTGCACTTCATCCCCTGATTCACACGCTGTCTGGCACCTCACTCCTCACAGCTGTATCCCATCCCCTGATGATGAAGACCCTACTTCAACCGGACGATGCTGACCAGAAGTCTTCGTGGTGTTAGTATCATTACCTAGGTACGACGCCTCAGTCTGAAGACCTGCTAGGCATCCCTGTGTGATCATCCCTGTACTAACTTCCCTCTCTTGTGCCCAGGACCTCCGTGCCAGCGTGTTCCTGTCTGGACCCCCCTGGAGCTTACCGAGGAGTTCCAGCTCCCTCTCTCAAACACGAAAACCGTGTCTCCCGTCTGCAGTGGCACTGGAGTGCGCCTGCCCCCGTTATCCCCCTATTCATACCTGTTGTACATTTCTGGATGTAATTCTTGCCTGCTTGGGAATACCATTAAAACCCCTTGAAACGCTCCATTCTCCTCTCCTGTGTTCAGCGATTGGGCTCTGCTTAAAACCCACTCTCACAATGGCACTTTTAACCTATTGCTAAACTAACGTATTGATGATAATATACATTCTACATGCTTTTGTGACATGTTAGTGATGTTAATACTTGAAAACGTTTGATGAAAAAATCGCAAGAAATATGCAAATTGATTTATGGCCATAATGTCATTTTGGGGTCGGTACCGACCCTAAGGGGTGGAACAGGTTTTAATACCTATTGACATTTATTTTGTTTATATCAGTTCATGTTCATATCTTCTGGTACTTAATCAAATTCCTAATCTGATCACTCAATCTTGGTTAACCACCCACCCACCAACCTACAACGATTAATTTACATTTTACATTTAGTAATTTAGCTAACACTTTTATCCAAAACGACTTACAAGTTCAGTACAACAAGTCAGCAGGAAGGGTACAACTCTGGCAGCTAAGGGTCAGTAACATTGTTTGTCAAACAGTGTCGACCTTGAGTGCTACAGACTTGAGTGCATAGCATAGTAGGTAATAATATAGGCACGGTGGATTCCTTAGTAGCAGAAATGCTAAATACAAATTGACTGCCCTCACTACTTTGGACTCTATGTCAGAGTTATTTACACACACCTGCAATTGTCACCCAGTCTTTTAACTGTAATTTGACTGCTCTGCTTCATGGATTACATACCTTGTAAAAAAAATAAAAAATAAAAAAATTAATGGTGCATTTATATAGCGCTTTTAAGCAAAGCGCTTTAAAATGTTTGTTCCTCACATTCACCAATTCACTCACACATTTACACACCGATGGCGGAGGCAACCATCCTCTCTTGTGAATATGTGGCTGCTTGTTTGAGGCAAGGTAATAGTCCATATAACAATGCAGTTATATGCCGTATTTGCTATCGCGTCCCGCTCTGAGCCTTATGAGATATCCTTATCTCCTATGATACTGAAGTAGATTCCCAAGCTAAAACGGTTCTGCTCTGTACCAGAACATGGCGCCGATCTGCTCTGCGTTGTGTTTCAATAACTCTAAGGCTCTGGGAAATACTTATGAACTTCTCAGCGGTGCAGGCAGGAGAAATCAGGAGGAAAAGGTAGTTAACAACAGCTGTTTAATCAAAGTTAAGAGTTGTATACAATTCACAATAAAGAATGCTATAGCTGTGATCAAAGACACTATGCCGTCTTGATCACAACCAGACTAATATTACAGTAGAGTTGATAAGTCGTTGATGGCTTTGTTCTCTTGGCTAGTGAACAAAGTATAGTTCTGTTTTCCCCTCCAAAAGTGTCCTTTGTTCTTTGTTGTGTCCTGCTGCCGCTCCTCTGTGTAGATGGTAGGTGTGGTTCCTGGTGAGTTGGGTTTCCGAGTTTCTCTCCCCATCACAACATCCCATTATATCCCCAAGGCCCAGCGTCCCTGTGTGATGACATCATCAGCTGTGGTTTTCCAATCACAGCCTCTCTCCGTTTGAATGCAAACAGGGGCGGTCCTTACACAGACAACTATATATTTTCATTTGTTTAAGTCAAGGAGCAACCATGATCTAACAATCTACCTAATACATTGCATTTATTCATTTCCTAATATCTATATTTGAATTACCATTGGTTACATGAACCCAGAGATATCATATTTAAACACATTACTTATCATTATAACTTATTTTCACTTTAAGTGAAAACTAATCTTATTCTGTAGGAGACTTAAGTTTATACTCTAGTGTTCATTTAATAATATGCTTTTATACAGTTTCATTAATCATATGATTTTACATAGTTTAGTATGACTTCAGAATTATTACCCCAATGTAAACAGGCCTAATTATATTTTAACTTACATCAATTTCTTTTATACAGTTTATACTTTTAGCATTCATTTATAATATATTCCTCCATGATTTACCAAGCTCTAGCCTAAACATTCTACCTCAGTAAACACACATAAGTTAACAGTTGCATGTCCTTGCGTCCCCCAGGCCGTAAAACAGCTGATAACACTTCATGGGCACTTTGACCCTGTTAACCTCATCACCTCATTGTGTTCGCTAGGACTTATCTGCAATCCTTCCTGTCCCACCCTAGGAACCAGGTGGCTTCTATTGTTCACTCACTCCCGAAGGGGAAGGAGATTTAGCTTGTTCAAATAGTTCTTGATCATTCCCAGCCGGCTATTTTGAGTGGCCATTTACACACAACTCTTTTGTGAGGGGTAGACAGGGCAAAAGGTTGAAGTAATTTGATCACCAGAAGAATGTATTTGGTTGGCTGACTAGTAGTGCAGCTGTTTTCTTAATCAAAACTTAATCTTATGACCTTTTCTATTAACAATGCTGGTTATGATCTATGTCTATTAAAAACTACCACAGTTTCCACACTCGGATAGTTTATCTATCCTTAATTATGTCAAACATAGATCTTAACTTCTACACACTACTATCTGGTTAATACTTAAGACATTTTAAATCATACTTGGATAAAATACATATGGTTTGCCCCACTCAGATCCTAAAATTCAACCGTACATTCTTTTTTGTAAATCTCCTTCTTATGTATACTTATACAATATAACACCTTTATTAGCAGTCCATTTTGGTTATTTGTGCCCCGTGTACAGTCTTTAATAAGCTGTTTTGTACCAAGATCAATTTCCATTGGTTTCAACTGTGATTTGTCAAATTCTGACTTAGAACAGTGAGGAGGGGGGTCAATGTTTTCTAAATCGACCTGGCCTCCTCCTTATTTCTCAGAGCTGGTGCAGTTCACGACTGCTGAATGCTACCACCAACTCTGGGAGGTGGAATTAGAAAGCAAATTGCCTTTCTATCACACCCCGTCTTCTGTCGAGAATCCTGTCTCGTGTTGACCTCTATAGGGGTAGGACCCCCTGCTGTATTTCTCTGTTGATGTCACAGCTGTGAGGAGGTCGTCGCTGGCTGCTCAACCCCCGTTGACCCTCGGATTAGTGGAAGAGGTTTGCTTCTCTCCCCCTCCGCCTGGTCATTGATAGGGGCGATAGCAGCTCCACCCTTTCGCTTGTTGACCCCCTGGTCAATGGTTAAGGCCTTGCAGCCCGTCTGTTGACAGCCGGAGTTGTTGCTGAGGCCTAGCCGCCTGTCTCCTCGTTGGTTGCCTGTCGTTTCCCTCTGAAGCCTCAAGACCCGGTCACTGCGTTGGCCGGAACTCTCCAGGCCTGAGAGGTAGGCTTCTCCTGGTTCTTCTCTAGGTGCCCTGCAGTGTTGGGATTCCCCATGGACCTCTGGGTAGACACTAGCCAGTGTCTGGTTCCCCAGTACCGATGGAATCCTTGGGTCTGCTTCGTACCACACTCGGATGCATTTCGGTTCCCCCATCTCCCATTTGTATCCTGTAGTGAATATAGATTTCGCTTCGGGACAGTGCAGGTCACTTCTACCACAACAATTGATTGAGAATCCATACTTTTCCTCCCTGAGACTCTCTTTACTGGTCTGAGTTTTGACAACTTTCTATTCCAAATCATATTTCTATATATTTTATGGCTTCTTGATCGTTTAATATTCAAAATTCTCTTTATATTATGCTGTCAAAACAGTATAACCCCACCACCCTTCGATGCGGAATGACATTCACACATCGTTACCTTCGTCCCTGGACAGCTGCACCCCGGCCCGGACAGTCAGCACTGACACATCCACTCTCCCAGTAGTCCTGTGTGTATGGCAACAAATCACAGTCCGCCTCAAACACACATCTTCCACACTCTCCGCCAGCCTTCACCAAGCCAACGGAGTCCCCCACAAGCCAATCATCAATTGCACATGTTCACACCCTACACAAAGACTAATTTGGCCAATAGCGACCAAACCTATTGAGCTTATCAAAGTACAGAGAATCATGCTTCCCAACACTTTCACCAATCACGACACACCCCCACCCTGAGGCTTATGCACCCCTGTATTAACTAAGAAACAAAAAAGGGAAATCAAATGAATAAACAAAATGAACGCTCCCGGCCTAAGTCAGGAATTGCTCGTAACACACTAGAAAAGAGAAGTTCTACAGAAAATAAAAGTAAACACCTATTCCTATTACTCATAACTGTTAATATCCGTCTATCAATACTATAAAAAACTAGAAACAACTATGGGTCTTTTTAATTTCTTAATCATGCAGTCCACCCTTTGACCAAACTGAATATTGACCAAGCATGGATAATTTACTGACCACTAGCTTCCGCAGTGTCAACATTAACTGTTTAATATAATTTAATTTTCTTGTTAGTCTGATTAGTTCATGCGTTTGTCAGTTAATCATACCTCCATTTTTAGTAACTTCCATTCATAATCTAATCACCTAACCCCTCTATTTATTTTTTATTCTATTTTTATTCTAATCTAATTAGGAGCATATTTTATTATTCAATCTATTCCATCTTTACCCTAATCAGTTGCATATATTCTTATTCTGCCAGTGGCCTCTGCAGACATGACCTTTGAAAATGACCTTTCAGTCCACAGATCCAGCAAACCTGGCCGCATCCCCTGGGTTTTGGGGCCCAGCGGGTCGCCCGCCTGTGATCGGATGGCCCTGGGGACATAGGGCCCAGAGCCTGTCCTCGCTGTATGCCATCATCGCCATGGTTCCCTTGAGCCTGTTCTGAGGAGAAAGCCACGTACCTATTTGGTTCAGTCACAGTTCCTTGAGCCTGTTGTTGAGAGGGGCCCGCTACCAGTTCTTGTACAAACGCTCCCTGTTGTCTATAGGACGCCGCCTCTTCCCCCATCTCAGCGCTGGCGGCTTGACTTCCCATTGCTGGGCCCCGCCTCTCATCTTGGCTTTGGTGCTGCGGGGGTCCTGGACAGGGGGAGCTTGCGGGCTGTGGGCATTGTTCTTGATACTGACCCTGGTTCTGCCCACGCCCACTTCCTCTGTACACCCATCGAGGGCCTCCTGTCGTGTATAGATAGTCCCACTCACATTCCCGAGAAATGTGTCCGAGATTCCCGCACCTCCAACACACAATTGACTGTGCTCTGGATCTCTTCGCACTCCCTCTCTTGTTTCCACCTTGTCCCCGTAACTGCCAGGGTGTCCCTCTTGGGGTTTGTTGTTGTTCCGGCGCAGGACCCCCTTGTGGCCCCGACTGGGCCCGTCTCTGGCCATCTGGTTCTCCATTGGAACCTGTCTCCCCTCCGGGCTGTGTGGACTGGATTAGGCCTTGGAGGTATTCCACTACCTGTCTAGCCTCGGTTAGCTGTTGTCCTAGAGGGAGGCACGTCTTCCCCTCTTCCTCCACCCTGGCCCTTGTTGACTGGCTCCTAGTCATCGGGCCACATCTCTCAGTTTGGTACTGATGGTGGGGGTGGAGAAAACCTGGGCACGAGACACAGGTGGGCTGTAGAAACTGTTCATGTATTATCCCATACCTGTTGTCGGTCTCTATTCTCGCCGCACGGCCAGCATCAACTCCCTGGGACTGCTGTAACAACATCGCTCTCCTCAGTCGCTTTCGTTGTCCCTTGGTTAACTGGCAGTCTCCCGCAACGGACACTTCAGCGTGGATCGGCTCGGGTAATACAGTTGTCTCTGGGTCGCTTGCTGCAACGACTCCCTGTGGCGGAGTTAAAGACATTATTTCCAGTCCCTCCGTCACACTGGACACTAGAGGGGAGTCGATCACATTCAAGTCAATCAGGTTAACGTCACTGTTCAATTCGGTCAATGTAATGTCTGCAGAGGTTATCGGCATTACCCCACTACCGGCATTATTTCTTTTCATCACCTTTCGTAATCTCTTTTTCTGCTTTTTGATTTGGGTACGCATTCTATACCGGCCTCCTTTTTTACATTTAAATACAAGGTTCTGTAATGGCCTGAATACCTTTGGCCATTGTTTCGTCACTTTTATTGTGACATCTCCAGTCGTTGAAATAGACAGATTGTCTACCCTTTCTATGGTTAGTGCATCTAACCCTCCAGTTGCTCCTATCTGTGTATTTTCCATTCTCACCCTTCTTCAAACACTCGTAATATCACCGTTTGGAAAGCAAGTTTCTCTGTATTCAAACTATTTTTACCAAACTTGCGTTAATTTCACTCACACTAATATATTGGTGCAAACAGGAATTGATAACTCGCTGTGTGATACTATACCCCCCGACTTTCAACAGTCCATTTGATCTCCCTGTCTGGAATTCGAAATTGTCAGCGCTGGCCGTCCGTCCTGGAGCAGCTGTGAAGAGAGAAGAAAAAACATACACTTAATTATCAGTGATATTTCCCGTTCACAATCCATCATTTATCTTTAAGCATGGAATGTCGGGCATCTCCTATACTAAAATCACTTGAGAGCATTTGTGCAATTTTCGTTTTGATTTATCAATGACACAGCCTTAATCTTTTTTCAGTTGTCTCCATTGGAAAACTAGATCTCTCAATCCCGTTGTCATGATCCTTCTTCACACAACTCCGGGGAACTTATTTTGCATCATCCTTCTCCTTCTGTTGGTCAATCAGAAACTTGTTATTTACAGCCTATCATTTCTAAACATCTGTACTGGACATGGTAATTTAGGTGAATAAACTCACTTTTACTCTAATAATATAGGTGACTAAAAGCACTTTAACTCTTATTGTTCTTTGCAAATGACTATGTGTATAATTAATCCTTATCTTCGCTTCTATGTGTAACTATATTTATTTCTGTCCGTGAAAGCCTAAAAATGTATTCCGCTCATATTACATTTTACATATCAGTAACATACATATTTCACACACAATTTCTCACACAATCACTATACTTCCCCCGTAACACCTAACCACTTAGGTGTTAAAACGCGCTTCTCACGAGAATAGAAATCAATTTCCAGTGCCTTATGTCACTGAAGTCCCCGTGCATTTAGAACAGTGTCACACAACCCGTTCATTAAAATCACAGGCGCCGACACCACCCCCACATTGAAATCCCTGCCGACCAATGACATCATCACTGGTCAACCTAACTCGTAGCCCACGGTGTCTCCCTCCAGCTTGCAAGACCTGGAGCGCGACACCCCGGGCTCCTTACTCAAGGATATCCAAAGTTCATATCACCCTCAACCACTGCTGCTCACACACACCACCTCCGACACCAATCAACCACCGTAACCACCGTCACCCAAATACCCACACACAATATAACCCAATGCGCGAAGTGTGGCAGCAAGCTTTTGACGAGTGCACGCATAGCGCATCCCCGCCAATGCGCGGTGGCAGGCAACAAGCCCACCCCCGCCAGCCAATACCACTACCAGCACCAGAAATTCCCTAAAAATAACAATAAAACTGAATATTGAACTTCAACAAGGCCTCAAACGAGTCCCAAACTCAACCAACTGCCCTTGAATCCTACAGCAAACAGCAATAAACAATAAATCTAGCACTACACCGCGTTTGAAACCTATAAAGAAAATACTATACAATATACAGGTCCAAACTAGGAGAGAAAGAGAGAGCGTTTCGGGGGGGCCGAGGGGGGAAGAAACAATGGAATAGAGGCGGTGTGGGAACGAGTTACCCCGTTCATATAACACCACATCACAATATAGCCTGTGCCCATAACCATGAGGGGAGTGAGGGGGAGGGAGTGAGCGAGAGGGAGAGAGCGAGAGAGGGGGGGGGGGGGGTAAGAGAGAGAGAGAGGGGGGGAGGTGAGAGGGAGAGGGAGAGAGGGGGGAGGTGAGAGGGAGAGGGAGGGAGGAGAGAGAGAGAGAGGGGGGGTGAGAGAGAGAGGGAGGGAGCAAGAGAGAGAGAGGGGGGGGGTGAGAGAGAGAGAAAGAGGGGGGGGGGTGAGGGAAGAAAAGAGAGAGAGAGAGAGAGAGAGGGGGGGGTGAGAGAAGGAAAGAGAGAGAGAGAGCGAGGGGGGGGGGGGTGAGAGAAGGAAAGAAAGAGAGAGGGGGGGGGGTGAGAGAGGGGGGGGTCGAGAGAAGGAAAGAGAGAGAGAGAGAGGGGGGGGGGGTGAGAGAAGGAAAGAGAGAGAGAGAGAGGGGGGGGGTGAGAGAAGGAAAGAGAGAGAGGGAGCGAGGGGGGGGGGTGAGAGAAAGAAAGAGAGAGAGGGAGCGAGGGGGGGGGCGAGAGAAGGAAAGAGAGAAAGAGAGAGAGGGGGGGGTGAGAGAAGGAAAGAGAGAGAGAGAGAGAGGGGGGGGGAAGAGGGAATGGACGAGGGGGAGGGGGGCCAAGGCCCCACAATCCACCACCATATTAAAGCACAACATTCTAACCTAACCCTACTAGTACACTAACCCCCAAATGAGTCGTTCTGTGTGCAGAACCCAAAAATAGTTCCAAAAGGAAACTCACCTTGTCCTCTGCTGCCCCCCACCGTATTCCTAAATAAACTCCACCTTCCCCTTAACAATGGACGCCCCGGCGCCCCTACCAAGATGGACGCTCGGCGCCCCTACCAAGATGGCCGCCTCATCGCGAGACATCCCGAGAGCCCCGTCATGCTATGACGTCAGCACAGTTAGCTTAGCATATTAGCTTCGTTAGCTTCAACCCAGCGCGCGCAGGCCGCCAGACCTATGACCAGACCACCCCTATGACGTCACAACCGGCGACCGCTTTAGCCGTTAGCGCGGCTAGGTAGCATTAGCTTAGCTTCTCCCATGATCCCATAAAAACGTTCCCCAACAACCCATCGTCCCGTTTCGCCACGCGGGCCGACACCTCGCAATGTTAACACAACACCACATTCCCCACAACAGAACCCTAATCCCCTCAAAACGCCAGTGTAGTGATCTAAACAAAAACATAATAACATAACAACCTACAGGCCCTCACCAAACCCTAGCTTGACCCCGCCGCCTTCACTACCGGTGTGCTCAGAACGACTTCCGGGTCCCCGCTACATACTATCCCGTTCACCTAAAACATTAAACAACTACTTTATCCACATCGAATATGAAAATTTTTAAGTGCCTAACACATCCCCGTAATCCCAAGACACTATCGATCGACCTTATACATTCGAACATACGCCTATTTGTCACCAGCATCCTCCGGTCTCCCCCCGGCTAATACAGTAGCCAACCGCCGCTGCGTTCCACCGGCCTTCGAAAAACCGGCGTTATCATTACATATCCCCACGGCTAACCGGTGACTTAAATTACATAATAATACAACAATAACCTCATACGTACCACCAATCATACCTAACCATAGCCATTCTCCAAACATTCAATCATACTGCCACTCCTAACCACAAATAAAAAATACAAACATCCATTCAGACTTGCATACTATTGTCCCTCGAACGTCGCACCGCAGTTCTCACATCCCGTTTCACTCTATTCAATAACTACCGCGCGACTATTAAACACGAGATCAAGCGTAACCGCACAGCGTACTATAGTCAGTGTTTAAGTTTACTATAGCGCTTTAATCGAATCCTCACTAAGTACTTAATCAGTCTTTTAACCGAAATGTTCCCAAGCGCATCTTCCCCCTCCATCACAGCGCACGCAATCAATCAACACGCCGGTATGTTCAATATATTAAAAAGGATCTCTCAGATCCGCTCGAATTATGCCCTAAAAACGAACATATATCTTCATTTAATTCGGCCGATAGCTTTCCGCAGACACCATGTCCTGTCTACCATGCTCAGCCAGAAAAATATTATTATTGAAGCCTCCTGAACACGCCAGCCCCGTTTATATTAACCATTACGTGATATTCCTGTAACCGCACAACACTGTTCCCCGATTCATGCTGATCCTAATTCGTCTTTACCATGCCTGATTTACATGTTCCAAATAGCGACAGAGCCCATACACACACGGCTCTCCCCCTATTCAGGACATGCAAAAATTACCAATCACCATAGCACCCGTTTCCTGAGAATATGTTCTAGGGATCTCATATTACTCAGGACGCGCTCCTGTCGCACGACAACCAGATCACCGAGCCTTCTGATCAATAAAGCCTTCCATCTGTCGCCATCCGACGCTTTGACCATCCCATAATCTGATAGTTGTGCCACCACTATACTTCTTCATATTACAATAACATGAGGCTTTATCTTTACTTCATATACTCCTATATGAGGCATTAACCTTTCCCAACCCCTTGTTGTTCGAACTGAGCAGCTCATTCTCCTTCAACACTCACCTCTCTCTCAGGATCGAAGCTCACGCAGTTGTGTCCTTCGTCGTCCGCTGATGAGGTTGATGAGTGAAGAAAAAAAAATTCTCGTCCACGGCCGCCACTTGTTCACGGGTCAAGGCACCAAAAATGAAGTAGATTCCCAAGCTAAAACGGTTCTGCTCTGTACCAGAACCTGGCGCCGATCTGCTCTGCGTTGTGTTTCAATAACTCTAAGGCTCTGGGAAATACTTATGAACTTCTCAGCGGTGCAGGCAGGAGAAATCAGGAGGAAAAGGTAGTTAACAACAGCTGTTTAATCAAAGTTAAGAGTTGTATACAATTCACAATAAAGAATGCTATAGCTGTGATCAAAGACACTATGCCGTCTTGATCACAACCAGACTAATATTACAGTAGAGTTGATAAGTCGTTGATGGCTTTGTTCTCTTGGCTAGTGAACAAAGTATAGTTCTGTTTTCCCCTCCAAAAGTGTCCTTTGTTCTTTGTTGTGTCCTGCTGCCGCTCCTCTGTGTAGATGGTAGGTGTGGTTCCTGGTGAGTTGGGTTTCCGAGTTTCTCTCCCCATCACAACATCCCATTATATCCCCAAGGCCCAGCGTCCCTGTGTGATGACATCATCAGCTGTGGTTTTCCAATCACAGCCTCTCTCCGTTTGAATGCAAACAGGGGCGGTCCTTACACAGACAACTATATATTTTCATTTGTTTAAGTCAAGGAGCAACCATCATCTAACAATCTACCTAATACATTGCATTTATTCATTTCCTAATATCTATATTTGAATTACCATTGGTTACATGAACCCAGAGATATCATATTTAAACACATTTCTTATCATTATAACTTATTTTCACTTTAAGTGAAAACTAATCTTATTCTGTAGGAGACTTAAGTTTATACTCTAGTGTTCATTTAATAATATGCTTTTATACAGTTTCATTAATCATATGATTTTACATAGTTTAGTATGACTTCAGAATTATTACCCCAATGTAAACAGGCCTAATTATATTTTAACTTACATCAATTTCTTTTATACAGTTTATACTTTTAGCATTCATTTATAATATATTCCTCCATGATTTACCAAGCTCTAGCCTAAACATTCTACCTCAGTAAACACACATAAGTTAACAGTTGCATGTCCTTGCGTCCCCCAGGCCGTAAAACAGCTGATAACACTTCATGGGCACTTTGACCCTGTTAACCTCATCACCTCATTGTGTTCGCTAGGACTTATCTGCAATCCTTCCTGTCCCACCCTAGGAACCAGGTGGCTTCTATTGTTCACTCACTCCCGAAGGGGAAGGAGATTTAGCTTGTTCAAATAGTTCTTGATCATTCCCAGCCGGCTATTTTGAGTGGCCATTTACACACAACTCTTTTGTGAGGGGTAGACAGGGCAAAAGGTTGAAGTAATTTGATCACCAGAAGAATGTATTTGGTTGGCTGACTAGTAGTGCAGCTGTTTTCTTAATCAAAACTTAATCTTATGACCTTTTCTATTAACAATGCTGGTTATGATCTATGTCTATTAAAAACTACCACAATACCTATTGTATCTCCCACGAACAAAAAACGACATGCACCCCACCTGTATGGGGCTCCGCCCCCATGGTGGCACCGCCCATATAGCAGTGACTCTGGTCACCAAACATCCTTCCTCTATTTTCGTCCCAGCGTACTTGGCTGCGTGCACCATACGATAACTAGTAGGATGAAAAGATCAGAGTCATAATGTTTGAAAGCTTACCGGAGGTTGCTGGCCCCTGGCATCTTCGACGCATGTTTTCGGCGACACGACGGGCCTATGTTGATGTTCCTCGTTTGATGACAGCACATCGAGGTTCAGCTGTACAAGACTGGCTGTCGGGCCAGCTTGTACTCAGGTAGGCCCTGTGTCTTCAGGCATGGGTATTAGTGTTAGTAATGCTGGTTTGTTTTGTTACACAACCATGTTGTGTGTTGGCGCCGGGGGCAGGATGGTTTGGTGAACGTTCACTGCAGGGAACGGTTTCCAAGCTGTCTTGGGCGTGCTACTAAAACATCTAATGCTATGCTACATGCTATCGCTAATGCCGCATGCTATTACTACTGCTAATTGCTACGCTGTTCTAATGTCTCCGCCGTGAGATGTTGTCACTCTCCCTCCTCTTGCCCGGTTCATCAATGAAGGTCAGTCGGTAGCTGTTGTGTTTTTTTTTGCTGAGTCCTATTTACCTTTTTTCGGGTAAATGGGTTGACAACAGGGTAGGCCGTGGCTAGGTTGCCTAGCCAGGTATGTTACCTTGTGTTCCGGTGGGGTTTGTTGAACGGTGTTCCCATCTAGGTTGGCGTCGGGTAGTGGGGCTATGGGTCCAGCCGACATGGTAAACATGTTGCGTGTCTGTGCGCAGGCAATTGTTGTTCTGGGTCCCACATCGCCGCGCGCTAGGCTGCAGTAGTATAAGGGCAGGGCCGCTTGGGAGAAATGTGAGGCCCTGCGCATTTTTAGACGCGAGGCCCCCCAACCCCTGAGGCGGCCCTGTGTAGTGGGCTATTGTTTCGTTTTGTCACTCTGCTATGAGAAGGTCTGTCGTGCTACAGTTTTCTCTCCTCTCAACCATTCATACTGACGGTCAATCGGTGTACTGGGGGAGTAGTGCGGGGGGGGGCTTTGTTTACCTTTTTTGGTAAATGGGCTAAACTAGGGCTGGTGTCCTGTTGTGAATATGTTGAATGAAGGCGGGACTAGTTCGCTCTGGTCCGTCTCCCCTTAACTTTGTGTGTATGGGTTTGCTTTTTCTACAGTATTTTGTGGTTTAGCTCTTTTATTCATTTAACCTTTTCATGGTGCACACCACAGTGGAGGTTGCTGTTTGCAATCACCACTGGTGCTCCGTGTTAACATCAGTCCTTTGTTTTTTGACATATTGAAACAATGCCCCGCCCGGCCGACACCATGGGTGGGTCGGCCTGGCGAGTGGCTGGTGGGCTGTTAAGGCTTGTACCGCCACGGTATGGAATTGGCAACGATTAGAACTGTGTTCGAATTGCTGTTTTTTTCTATTAAAAAAATGGTGTCTGGTGGAGGGGCCTTGAGGGCCAGCCGACGTCGACACATCGCGCGAGGTTGTTGACGTTATTAGCTTTGTCCCAGCCGCAAGCTATAACCGCTCAGGGTTCCCCTCTCCGCAGGGGTTTTTGGTCTTCTGCTGGAGCGCGGCCGGTATTGTCCTAGGCCCTACACCGCCTCACACCGCGCAGCCAGAAGAAGAGAGAGCACGGCCTCGTCAGCAGCGATGATGAGGCCCTCGACAGGCGGCCATGTTTTCCCCCGCCAGAGGTATCCTGGGCGTTGATTCGACAGGTGTCCACAAGGCCGACAGCCTTGGCGGCCGAGGGATCGGCCATATAGGATGGGTTGGGCTTGAACAAACAAGCCGTCACCATCCTGCCACGAGCAGCCCGCTCTCCGATCACTCCCTTCCTCAACACCAGTGGAAGAAGTGGGCTCTGATTGTTTCCTTTGGCTGCGGGCTGCGTGCCTTCGTTGATGCGCGGGCAACCCCCCTTTTCGCTTCTCATGGGGACAGGGGCTGACACCCAGTTGATGGCTGAGCCTGGGTCTGTCCGTGAGAATGTTGTGCTGTCAAGCGGCTCCCACACCTTGAACTGTGTTGGTTGAGCCTGGTGTTACGTCTGTCAACTTAAGTGTTGTCAGCAGGGGGGCTCGAAACCTTTTGAGGCACACAGTGCGGGCTTTCCCGGCCTCGCCTTCGCCAGGCCAGGTATCATGTTGGTGCCTCCCACTCCTGAAATATTGGCAAGTGGTCGCAGCTCACATGATTTGGGGTGGTAGTAATATCACTGCAGGGCTACGGTGTGTAGGAACCCATGGGGGCCTTACACCTTGCATGTCCGGCTGCAGAACAACTCCTTCAGCATGTTCTGGAGGGGTGTTCAGTGGGGGGGCTTTTTTCATCGGAAGCCCCCCGTATCAGACCGGCCCTTTCTGTCGGGGTTCCCCCTTGGGTGCGATTGCCTCGTGGGTGGTGTCAGGGTCAGGTGTTCCGACACGGAACGCGCTCCTCGCACGGTTCCAGGGTTGACTACGCACAGCGGGGGGACCGGGCCAACTATCTACAGTTCCTGGCGGACCTGCGCCGCGTGACAACGGGTGCGTTGGGAGTGTCGTCACATATGACTACGGCAGTACCATATGTCGAGGTGGATGGAGAGAACGCTGAGGCGGGGACTTGTGTTTACACAACCCCACCCGTTTTCAGGTTTGGTACAGACCCTATTGTCAGGGTCTCCAGCAGTGACAGCTCTGGTCAACGAGATCCAATCTCTGTGGACGAAGCAAGCCATCGTCATGGCGTTCTCCTCCCGGTGTTCTCTGACCGAGAAGTCGGGAGGGAGGGGTGTAAGACCCAGGCTGGACCTGTCCCATGGGAAGGTTCAGCATTTTTTGGATCGTCTCCTACCTGTTGGACACTGTCAGGTGGGGGTCTGGTTCTCCTCCATAGACCTGTAGGATGCGTATGCGCATCCCCGATCTTCCATCCTAGGGCTTACCTACGCTTCCTTTGCAGGGTTAGCGTATGAGTACCAGAGGCTGCCGTTCGGTTTTTTCTGGCTCCCCGCATCTTCACCCAGTGCGTGGAGGCCGCACTGGGGCCTCTGCGTCGTCCGGGGTTACGGAGTGTTCTGCCCTGATGACGTTCTGGTCCTTCGCGGTCAAGGTGGATCGTCAGGTCTCGTACCAGGCAGGTCTCTACCAGCCTGGGGTTGCTGTAGACTGGATGTAGAGTACTCCTCTTCCCAGTCAACGGTTGGAGGGCTATGGGCATCCATCTCAGAGCGTGTTGTCAACATGCTCGGGAGGTTCCGTCCTAGGACGGTTACGGCGCTGTCTCACGTCGCGTTTTCACCGACGCCTCCCTCGCTGGTGGCGCGTCGGGCCAACGCAGTAGGGGGCAGCTGGCAAACCATGCTGCCCGGTCTGCGCTACGTTCAATGTGTTGGTGTTGAAAGCGGTCCTTCTGGTCCACAAATGGTGTTGATCAGGACGGACGATACGACGTCAGTGTCGTGTATCGACAGACAGGGAGGAGTACGCTCCCCCTGTCTGCACCAGGCGGCGGGCGGCTGGCTATGGGCGTCCTCCATCTGCGCGGCCTGAGGGCTCCCCACATCCCCGGCAGGGAGAATGTGGGTGCAGAGGTACTGTCGCGGGGCGGTCCTCATCCTGACGGGTGAGGATTACGTCTGGACATGGCCAGGCAGGTCTGGGACCGATGCCGTGCCGCCAGGGATTCTTCCCCATACATCTGTTAGGTCAGTTGTTGGGACGGGTACGTTGAGGGGCGCAGGTTCTTGATCCTGATGGTGTTACCATCTGGAATGCGCATGCTCCCTCCACTGTCGCGCTTACGCGGGCAGATGACGTATGTTCCAAGTGTGGTGTAAGGCGGGGGGCCGGGACTCAGTCTCCTGCCCCCTGGATGCTGTCCTTAGTTACCTCCAGTCTCTCCTTGATAGACTGTCGGCTTCGACGGTGAGGGTATATGCGGCGGCTATATCATCCTATCATGAGGGGTTTGAGGGGATGTCTTGTTCAGCCACCCTCTTGTGAAGCATTTCCTGCTTGGCGCTCGACGCGTTAAGCCGGTGCAACGCTCCTTGGCTCCGACTTGGGATCTTCAATTGGTCCTCGGTTGGTTGTCCTTGGCCCCGTTTGAGCCGCTCGAGCAGGCGCCGTTGGGACAGCTGTCCTTCAAGACCGCGTTCCTACTGGCTGTCACTTCCGCTAAACGCGTAGGTGAGCTCTGTGCTCTCTCGGTACGTCCAGAGTGCCTGTCTTTTCGGACCGATTGCGGTGTCACTCTGCGACCTAATCCTGCTTTCGTGCCTAAGAATATCCGGAGTTCCTTCCGCTCCCGGGATATTGTGGTTCAGGCGTTTCGTCCTCCTCCTCACACTAGTGAGTTAGATGCGGGCCTTCACCTGTCATGTCCAGTCCGTGCTTGGGGATTTACCTCAGCCGTACTCAGGACTTCAGGGTTACCGACCAGCTTTGTCTGTTACGGTGGGGCTCGTGCTGGTAAGGCACTGTCGGAGCAGCGCCTGTCCCATTGGTTGTGCGAGGGCATTACCCTCTGCTACACGTTGGCTGGGCAGGATCCCCCTGGGGGCATCAGGGCGCACTCCACTCGTGGGGTGGCTGCTTCTGCCGCTCTCCTGGGTGGGGCCTCGGTGGAGGACATCTGTGCTGCAGCTTCATGGTCCTCCCCGGGCCCCTTTGTAAGGTTTTACCTCATGGACATGACCGAGGGTTCTGTCTCCCAGGCGGTTCTGGGGTCTGTGGCCTTTCCTGCTTCCCGTCCTTTGGTCGGGTAGCAGGAGTGTATGGGTATGGGCCACAGTGTGTTGAGTCACACGTGGTTCCGCCTGTACGGTGTGTTCAAGGGGTTCTAGTTTCCCTCTTGTTCGCATTTCAGGTGGAGTTGACTGCGCCCCCCCTTCATTAGGAAGGATGGGGTGACAGGGCTCCCCGCACCCCTTGATGTGGGCTTACGGGTCCTCAGGGGGTACATTTGTCGGGCTTCGCGTCCGCTCTTCCCCATTATCTCATAAGGCTCAGAGCGGGACGCGATAGCAAATACGGCATATAACGATAGGTTATTTAGATAACCTAGTTATATTAGTATTGGCTGAGCGTCCCGCTCTGCGCGGCCCTGAGTTCCCTCTTGAGGAATCTTTTCCTGGGACGGGTTTTGGCGAGGAAGGATGTTTGGTGACCAGAGTCACTGCTATATGGGCGGTGCCACCATGGGGGCGGAGCCCCATACAGGTGGGGTGCATGTAGTTTTTTGTTCGTGGGAGATACAATAGGTATCATAGGAGATAAGGATATCTCATAAGGCTCAGAGCGGGACGCTCAGCCAATACTAATATAACTAGGTTATCTACATAACCTATCGTTAGGTTAACTGCAAGTGTGTTATAGCCCAAGTAAAAATGCTTGTTAAAAACAGAATAACGAGATATAGTCTAATAGAGAGCAAAAGGGTGTAATGGACAGGCCTGGACTGGCCATCTGGCATACCGGGCATTTGCCCGGTGGGCCGACGCATATTTGGGCCGTTATGATTTGATACAAAAAAAATATTATTTATAAAAAGAAATTGTTTTACTTTAAAAAAAAAGAAAAATTTGGTCAACGACCGGCCCACTACTAGGCTGGGACAGCGGCCCATTGGTACTGACTGACACTGGGCTGGCCCAATCACATATCTTAATAAGCACCCCCCGCCAGTTGTGCAGGTACATGACTGAGAGGGGGGCTGGTACATGAGTGAGATGGGGCTGGTACATGACTGAGGGGGGGCTGGTATACAGGACTGAGAGGGGGGCTGGTACATGACTGAGAGGGGGCTGGTACATGACTGAGAGGGGACTGGTATAATTGTAGCAGCCAAATTTCCCCTGCCTTTTAAAAAAATACACCCGGCTAAATTTGTTTATTAACCCTCCTAGATGACAAATCCATTGAGAAACGAAGTGCCACAGATGACTACTAGGTCCATATCGTATCATCATAATATTATTTAAAAAATCATTAGGATAAGGGTTCCCTTGATAAAGATGCATGCAAAGGCTGTATAATATACAACACCTGTAGCTCAACTGCAAAAACTGCTTTTTGATTTGATTAGATTTGTATTTGGAAATTAAAAACACATCATAAAAACAAATTATCTTGACCAATTTGCATTCCTGAGGATATCACCTAAAAGCATTCATTAAAACACTTATTTCCAAGGTGCTCCTCGATGGAAGACATAAAAACACAGCAAACAACAGCCTACTCAACTGCTAATTTTTGCTCAACTGCAAAAATGTATGCTTACTTATGTATTAGCCTACAGGGAAAAACACATTCACAACAGGCAGCAAAGTTTATTTTCAGCCAAGTATGGTAATAAGGTAACTATATGGTATGGATAACTTACTCTTATAACTTATTACTATCTGTGGTAGCTCTAGTCTCCACCTACACAAATTGTTTTTGTGATGTCCATTGATCATGCACCTTCACGTGGTAGGCACATTAACTGTAGGTCAAACTCCCCAAACAAACAAGCACACTGTTGTGAAGGATCAGATTAAACCGAATATATATATTTATTTATGGATATATATTTAATAGTATTTGTATATCGTTTGATATCCCTTGTATATTCCTTGTACATATACACTGAATATCCCTTTATTCTACTACAGCCCATAATAGTTCATTCTCTTATTGGACAAAAGGACCAGGCGCCAGGGACAAGCCCCTAGCGTTCAAGTTCAAAGGTACCGACGAGACATGCCTTTACTAGCCTCAGCTCCGCGCAGGAATACGGCTACCGAAAGCAGAGCGGCACTACTTGTCCACTGTGCATATAAATATGGCGCAAGAAATGTAGAATTCCTTTACCCTTCTACCCAACTAAGTAACAAGACGTGAAGCCTCACCCCACGATACCGCGTGCGGTGTAGTACGGCCTGTTTGGCCTTAGAATAGCAGTGAGACCTCGTGCGAATTAATAGCTGAATTGCCAGAGTTTGGCACCGTATTTCTATTAAGTAATAATAGTCTATTATGTATGGTGCATCGTTCGGTTAGAGTTCTAAAGTGAGCAGCACCCCCATCGTTTCCTCGCGTTATCTAGAGTCTTAACCAGGTTGGGCAGACCACGCGTGGTGCTTTCATCCGAGGAGTTCTGGGCGAGGACGAGTGGACCTGCACATTGGATTACCTACCCCGACGACTGCTGAGCCCTATACGGCATGGAATATCTATTTGCTTTGGTGCTTTGATTTGTGGAGCGGATAATCGCCAACACCGGTGAGTGTTGGATTTACCCCGAGAGGAGCCAAGGTGAGACGGCGCTCAGACCAGATTGAGGTCGCCTCGCTTCTTCTTCGTTGTGGACCGACAGCGACAGCTACAGCTATCGTCTACAAGAGAGCCCAAGTGTATTCATCTGCGGATCAAGGTTCTACGGGCACTGTGTTCTGTACCTGGACTCTCCCTAGAAATCGTTGACCAGACGGGATACAGCCGACGGCTCTCCTACCCCCCCTACTGGCTTACAACCGGCGGGACCCCTTCAGTATATTATCCAGCTATAATCATTAAGTGACCATCGCTATAATCCCCTAAGAGCCAGGTTGTATACTTGCTTCCTGTGTAACCAGAGATTGGACATTCAGTGTTGATTTGCATACGAGTACTCATTTGCCTTACAAGAGCATTCAATTCAAATCATAAATGTAATAAGTAACTATTATATGTACCCTTTGCTATATATTAAATATTTGACTATTACCTTTGTGTGGACCTGATTTCATATGTGGGAAAGTGTTCATCATACTTAGATATCGTGTACTGTATGGCCAGTAATTAAAGTACATAAAGCGGTAGTGGTTTAATGATACCATACTTATCAATACAGTCAGGGAATTGTATCCCTCAGTTACAATTGGTCCTTCGAGCCGGAGGGTAATTAGTGTAATATTAATATAGTGGTATTAATATTGAAATGGCCTATGATGAACACTCCACGAAACGGTCCTCCTAAAGTAGAACGCCCGCAACGTAGATGACAGCCACCTCAGTACTTAGAGGATTACGCCGTCAGTAAACTACCTAGCCTTCTACAAACAGTAAACGCAGTAAAAGTAGAAAGTAAAATTATGTCCGACCCTATCAACCAGGATACCCCGACCACAGAGGCCCTAGTGGGTTCTAATGTAACTGACCAAGCTCACGGTGGGGACCAGGAGGGAACTGACACGACTTTACCCCCCGCCAATACCGAAGAAGTAGTCCCCCCAGAGCTCCGGGAGGAAGACAACCCTCCAGAGGTGGAACTCTGCACGGAACAAGATGAGGAGAGCGCCGAGGAGATAGAGCTCCAGGACTCCCCAACGAGTACAGCCAGGAGCGGCTCACCTCTACAAGCGTCTTCCCCCAGCGAAGCGGAGAGGATGCTGTCACAGGCGTTCTTCGCCAGCCTGACAGCCTCTACCGAACGCAATCGACTTCAGGGTGAACGCGATCGACTTCAGGGAGAACGCGATCGACTCCAAACACAGCAACGGAGCGAAGAAGAGCACATACGTCTGGAGCTGAGACGCCTTCAGACGGAAGAGAATATGGCAAGAGACCGGGCCGACGCCCAGCGCGCCGCTGCCGGTGCCCAAAGAGAAGCAGATCTCACCAAGCGCGAAGCCGAGCGCGACAGACTACAAGCGCAGCTAATGGAGCAGCTGATCACCAGGGCAACACCCCCTCCCTCCACAAGGGGTTCCAGAGCCTCGTCAAGACACACGTCAAGGGCACCCTCCCCTAACCGAGCAGGCGACCTTGAACTCGACCACCAGAGAGAGTCTACACCCCCCTCCGAACTCATTCCCCGACCGGTCCAAGTGAGACCCAGCTACAAGGAAGGAACAGCGGACACCGCGGAGAGGCTAAATAGACGACTACAGGATCTAGGTGACCTGGCAGAAGAAGAAGAGGGAGAAGAGGAGAGTCAAGCCCGACAGCAGCACATTACTCCACAGGACCAGGAGGTCCAGTACAGCCCAGGCTATACCCCCGCGGCTCTGCGCTACAGACCCCCGACTCGACTCACGGGTGAGCATGACGCACGACCAGTCCCGAGGAATAGCACCTGGACCAGCGGGCCATGGTACCCTGCCAGTACCAGCCCACCGAGAGGCGTAAGAAGAGACTCGCCCAGGAGGCCTCTCTTCCAACGCTCACCGATGTGCCAGCCATCCATGGCGTCATACATTGGCACACCGACGTTTCCAGACTTCACCCATGAGAATCGAGCACAGTACACGGAGCTCCGGATGTGCTTAGAGACAATGATGGTGGATGTCGCTGATGAACGCCACAAGTATGCAATATTATTGAAGCACCTGAAAGTGCCCCGAGCGCACAACATAGCGCTGGCCTATGCCACCTCTACGACCCCATACACCGCGGCTCTAGCAGCGCTGGACCAGAGATATGGACGTATATGGGATTACGTAATACAGGAGATAAGGCATATCGACCGCCTACCCCCAGCAACAGACAATCGCTCACTAGACGACCTGTCTATAAAAGTACAATCCCTGGTAGGGATGCTGGGGGCGCAACGAGAAAAGGGTATGCACGAACTATACGCAAACTCGAACGTCGAGAGGATTTTAGAGAAGCTGCCGCCCGCCCGACAGGAGCGCTTCAGGCGGCAAAGAGACCACCGTGATCCTAACGGTCCCGAGCCATCCCTCCTAGATTTAGCCGACTTCCTGGCGAGAGAAGTCAGCAGCCTACGGCTGGACACGTTCGTGCGGAGCACGCCAAGCTCCAGAGAGGGACCTAGGAGAGTAAACGATGGCCGAAGATCGGTGACTGTCATGCACCAATCAGAATCAGTACCGAGCAGCAAGAACCACAGTACCCCCTCGACGAAAGAGAAGTGGAAGATGGTGTGCCCGTACTGCGAGAAGGAACACTGGTTGTCACAATGTGACCAGTTCAAGAAGATGACCGCTGAAGAAGTAAGTCACTGGATAAAGTCCAACAGGCGCTGTTACCGATGTGCGCGCAGTCACATGGCAGCCGAGTGCCGCCTAAAGAAGAAGTGTAGTCGGTGTGACGGAGCCCATCTGGATGTCCTACACGACAGTAACAAAAGAAAGCCTGCACCATCCAACAGCACAAAGGCAAGTGTTATGTACATTGACCCCGCTAGCAGCAGCGGCGCCCAGGTGCTCTTAAAGGTGGTCCGTGTAACCCTGAGTTACCAAGACAAGATCATGGACACTTACGCCGTCCTTGATGACGGGTCAGAGAAGACCCTTCTCCTCGCGTCCGCTGCGGCCCAGCTGGGGCTACGGGGGAGCGAGAACCAGATGACTATTCGGACAATAAGACGAGATCTAAAGACGATAAAGGGCGAGAATGTCTCCTTCACTATCGCAGCAAGCGGGCAGCCAGAGAGACGGTACAGGATTACTAATGCTTTCACCAGCCAAGAAATAGGACTATCGCAGTACACCTACCCCATCGCCAAGCTGATGGAGAAATATGTGCACCTGCGTCAACTTCCTATCCCGCTCATAGACGGCGCCACCCCGACCCTGCTGATAGGCTCCGACCATGCAGACCTCATAGTCCCGATAGACCGGGTCCATACAGGACCCAGAGGTTGTCCTGCAGCAGTCGAGACCCGCCTAGGATGGACGTTACAAGGCCCCCTCGCCAAGTCTCTTAACCGAACAGCAGCCACTAGCTGCCTCCACTCCAGAGCGACAGAAGGAGACACCACACTCCTGCAGCATGTAGAGAGGCTATGGACACTAGAGACAATGCCCTTTAAGAACGAAAAGAAAGACATTCGTTCTAAGGAAGATATCTACGCTATAGCCCTCCTCGAGCACGGGACAAAGAGAGTCAACGTCAACGGAGTGATGAGATACGCAACTCCACTCCTGAGGCGAGAGGGAATGCCCACCTTTCGTGCTACAAAAGAGGCGACGGAGCGGTATCTATTGAACACAGAGCGGCGCCTAACCAAAGACCCCGCTCAAGAAGCTGTGTACCGCGCTGAGATTAACAAATTAATCACAGCGGGACACATAAAGAAAATTGACATTAAAGAGGCCGATCAGACGACCGAATCATGGTACGTGCCGCACCACAAGGTCCACCACAACGGCAAGGATCGCATTGTGTTTAACTGCAGCTACCAGATCGGATCACAAAATCTGAATAAAGAACTCTTGGCCGGCCCAACACTCGGCCCCTCCCTACTAGGCGTGCTACTACGCGTCCGCCAGGACAAGGTGGCTATCAGCGGCGACATCAAAGGGATGTTCCTGCAGGTGAGGCTAGTGGAGGAGGACAAGCCCCTGCTGCGGTTCCTATGGAGAGAGAGGATCGGAGATGAGCACCCAACCATCTATCAATGGGAAGTCCTCCCTTTCGGAACCACATGCAGCCCATGCTGTGCTACGTTTGCACTGCAAAAGCACGTCGCAGAGGACCCAGCAGCAGATGAAGAGGTCCAACAAAGTGTGACAAATAGTTTCTACGTGGACAACTGTTTACAAAGCGTCTCGACGCCAGAAGAAGCCGAGGCTCTCCTACTCAAGCTCCGCGCCTCCCTGATCAAAGGCGGCTTTGATCTCAGGCAGTGGGCCAGCAGTGACCCGCAAGTACTGCGCCGCCTCTCTCCCGAGGACAAGGCCGCGAGCAGCGATACTTGGATGGCGACCATCCCAGGAGAAGCCCAAGAAATGACACTAGGACTAGTCTGGCGCTTCAAAACAGACTCGCTCCATTATAGACACAAACCCCTGATCAAGGAGCAGGGAAGGTCGACGGCAATACCGACCACCAGACGGAGTGTATACAGAACACTCGCCAGACAATATGACCCGTTGGGATGTATTCTACCTTACACCACCAGGGCAAAGATGATTGTAAGAGCGCTATGGGACAAAGACCAGGGCTGGGACGATCCCATACCCGAACACCTTGCATCCACATGGAGAGAGTGGGAGACGGAACTCCGCTCACTCCCCGGTGTTAATATGCGCCGCAGCTACTTCCCACCCACAGTGAGGCCAGAGACATGCAAGATCGACCTGCACGTATTCAGCGACGCCTCCGAAGTAGCCTACGACCAGGTGGCTTACTTGCGTGCCCAAGAGGAGGGAGGAGAAATACATACTGCTTTCATCCTGGCTCGCTCAAGAATAGCCCCACGCAAGCAACAATCTATCCCGCGCCTAGAGCTCTGCGCAGCCCTAGCAGGAGCGCAGCTCGCCACGTTAATCCAACGTGAACTCACCATTCCGGTGCAAAGAACAATCTTGTGGTCAGACTCCACGACCGTACTCACATGGATCCGGTCTGATTCGTGCAGATACAAGGTCTTCGTGGGAGTCAGAGTCACCGAGATTCAAGAGTTAACAGAAGTAACCAGCTGGCGGTATGTGGACACCAAACACAACCCAGCTGACGTCATCACCCGGGGAATGTCCCTGGATGACCTCACCCGTCCCAACCTCTACAGTGACGGGCCAGAGTTCCTCAAGCTCCCCGAAGAAGAGTGGCCTACACCCACCCCATGGGAGGCGAGCAAAGAGGAGGCAGAGAACAAGAAACCTATGTTCTGTGGGTTGACACACACACTCGTCCCCACAGACCCGGTTCTAGACGATTGCCTCACCCTAGAGAGTGCGCAGCTAAAGACATTTCTGTGGCACCACCCAGAGGTTCAGCCCACAACTGACATTTCAGCAGCTGACTACGAAGAAGCAGAACTCCTTCTACTACAACGAGCCCAGAGAGACTCGTTCCCCGATGAGCTAGCCTGTCTACAGGGAGCAAAGCCCGTCCCATCAGACAGCAGACTGCTTCACCTGGCCCCCGAGAGCGACGCCCATAATCTCATCAGAGTGGGTGGTCGTCTGCGGAGAGCCCCAGACCTACCGGATGACGTTAAGTACCCGATAGTCTTGAACAGCCGACACAAGGTCACAGAGCTGATCATAAAGAAATACGACGAGGATGTGCACCACGCAGGGGCAGAGAGAGTCTTCGCGGAGATCAGACGTCGTTATTGGATACTGCAAGGGAGAGAAGCAGTGCGGCGCTTCCAGCGAACCTGTCTAGACTGCCGTAAGTGGCGCGCGCAGCCCAGTATACCCCGGATGACTGACCTACCTCCCTGTCGCCTCCGACTCGGCGACAAGCCCTTCCACTCCACCGGTATGGACTGTTTTGGCCCGCTGTATATAAAGAGAGGAAGAGGAACCGAGAAGCGGTGGGGTATTGTATTCAAATGCATGACCACCAGAGCGATACATATCGAACTCCTTCCAACCATGAGCACAGACTCATTCCTTATGGCCTTCCGAAGATTCACATCACGGAAAGGAAAACCGTCTACATTGTTGTCTGATCACGGGACAAACTTCAAAGGCGGAGAAAGAGAGCTGAGAGAGAGCTTCCAAGCTATGGGCCCAGAACTTAAGACCCACCTCGCTCCATCCCAGATTGACTTCCAGTTTAATCCCCCGAACGCACCTCACTTCGGTGGAACCTGGGAACGAGAAGTACGTTCCATAAAGACAGCCCTGTACGCCGTGCTTGGGGCCCAGACTGTGGCGGAAGAAGTCCTAATGACAGTCCTCACGGAGATCGAGGGAGTATTGAACTCAAAGCCCCTCGGTTACGTCTCAAGTGATGTAGCAGATGTCGACCCAGTCACCCCCAACACCCTCTTGATGGGGCGGCTGGACCCCGCGCTACCACAGACAATGTACAGGCCTGAAGAAGCGAACGGCCGAAGAATGTGGAGGTACAGTCAAGTACTGGCTGATAAGTTTTGGAACAGCTTCCTACTCCACTACCTACCGTCTCTACAGACCCGCCAGAAGTGGGTAAAAGAGAGAGACAATTTGACAGAAGGAACAGTCGTCATGATCATCGACCAGTCACTACCCAGAGCTATGTGGCCGGCTGGCCGCGTAAGCAAAGTGATCACCGGTGCCGATGGAAAGGTCCGAGCAGCTGAAGTGCTCGTCCAAGGACGGACTTACACCCGACCCGTGGCGAGGCTAATAGAACTGCCAAGGCTCCCTGATACTATTGATGACGACCATGACCCTATGACTTTGTGAGTTGACTGACCCTTACAGCGGACATTGAGTAGTGGACAGTGCGGTTAATCTGTCTCTGCTCAGCTAATTAGGTGGGACTAATTAGGGGGCGGCTGTTGTGAAGGATCAGATTAAACCCAATATATATATTTATTTATGGATATATATTTAATAGTATTTGTATATCGTTTGATATCCCTTGTATATTCCTTGTACATATACACTGAATATCCCTTTATTCTACTACAGCCCATAATAGGACAAGCCCCTGGCGTTCAAGTTCAAAGGTACCGACGAGACATGCCTTTACTAGCCTCAGCTCCGCGCAGGAATACGGCTACCGAAAGCAGAGCGGCACTACTTGTCCACTGTGCATATAAATATGGCGCAAGAAATGTAGAATTCCTCTTAGTCCTTTACCCTTCTACCCAACTAAGTAACAAGACGTGAAGCCTCACCCCACGATACCGCGTGCGGTGTAGTACGGCCTGTTTGGCCTTAGAATAGCAGTGAGACCTCGTGCGAATTAATAGCTGAATTGCCAGAGTTTGGCACCGTATTTCTATTAAGTAATAATAGTCTATTATGTATGGTGCATCGTTCGGTTAGAGTTCTAAAGTGAGCAGCACCCCCATCATTTCCTCGCGCTATCTAGAGTCTTAACCAGGTTGGGCAGACCACGCGTGGTGCTTTCATCCGAGGAGTTCTGGGCGAGGACGAGTGGACCTGCACATTGGATTACCTACCCCGACGACTGCTGAGCCCTATACGGCATGGAATATCTATTTGCTTTGGTGCTTTGATTTGTGGAGCGGATAATCGCCAACACCGGTGAGTGTTGGATTTACCCCGAGAGGAGCCAAGGTGAGACGGCGCTCAGACCAGACTGAGGTCGCCTCGCTTCTTCTTCGTTGTGGACCGACAGCGACAGCTACAGCTATCGTCTACAAGAGAGCCCAAGTGTATTCATCTGCGGATCAAGGTTCTACGGGCACTGTGTTCTGTACCTGGACTCTCCCTAGAAATCGTTGACCAGACGGGATACAGCCGACGGCTCTCCTACCCCCCCTACTGGCTTACAACCGGCGGGACCCCTTCAGTATATTATCCAGCTATAATCATTAAGTGACCATCGCTATAATCCCCTAAGAGCCAGGTTGTATACTTGCTTCCTGTGTAACCAGAGATTGGACATTCAGTGTTGATTTGCATACGAGTACTCATTTGCCTTACAAGAGCATTCAATTCAAATCATAAATGTAATAAGTAACTATTATATGTACCCTTTGCTATATATTAAATATTTGACTATTACCTTTGTGTGGACCTGATTTCATATGTGGGAAAGTGTTCATCATACTTAGATATCGTGTACTGTATGGCCAGTAATTAAAGTACATAAAGCGGTAGTGGTTTAATGATACCATACTTATCAATACAGTCAGGGAATTGTACCCCTCAGTTACACACACCATTGATTTAATTGCCATATAAATCACATACAAAGATCTAACTATTACTCCTCTCTGAACATGAATATAAAACAAGAAGGTGATCTATTAACTGTGTAAACCTTATGCAATATTCATAAGGTTCATCATCAGGATGCGACCCTCTCTGCGTGCCCTCCTGTCTCCCTGTCTCCGGCGGTCTCGTAGTGGTGACCGGAGTGCTGGACGTCCCGCAATGATGTCGGGGAGGTTGCAACCCTATCTGCGCCGCCCCCTATCTCCCTGTCTCCGGCTGTCTCGGAGCGATGACCGGAGTGTTGAACGTCCCGTGATTAAGACGGGGAGGATGCGACCCTCTTTGCGCCGCCCCTGTGCCTCAAATAGATTCGCTATCAGCTCTATCTTTAATCTTTCAAAATGTTCAGTTGCTATCGCTATCAGCTCTATCTTAAATTTTTCAAAATGTTCAGTTGCTATCGCTATCAGCTCTATCTTACATTTTTCAAAATGTTCAGTTGCTATTGCATGCACTCGTCTGTGTTTCACTACACACATGAGTGCATGCTTACCAACTGTTAGTCTGCAACACTACTAGCACTAACATCTAAGAAGGGAGATCCCCCCTTGAATGGCCCTTCTAAGGTTTCTCTCCTCCACACTGCCTGTGGTGCATTTTTCCCTATTGTTAGGTTTTAGTGAGTTTTTCCTTACCTTCACGTGGGGTATGTCTGGGAGTGCTTGCATTCATTCATTTATTTGCATTTATTTTAAATGTGTTGGACCTTATGGTGTTCTTGTTTTATTCTTGACTTATTGTTATGTTTCTTCTTGACTTGTTTAAAGAAGACGTGTCCGGCCCATGGGGACATTAACGTGTGTTGTCGGGCCTTACAAATACATTTGATTTGATTTGATTTGATTTGATTGATATTTGAATACTTGGAATCTGTATGAACTGAGTAGTTAGTATCAAATGAAATAAGATGGAACAGCTCCATGCATTCATTGAATAAGCAACTATTTGCTCATTACCAGTATGGTATTGTTTAAATTGTACAGCTTTTTGCACATCTTTGTCAGGGAATTCCAACAATTCTGGACCTGAATGTACCAGTTAATTGTAATCATCTCTCTCCTTATGTCTAGTCAAGCCAGGTTGTGGAGGAGAGAGACAGGGATGAACAGGCTATAGACTACTTTGCCCATCCTGAGCCTGCTATGACGCAGGTGTTTTTACATCACCACCCAAAACAAGATTCAGCCAAGAGTGAGTGAGTACACTGGCACACTTGTCCATGGCACTTACTACCCAGCTTTGTAGTGGTTTGGGGGAATAGTACAGTTAGGTACGCATATTTAAGGGAACCGCAAGGATGGTGTACTGGTGGGTGGTGTCAGTCCGACCGATTATGGACATGGGCCTATTTTTGGTCCCAGTCCAGCCCTGGTAATGGACATGTACTGTGGCGTGCCATGAAGGCATTCTTTAATCTACAACTGCATTATGAATGTCTATTATGGTTTACGCTCCATGGAGTTCCGTTGGTATTGCACACACATGCGTTTATAGCCTATGTTGGGCAGGCATCCTGACATAGACCATGACATTCCAAAACAAATGCCTGTTATTCAACAATGTTACAAGCTCAACAAGTATAGCAAGCAAGCTCATTATTATAGTTCAGTGAGCTAGAGTAGACAACCAGGCTAACAAACCATTACTGAGATGGATCACGGGGGGGACGACGACACTGTACAACTGTACAAGCAAAACTGTACATTGGAATATTGACAAAACCATACTAGGTCATTTACTGTACATTGGAGGGGGTTGGGTTAGGACATTTACAGGGGCCAGTTTCGGATTGCAGTCTCCCGTAGGTGTTCTTTGAGAGTGGTTTTGAAAGTGGGTAGTGATTCACATTCCTTTACCGCTTTGGGTAGGGCATTCCACATTGATGTGGCATAATTGCGAAATGTGTTTAGTCCCTTGTTTGAGCCGAATCTGGGTTTAACATGATTTGTGGAGCTCCCTCTGGTGTTGTGATCGTGGTATTCACTGACCTTTGGGAAGTATTTTGACACTGAACAACACTGTACAACTCCCGAGACTGGTAAGTTACTTATTAAGGCTATACAATAAATCTAATCATATTCACAATGTCTCTCCTAAACCCGAGGGTAGAGTGCACAAACTCTACATTGGCTTTGAGAGTTTTATTATACTGATATAAAAGTTATAGGTTGTGTTAACTTGTGTATGTGTGGGGGGGGGGGGGGGTACGTCGCGCATTATTGGCTAACGTTATAATGTACAGTAGTTGTGTTTGATTGATTGATTGAAAACTTTATTAACAGATTGCAGAATGGGTACAGTACAGCTCAATACATAAAATTGTTAAGGGGATGCAGACCAGAGAAAGACTTTCGTCTTGTTTACATCAGGGTCCCCCATTTTCAATTCATCATAACATATGACATACAGATAGACTACTGTACATTTGAGGGGGTTGGGTTAGGACATTTACTATGTGTTCTACCCCATAATGCCCTGAGTGGGAGGGTAGTTTGTTTACCAGTGTTGTGGCTATGTTTGTGAAGAAAATGTTTAAGTAATTGGCTCATCTGGTATGTCATAAATGTATAGATGTAGCAGTACTGTCTATCTGTATGTCGTGTGTGTCATATGATGAATTGAAAATGGGGGACCCTGATGGAAACAAGACGAAAGTCTTTCTCAGGTCTGCATCCCCTTAACAATTGTGTGTATTGAGCTGTACTGTACTGTACCCATTCTGCAATCTGTTAATAAACTTTTCAATCAATCAATCAATACATCCACCTTGCAGTGTGTGTAGTTGGCTTTGAGTTGGCCATCTTATCTAGGCAACATTATATTATAAGAGTTATATCATTAAGGGTGTGTGTGTGTGGGGGGGGGGGGGGGTGATACTAGCTAGCTAACTGAATAATGAAGAATAACCAAGTCATGTTTTTTGTATTTGTCACGTATAAAGTGGTTACTGTATGAGCCCCCTGGGAATGTGCTTCATACAGTAAAAAAAAAAAAAAAAAAAAGCAAACAATGAGGTAAAAATGCACAAATTTGGTATGGATGTAGTGCAAATCCGTTTGTAATAGATACAATATGGTGTAGTGTCTAAAGTGAGTGTAGGGTGAGTGTTTGTTTAAAGGGAGTGTGTGCAATGAATATAGCTGGATCGGTTAATGTTACATAGTCATTGAGCATCCTGATGGGAGCCTTTCAATCTCAATATGAGAGTTTTGCATTTAGATGCCACTTATATCCCCCTCGGAGCGTGAGAGAAGCATGTGCTCAAACTGAAAAAAGACACACCAAATAGCTTTGGTCACACAGTTACCATATATATTTAAGCTATAGGTCATGACAGGTTGTATATCGTGATTATATCACAGCTAAGGGGCGTTGCTTGGTCCGATGTGAAGCCCCATGACTGTTGAAGCCCCAACAGTCATCTCCCGCCTCGACTACTGCAACCGCAACGCACTGCTCACTGGCCTCCCGGCCACCGCCACCAAGCCTCTTCAACTCATTCAAAACGCAGCGGCCCGCCTGATCTCAATTCTCAAACCTATACCAAAGTCGGCCCATGTCACCCCACTTCTTAGGGACCTGCACTGGCTCCCCATTGCTGCACGTATCCGCTAAGCCCTCGACCTAGCATACCGTGCGGCAAAGGGAACCGCTCCCGCCTACCTCCGGTCAATGGTCTCTAACTACACACCCTCAAGACCCCTACGCTCTGCATCTTCTGGCCGCCTCAGACCTATTCCTATCCAAGCTCCGGGAGGGTCATCAAAGAGAAGCCGCCTATTCTTAGTCCTTGCCCCACAATGGTGAAATGAACTACCCACCCCAGTTAGGACAGCCGAATCCCGTCCAATCTTTCGCCGTCGACTAAAGACGCACTTCTTCAACCATTATCTGAAATAATGAGAGAGAAAAAACTAACCCTAACTAACCTTACTGTCATGCACTTGTCCTAATAAACTAACCTACACTGTAACACACAACACTTTGATGAACATTGATACTCAGCTGATAGAGTTGTACCCTTCCTGATGACTTGTCGTGCAGAACTTGTAAGTCGCTTTGGATAAAAGCGTCAGCTAAATGTAAATGTAAATGTATAATCACAATAAATCACGGCCTGAATTTAACTGTTGCTTTTGTAAAACAATCACCAAATATGGCAATATAACTATAGTTTATAAAGAAAAATTAGACACTGTTATGGTTTGACACCGACCCCAAACGCAACGACACAAGAGAGTAGGATTCAGAGTTGCCAAAAACAAGGGCTTGTTTATTAAGACTAAATAAACAGCACAGACTTGGAAGAGTACAAACAAAGACTGGAATACAAGCAAGGATGAATGTTGCTGCTCTGCAGCTTCTCCCGGGATGGTAGTCAGGGGAAGCAGACGCTGACGTCAGAGCCGCTCTGCAGACTTCTCTCGGCAGAATCTCCGAGGTGGTTGCGGGACCGAGAGAGAGAAAGGGAGCGAGTTAACTCAGAGTGCAGGTGGAACCGAGCAGGTGAACAGGAGAGGTGACTTGTACCCGAAAACAGAGTTATCCAAGTGACTGAATCTTCGGTGTAAATACACACTGTGAGTAACGTTCCAAACACAATCCCAAGTGATAGATATCTTCGGTGCAAAATAAACACTGTGAGCGAAGTCCCAAAATACAAATCCAATGTGATAATATCTTCGGTGTGTAAACACACAGTGGGAGATGTTAGGCCAAAATATTATCCCAATGAAACAATCCAAAAAAGGCTAAACGCTGGGTGAGTGACTGTCTGATAAAAAGCTGGAAATCTTCAGTGTTATATAACACACGAAAAACGGAATTGGATCAAAGACAGTCATAAAAACTCACCCAGGCGTTGTGCGTAAAGAGCGTTGGAACAGAATGGAGCGAGCGCGTCGCCTCGGGGAAAGGGTGTCCAAGAGGAATGCTTCTTGAATATCCTGGAGGCAAAGCACAGGGAAACAACAGCAGGCAGCAGGAACGGCGAATGCAACTGAAATATCAAAACGATCCAACAAAACTTGAATGGGGAAACGGGGTATAAATAATACGGGAATGCTTAATTGACAAGCAGTGACAGCTGAGGGATGTGATAGACAAGCGTGTGGTTGGGGGAGCACCAATCAACGACGTCTATGGGAAGAAGCGTGTGAATAGGGGAATGCAATGATTAACAGAAAACTTAAAGGAACAGAGCGAGTGGGAGAGCAGCGGACCAATCATCACAGTACTTCAAGAAGCCCGTGGTGGGGAAAGAACCAAACCTTACAGACACATTCCAACCATGTGTTGAAATGGCAATACAGTTTTCTATTCTATTCTGTTCTAATGCTAAGTAGTAAATAATTCATGAATACTGTACAAGGAAATAGGTCCTACTAAAGAAGAACAGTTAAAATGTGCAGGAAAGGTAAAAGAAAAAACCCAAGGGCTTATAAGCGACCTCCCCTCTTAAACCTATATAGGATAACTACACACAAAAAAATTACACATTATGCACAAACACACATGCGCATATCCCTTTCTCATACACACAGATACATACAATACAGCATTATACAACTATTATAATGTTGAGAAAAAAAAAAAAAAAAAAAAAAGACTTTACACAAATACACATGGATACTATAGACTACAGGATTTGTAGTTCTTTTTTAAGCTTACTTTTAAATATATTTAAAGTGGAACATGTTTCTATTCGATTTTGTATATCATTCCACATCACTGCACCTTGATAAACAAATGAGAATTTGGCAACATTGCCCTAATTGCAATATATTCTTTGTAAAAGGTTCTTGAGGGATCCACCAGAGAGATACGAGTCTGACTCACTCGAGATGTACACGTCAATCACTAATGTGGAAATGGAGATTTTGGGGTAAGTAGTGTCACAATCAAACATGCTGTAATTAAGATTAATTTATTTTCGTTTTTATGTCATATAGTTTACAAGAAGTCTAACAAAGGCAACTTTAATATTATAGGAGTGCCTTCAGGAATGTTTGGTCCCTGGATAACTGGAGAGTGTGTTATCCCCCCCAGTGGCGGCAAAAAGACTTCGACAACTGTGGGCTGGCGGTTTGCTGTGTAAGAAAGTTGTTCAGTGACATATTTGCAAGTCATGGCTTTTAACACTGATTATTAGAAGAGTAATAAACACAATATAAATGGGAAAATGTTTAAGTCTATATCTTGTATGAGGTGGGCATAAGCACAGTGATGTAATATAGATATTCTTCATTGTAATGTTATTTAAATGTAATGTAGGTGTGACATATTGTTGGTATTTTGTCACTTCTTTTTATACTCCAAATACTTTCTTGCAGGCAGCAGAGATGGAGGCAAATGGACAAATTATGGCAAATATCTATCTTGGTCAAGAGTTGTGGATTGCCATTCGTATGTACCATGCTGCTTGTCTCGCAAGTCAAGATCAGGTAATCATTTAATATTTCAACAGATTATATTAACTATAAATTAAAGGCCCAAATAATTATATATTTTAGAACTCAAGGACTGCAGAACAGGTAAAAAATATAGTCATTGCAGGATTTTGTGTAGTTAATACGGAGACACACTATATTATGAGGAGACACCCTGGATAAATCTTGAATGGAGACATTTGCAATTATGGTTGCATCACTGAAGCTACTTGCTACAAAACATATTAATTGAAAATTATTAAATGTGATATTATTTTATGTCCAGTAGATTATAATCTAGTTTTCTAGTTTTTTTTTTTTTATTTATATTTTCCCCCCTCCTTTTTCCTCCGATTTTCTCCCATCCCAATGTTAGTTGTTATGCCAATTCCCAATCCCCTTCCTGGTCGCTGCGCACTTACCCCCCACAGTCGGTCTGGGAGAGTGGAGGCTATCACATGCTTCCTCCGACACACGCCTAGCCAATCAACCGCTTCTTTTCACCTGGCAGCGCGGACTCTCACTGAGAGGGTGTAACGTGTGGAAGGATCACACTACCCCCATTAGATCCTATCCGCGCTGAGCAGGCGCCCCGACCGAACTGTAGGAGTCGCTGTTTACAACGACCCGGGCCCACCCCGCCAGCTTTCCCACCCTCTAATACTGCCAATTGTATTAGTGTGAACGGCCAGCCAAGCTGGTGACAACGCCGGGAGCTGGATTCGAACAGGCGAATCCAGCGTCTCCGGCGTTGGTGACGAACGCAATCTCCGCTACGCCACCTGACCGCCCGCTAGTTTTCTAGTTTTAAATATATTTTAAATTAATCACAATATTTGCAGTGAGTGGTTGCCATGGTAAACATCTGTAGAAGGGGTCAGGTCTTGTTCGTTTCCCTTATCAAGACAGCGGTGGAGTGAGCAGACTTCTCTTTTGGTTCTTATAAATACGGTATGAAATACTTGCCAGTAGTCTAGTGAGTCGATGCAAGGCTATTAGCCGAGCTTACTTACAGAGTCCCATGGTCTGCGTTCTGTTCGTATCACTCTGGGTTTCTGGTATTGGCAGAAAGGTTGCTTTAATTTAGAGTAAAAGGAACTCACAGCCAGCTCTGCATATTTAGTCAGGCTCTTTATTTTGTCAATCATCTCTTTTGAAAGCAAGGTTATGGAGCCTACCTACACTATAATACACCTAACAAATTCTTTGTCTTGTTTGTTTTAGGAAGTTGAACCTGACGTAAAGGAAGATGGGCAACTACAAAACGGGTAAGAAACAGATCAGTTTCACAGCGACACTTTCAGTTGTACCTGTAATACAAATACAAGTTGGCTGAAGTAAAAATGTTTGCCCAAACTAATAATAAAAGCTATTGATAATTGTTTTCACAACATGTCTTTTATTTTGGACACAAAATTAGGAAGTATCAATAAGAGTATTGACAAGTATTGGTATCGATAAGCAGTATAGATAGTGGTATTGGTATAGATAAAATACACCAGATTTTTTACATTTTAAAAATACACCAGATTTTTCCGATGGGATGATAAAGACAATTTATGTTATCACTAATTATAAATTTTTTCTTTTATTGTGTATATAGGCCAAAAAACATGATCCAGTGTCACACGTGCAAAAAAGACAACCATACAGAATGTGCTGGTGTGAAAGAATTGTTCAGTTGTGGGTGTGACCAGTTGACAATTCGTCCAGTACATACCGTAGGTGAGTTTAGGTCTGACCGATTAGCTCTATATATGCTATATATGCTACTATAGTGCTATTAAAAGTACGCTTTTCAATAACTCCCCAACCTTCAAATACTTTGTTTCTGCCCTCTTCTGAAATAAGCGTTAGTGGAGCAGGGATGGCCAAATAAAATTACCTCTGATTTTTCATTGTTCAGTTGGAAAATGTGCTGTACAACATTTGATGCCAGGATCAGACTACATTAATTCAGCCAGACCTTTACACAATTTGAACAACGACAAATGGGTGTCTTTACCCCTTGTAGTGTGACATAATCAAAGAACAGCGATGTGGTTTCTGGCGAAGACAAAAATATTGTGTAGTCTGATCCTGGCATAAGACAGATGCTTTCTAGATTGAAAAAGATAGACACAAGGCTGCACAAAGTCAGATGGCTACACTATTTACCATATTGGGGGCCTTGTCTAAAGATGTCACAATGGATTGGGGTCGTTTCACCCTCTTCTGTTGACTGTGTGAGTCTACTTACTAACAGTGATAATTTTTCAACATATCCTTGACTTTTTTACAGACTGAGAAATGCTGTCAGAGAAAACAGAGTGGTAAGTCTACTGACTGCAGACGAAATAAGGGTATTGTAGATCCAATTAAATATTTCTTCATGTCTGCCATAATTAGAATACTGTTTTGGACTGCTATTGTACATTTGTAAATGTAGGTATGTTTATTTGAAATAGTCTTTTATGTTCTCATGCAGGGAATTGATAGAGACCTGAAAAATGGAACCCTCATTTCTCAAAGAATGTTCCTACAGCAGTCAGGGTTGGCATCGCGTACTGCTTTTTAAGAAGAAAGCTGAATACTCCATTTTTGGTTCTGATGCTGTAAGGATACCTTTATGGATAAAAAACTAATTGACGATAACATTGATTGATTGATTGAAAACTGTATTAACAGATTGCAGAATGGGTACAATATAGTACAGCTCAATACTAACAACTGCTAAGAGGATGAAGACCAGAAAAATACTCGTCTTTTCGAACAAGGGAAGGCGGGGATGCTCTGCTGAATTATTTTATGCTTTATACATTAAAACCTTTTTCAGAACTGACAACACTACTTTAGAATAAAGCTAATTTGGGTATAAAACAACAAACATTCCGTGGGTCCATGAAATCAAGTCTCCCATTCATTGTGGGATCAATGGAGGAACTTAAGACTTTATACCAGATGACATCACAAGTTAGTAGTTCATGTGCAGAAAAATGTATTGAACTTCCCTAACCCATGGAAATAACATAATTTAATTCTTAATTTGGGTGTTGTTGCCCTTTAAGTACAACTTGTATCATGATAAATGCTTTGCATCTGACTCGTGTCCTTTTTTTTTTATCTATCTAGACCAGGGGTGGGCAATTATTTTTCCCAGGGGGCCGAATGAGCAACTGAAAATATGTTGGGGGGCCGGGCCAAAATTCCAAACTCAATTATGCATAATATACACTTTATTTCTATATAAAAAGCAGTAAATGGCATTGTTTTGACCCCTGGTAAGAGTGTATGTTATTATTTGGCAATTAAAAGGTGAGGTTAGCTTTCAAAAATATCATTTATTCAAATAGAATTTATTTCCAAAATGATAAACAAAATGTGAAACATTAATAACAAAGGGCATTTTGAGTTTCATATACTATTGAAACAAGGATTTTCTTAGCTTTCTAAAGACATCACATCATCTTATAGCAAAAATAAACAAGACATGTCACTGAACTGTGTAAAAAAAAGTGTCCCAGTTTTGTAGCCTTTTTTACTTTACATGCCTATATTATACATTTAATGTTTTCAGAACTGTGCAAAAAAAAGAAAAAAAAATATCAAGTGTCCCATTTCACTTGTTATATTTCCACATTTTAGTGTTCTTCAGTTCTTTTTTTTTTTTCATTCAGTGTGAGAAATCCAGTCTCTGTTGAGCTTTAACAAGTCCATCAAAGTCAGGTTGCATGTCTGAGGTGGAGATGTGAAGCACAGCTGCCAGATGTTCATCAGTGAGAGAGGATCTGTACCTGGACTTGGTAAACGTCATGACTGAGAATGTCTGTTCACATAATGTAGGTGGATCCAAAGAGAACCAACATCTTCTGAGCATGTCTCCTAAGCGTATATTGTGCGTGTGAACGTTGACATGAAAAAGAAAAGTAAAAAAAAAAAAATATTAAAAAAAATATTTTTTTTTTATTTTTTTTTTATTTTTTTTTATTATCATGTAATCTTTCGCGGGCCGGTCAGAATCATCCCGCGGGCCGGATACGGCCCGCGGGCCGTACAATGCCCAGGTCTGATTCTAGACTGAAGAATTGGCAGACACTATCATTAAAGCTCTCCCAAGCATAAGGACAAATATGGAGATAGACTACGTGTTCAATGTACTAATGTACTAAGGTTAGAATACATTTCAAATAATATTTTTGTGTCTAGTTAAACAAGGTATGTGTATTGTTTGAATTCGAGATATTGAATTTGTGTTTTGCTATTTGTTCCAAATTAATGGCATATTTATAATCTTATAAAAAATATGGATTATAGGAAATACACTGGTTAACAAATTAGCTGTTATACATCTAATTTGTCTACCGGTATATGCATTAATTCTGATCAATGTTAACAATTATAATTAAAAAGCTATAGGTTAATATACCTTATTATTTGGTAACAAAAACACCTACTAATTACTTGTAGGCACACATGGAATTGTGGAATTTATTATGTTCTCTCCTTCGAACCAAAATCAGTTGCCACATTTTTGCTGTGATTTAGCAAGCAGCATTATGTTACTGGAATGTGCAGAGATTTGATACCCATCCCAAATAATTAGTTTGTATAATAATAGTTTGTTTGCCCATCATTTATGAATTGTTATGATATTATTTTGTATTACTAATGTCTGTCCCTCCTTCCCTTAGGCATGTCTTTATATATTGAATAAATATGAAGGCATGAACCGATACCAAGGAGAAGAACTCATCGGAACACCAGTAGCGGCTAGAAAATACAAAAAGATAATATATAGATAGATAGATAGATAGATAGACAGACAGACAGACAGACAGACAGACAGACAGACAGACAGACAGACAGACAGACAGACAGACAGACAGACAGACAGACAGACAGACAGACAGACAGACAGACAGACAGACAGACAGACAGACAGACAGACAGACAGACAGACAGACAGACAGACAGACAGACAGACAGACAGACAGACAGACAGACAGACAGACAGACAGACAGACAGACAGACAGACAGACAGACAGACAGACAGACAGACAGACAGACAGACAGACAGACAGACAGACAGACAGACAGACAGACAGACAGACAGACAGACAGACAGACAGACAGACAGACAGACAGACAGACAGACAGACAGACAGACAGACAGACAGACAGACAGACAGACAGACAGACAGACAGACAGACAGACAGACAGACAGACAGACAGACAGACAGACAGACAGACAGACAGACAGACAGACAGACAGACAGACAGACAGACAGACAGACAGACAGACAGACAGACAGACAGACAGACAGACAGACAGACAGACAGACAGACAGACAGACAGACAGACAGACAGACAGACAGACAGACAGACAGACAGACAGACAGACAGACAGACAGACAGACAGACAGACAGACAGACAGACAGACAGACAGACAGACAGACAGACAGACAGACAGACAGACAGACAGACAGACAGACAGACAGACAGACAGACAGACAGACAGACAGACAGACAGACAGACAGACAGACAGACAGACAGACAGACAGACAGACAGACAGACAGACAGACAGACAGACAGACAGACAGACAGACAGACAGACAGACAGACAGACAGACAGACAGACAGACAGACAGACAGACAGACAGACAGACAGACAGACAGACAGACAGACAGACAGACAGACAGACAGACAGACAGACAGACAGACAGACAGACAGACAGACAGACAGACAGACAGACAGACAGACAGACAGACAGACAGACAGACAGACAGACAGACAGACAGACAGACAGACAGACAGACAGACAGACAGACAGACAGACAGACAGACAGACAGACAGACAGACAGACAGACAGACAGACAGACAGACAGACAGACAGACAGACAGACAGACAGACAGACAGACAGACAGACAGACAGACAGACAGACAGACAGACAGACAGACAGACAGACAGACAGACAGACAGACAGACAGACAGACAGACAGACAGACAGACAGACAGACAGACAGACAGACAGACAGACAGACAGACAGACAGACAGACAGACAGACAGACAGACAGACAGACAGACAGACAGACAGACAGACAGACAGACAGACAGACAGACAGACAGACAGACAGACAGACAGACAGACAGACAGACAGACAGACAGACAGACAGACAGACAGACAGACAGACAGACAGACAGACAGACAGACAGACAGACAGACAGACAGACAGACAGACAGACAGACAGACAGACAGACAGACAGACAGACAGACAGACAGACAGACAGACAGACAGACAGACAGACAGACAGACAGACAGACAGACAGACAGACAGACAGACAGACAGACAGACAGACAGACAGACAGACAGACAGACAGACAGACAGACAGACAGACAGACAGACAGACAGACAGACAGACAGACAGACAGACAGACAGACAGACAGACAGACAGACAGACAGACAGACAGACAGACAGACAGACAGACAGACAGACAGACAGACAGACAGACAGACAGACAGACAGACAGACAGACAGACAGACAGACAGACAGACAGACAGACAGACAGACAGACAGACAGACAGACAGACAGACAGACAGACAGACAGACAGACAGACAGACAGACAGACAGACAGACAGACAGACAGACAGACAGACAGACAGACAGACAGACAGACAGACAGACAGACAGACAGACAGACAGACAGACAGACAGACAGACAGACAGACAGACAGACAGACAGACAGACAGACAGACAGACAGACAGACAGACAGACAGACAGACAGACAGACAGACAGACAGACAGACAGACAGACAGACAGACAGACAGACAGACAGACAGACAGACAGACAGACAGACAGACAGACAGACAGACAGACAGACAGACAGACAGACAGACAGACAGACAGACAGACAGACAGACAGACAGACAGACAGACAGACAGACAGACAGACAGACAGACAGACAGACAGACAGACAGACAGACAGACAGACAGACAGACAGACAGACAGACAGACAGACAGACAGACAGACAGACAGACAGACAGACAGACAGACAGACAGACAGACAGACAGACAGACAGACAGACAGACAGACAGACAGACAGACAGACAGACAGACAGACAGACAGACAGACAGACAGACAGACAGACAGACAGACAGACAGACAGACAGACAGACAGACAGACAGACAGACAGACAGACAGACAGACAGACAGACAGACAGACAGACAGACAGACAGACAGACAGACAGACAGACAGACAGACAGACAGACAGACAGACAGACAGACAGACAGACAGACAGACAGACAGACAGACAGACAGACAGACAGACAGACAGACAGACAGACAGACAGACAGACAGACAGACAGACAGACAGACAGACAGACAGACAGACAGACAGACAGACAGACAGACAGACAGACAGACAGACAGACAGACAGACAGACAGACAGACAGACAGACAGACAGACAGACAGACAGACAGACAGACAGACAGACAGACAGACAGACAGACAGACAGACAGACAGACAGACAGACAGACAGACAGACAGACAGACAGACAGACAGACAGACAGACAGACAGACAGACAGACAGACAGACAGACAGACAGACAGACAGACAGACAGACAGACAGACAGACAGACAGACAGACAGACAGACAGACAGACAGACAGACAGACAGACAGACAGACAGACAGACAGACAGACAGACAGACAGACAGACAGACAGACAGACAGACAGACAGACAGACAGACAGACAGACAGACAGACAGACAGACAGACAGACAGACAGACAGACAGACAGACAGACAGACAGACAGACAGACAGACAGACAGACAGACAGACAGACAGACAGACAGACAGACAGACAGACAGACAGACAGACAGACAGACAGACAGACAGACAGACAGACAGACAGACAGACAGACAGACAGACAGACAGACAGACAGACAGACAGACAGACAGACAGACAGACAGACAGACAGACAGACAGACAGACAGACAGACAGACAGACAGACAGACAGACAGACAGACAGACAGACAGACAGACAGACAGACAGACAGACAGACAGACAGACAGACAGACAGACAGACAGACAGACAGACAGACAGACAGACAGACAGACAGACAGACAGACAGACAGACAGACAGACAGACAGACAGACAGACAGACAGACAGACAGACAGACAGACAGACAGACAGACAGACAGACAGACAGACAGACAGACAGACAGACAGACAGACAGACAGACAGACAGACAGACAGACAGACAGACAGACAGACAGACAGACAGACAGACAGACAGACAGACAGACAGACAGACAGACAGACAGACAGACAGACAGACAGACAGACAGACAGACAGACAGACAGACAGACAGACAGACAGACAGACAGACAGACAGACAGACAGACAGACAGACAGACAGACAGACAGACAGACAGACAGACAGACAGACAGACAGACAGACAGACAGACAGACAGACAGACAGACAGACAGACAGACAGACAGACAGACAGACAGACAGACAGACAGACAGACAGACAGACAGACAGACAGACAGACAGACAGACAGACAGACAGACAGACAGACAGACAGACAGACAGACAGACAGACAGACAGACAGACAGACAGACAGACAGACAGACAGACAGACAGACAGACAGACAGACAGACAGACAGACAGACAGACAGACAGACAGACAGACAGACAGACAGACAGACAGACAGACAGACAGACAGACAGACAGACAGACAGACAGACAGACAGACAGACAGACAGACAGACAGACAGACAGACAGACAGACAGACAGACAGACAGACAGACAGACAGACAGACAGACAGACAGACAGACAGACAGACAGACAGACAGACAGACAGACAGACAGACAGACAGACAGACAGACAGACAGACAGACAGACAGACAGACAGACAGACAGACAGACAGACAGACAGACAGACAGACAGACAGACAGACAGACAGACAGACAGACAGACAGACAGACAGACAGACAGACAGACAGACAGACAGACAGACAGACAGACAGACAGACAGACAGACAGACAGACAGACAGACAGACAGACAGACAGACAGACAGACAGACAGACAGACAGACAGACAGACAGACAGACAGACAGACAGACAGACAGACAGACAGACAGACAGACAGACAGACAGACAGACAGACAGACAGACAGACAGACAGACAGACAGACAGACAGACAGACAGACAGACAGACAGACAGACAGACAGACAGACAGACAGACAGACAGACAGACAGACAGACAGACAGACAGACAGACAGACAGACAGACAGACAGACAGACAGACAGACAGACAGACAGACAGACAGACAGACAGACAGACAGACAGACAGACAGACAGACAGACAGACAGACAGACAGACAGACAGACAGACAGACAGACAGACAGACAGACAGACAGACAGACAGACAGACAGACAGACAGACAGACAGACAGACAGACAGACAGACAGACAGACAGACAGACAGACAGACAGACAGACAGACAGACAGACAGACAGACAGACAGACAGACAGATAGATAGATAGATAGATAGATAGATAGATAGACAGATAGATAGACAGATGGTGGGCGACAGTGGCTCAGGAGGTAGAAGTATAAAGCTGCTACATGGTAGATGTAGATGTGGTCGCAATAGGGGGGGGGTGATTGTTCAGTTCAGTGATGGTTCTTGGGAAGAAGCTGTTCTGCATCCTCGAGGTGCTGGCATTGAAGGCCCTGTAGACCTATCGCCTCCCAGATGGCAACAGGGAGAAGAGGTGGTGAGAGGGGTCAAGTCAAAGTAAAAAAAAGTCAAGTCAAAGATTTTTATTGCCATGTATGGACGAATCCACATTGGAATACGGGTACATGAGCAAACACTGTGTAAACAGTACAGGAAAAATATGTAAAAACACACAGTATAAAAAGGACAAATGCTAAAAATACACTGAGGGTGTATATAAACAGCAATAAGAAAGATGGCTGGGAATTCTTTAGGGAGATAAAAGGGGCGACATTTAATGACTAGGCATTCAAGATTAATATTGCAGGTCTTGTTCATGACCGTAGTATCGGTACACCACTTTTCATTCACAAGAAGACAGATCCCTCCTCCTTTGGTTTTTTTTTTTTTTTTTTTTTTAACTTTGACCAGTCGGCTGGTTCTTTTAGCGTTTATCGCTTTTTCTGGTCAAGCATGACCGACAGAAACAGGTTGAATGGGGTATAGATCGGGGGAAAGACACTCTGAGAAAATACGGCGAGTCCGGGAGTCGAACTCGTGTACCCCAGATCCGTGACGCGCACGGTTGTCCTCCTCCTTTGGTTTTGCCGGTACATTCCTTCAGTCGGTCTGAGCGAAACACCGCGAATCCCGGCGGCAGGACTGCATGTTCGCCAGGTAGATGGAAGGCAGTGGAGGCTTGAAAGGGCGCTCGCGGAGTTTGACAAGCACCCCGCCTCGCCTGCCCCGGTGTCTGCGTCTTTGACGGCTCCCGTCACCTGCCGAGGGACATGCAGCGAAGTCCTTGCATCTGAGCTCGGGATTAACGTGGGAAACTTCCCGAACATCGTCGCGGATCTGGAGAAGTAATTCTCTGTTGTATCGAACAGTAGTAGATGTCCCGGACACATACACATTTAGAACGATTTCGTGCGTTTCATCCTTCAGGATGCTGCTAGCTCTGCGGAGGCAGCATGTTCTTAATATGTCATCCAGTGTGGGCAGGGGGAGACCGAGGATTTTTTGGGAGGTGTTTATGATGTTTCATGTTAAATTAAACTTTTTTACTATTAAGTTGTCACCTGTCATTCCTTAAATACAAGTTTTTTACTATTAAGTTGTCACCTGGCATTCCTTAAAACAGCAAACATTTTCCTGAAGGAATTGTATGGGCTAGCAAGCTGGAAGTCATGAGATTACTTGAATGTAATTCAAGCATATATACCTTTAGGAGTTGAACATGAAGTAGTATTTTAACTTTGGGTGGAATAAAGTTTTAGAAACATTTGGGATGAATACACCTTTAAAGCTATTTGTGGGAATACACATACAAAAATAAAAACGAAAGAATGGAAAAACATGCAGAACTGATCGCTAATGCTGTCACGTCCCTGATGAAGATGAACAGGAGCACTTGGATTGGCAAGGTATTGTATTGGTGCAGACCCACGACAGGATGAAGGATGACAGGATGGGTCAAGCGCAGATGACATTTCAATGGCAACCCCCCCAAAGGAATGCATGTGTGCTGCCCATCTCACATGTGTTACAAATAAAGACTTCATAGTCCCATTTCATTCATTTATTCATTCAAACTATTTGGGGTTATAAGCTTTAAAAGGATTTGGGGAAGACACCATAACACAATTGGGTATTCGAACCTTTAAAACCATTTGGGTGGAATACACCTTTAAAATGATTTGTGGAAGACACATTTGTGTATTAGAACCTTTAAAACCATTTGGGTGGAATACACCTTTAACTGTCCTGCGACTGTACACCTACTGTACTGCTACTGTACACCTACTGTACTGCTACTGTACACCTACTGTACACACCTCCTGCACATTGTGATGGGGCTGTCCTGCTAACCATTTGGGTGGAATACACCTTTAACTGTCCTGCTACTGTTGCATCACTGTGATCCACTGTACTGCTACTGTATTATAACCTTTAAAACAATTTGGGTGGAATACACCTTTAAAATCATTCGATTTGGGTTATAACCTTTAACACTATTTGGGTGGAATACACCTTTAACTGTCCTACAGCCATTTTACCACTGTCCACTGTACTGTACAGTCCTGCTACATCACTGTCCTGCTAACCATTTGGGTGGAATACACCTTTAACTGTCCTGCTACTGTTGCATCACTGTGATCCACTGTACTGCTACTGTATTATAACATTTAAAACAATTTGGGTGGAATACACCTTTAAAATCATTCGATTTGGGTTATAACCTTTAACACTATTTGGGTGGAATACACCTTTAACTGTCCTGCAGCCATTTTACCACTGTCCACTGTACTGTACTGTACAGTCCTGCTACATCACTGTCCTGCTAACCATTTGGGTGGAATACACCTTTAACTGTCCTGCTACATCACTGTGATGTACTGTCCTGCTACATCACTGTAATGTACTGTCCTGCTACATCACTGTCCTGCTACATCACTGTGATGTACTGTCCTGCTACATCACTGTCCTGCTACATCACTGTCCTGCTACATCACTGTAATGTACTGTCCTGCTACATCACTGTCCTGCTACATCACTGTGATGTACTGTCCTGCTACATCACTGTCCTGCTACATCACTGTGATGTACTGTCCTGCTACATCACTGTCCTGCTACATCACTGTGATGTACTGTCCTGCTACATCACTGTCCTGCTACATCACTGTGATGTACTGTCCTGCTACATCACTGTCCTGCTACATCACTGTCCTGCTACATCACTGTCCTGCTACATCACTGTGCTGTATTGTCCTGCTACATCACTGTCCTGCTACATCACTGTGATGTACTGTCCTGCTACATCACTGTCCTGCTACATCACTGTGATGTACTGTCCTGCTACATCACTGTCCTGCTACATCACTGTCCTGCTACATCACTGTGATGTACTGTCCTGCTACATCACTGTGATGCTACATCACTGTCCTGCTACATCACTGTGATGTACTGTCCTGCTACATCACTGTCCTGCTACATCACTGTGATGTACTGTCCTGCTACATCACTGTCCTGCTACATCACTGTGATGCTACATCACTGTCCTGCTACATCACTGTGATGTACTGTCCTGCTACATCACTGTGATGTACTGTCCTGCTACATCACTGTGATGTACTGTCCTGCTACATCACTGTCCTGCTACATCACTGTGATGTACTGTCCTGCTACATCACTGTCCTGCTACATCACTGTGATGTACTGTCCTGCTACATCACTGTCCTGCTACATCACTGTCCTGCTACATCACTGTGATGCTACATCACTGTCCTGCTACATCACTGTGATGTACTGTCCTGCTACATCACTGTCCTGCTACATCACTGTCCTGCTACATCACTGTGATGTACTGTCCTGCTACATCACTGTCCTGCTACATCACTGTGATGTACTGTCCTGCTACATCACTGTCCTGCTACATCACTGTGATGTACTGTCCTGCTACATCACTGTCCTGCTACATCACTGTCCTGCTACATCACTGTGATGTATTGTCCTGCTACATCACTGTCCTGCTACATCATTGTGATGTACTGTCCTGCTACATCACTGTCCTGCTACATCACTGTCCTGCTACATCACTGTCCTGCTACATCACTGTGATGTACTGTCCTGCTACATCACTGTGATGCTACATCACTGTCCTGCTACATCACTGTGATGTACTGTCCTGCTACATCACTGTCCTGCTACATCACTGTCCTGCTACATCACTGTCCTGCTACATCACTGTCCTGCTACATCACTGTGATGCTACATCACTGTCCTGCTACATCACTGTGATGTACTGTCCTGCTACATCACTGTCCTGCTACATCACTGTGATGTACTGTCCTGCTACATCACTGTCCTGCTACATCACTGTCCTGCTACATCACTGTGATGTACTGTCCTGCTACATCACTGTCCTGCTACATCACTGTGATGTACTGTCCTGCTACATCACTGTCCTGCTACATCACTGTGATGCTACATCACTGTCCTGCTACATCACTGTGATGTACTGTCCTGCTACATCACTGTCCTGCTACATCACTGTCCTGCTACATCACTGTGATGTACTGTCCTGCTACATCACTGTCCTGCTACATCACTGTGATGTACTGTCCTGCTACATCACTGTCCTGCTACATCACTGTCCTGCTACATCACTGTGATGCTACATCACTGTCCTGCTACATCACTGTGATGCACTGTCCTGCTACATCACTGTGATGCTACATCACTGTCCTGCTACATCACTGTCCTGCTACATCACTGTGATCCACTGTCCTGCTACTGTTGCATCACTGTCCTGCACAGTACAGGACACAAAATGATTTAACTGCCTCTCCAGAATGGAGTGATTGACAGTGTTGAAGGCCTTTTGTAGGTCCAGCATGACCATGCCGCAGTATTTGCCCGCGTCCACCTCTTATTTGATGTGGCCGTTCAAATAGAGAAGGCATGTGTCAGTGGAGTGGGATGTTCTGAAGCCAGATTGGAATTCGTAGATTAGATTTTTTTCCACTAGGTACTTTTCGACCTGTTCGTAGACAATTTTTTCCATGACTTTCGAGATGGAGGTAAGAATAGAAACACGGCGGTAGTTGCCTGGGTCTAATTTGCTGCCCTTTTTGTGCAGAGGAGTCACCCTCGCAGTTTTGAAGTCCTTGGGGACGTGTCCCTGTTTTATGGAGAGGTTTATTATGTGTGTGATGACTGGGGTGATGGCGGCTGCTGAGTCTCTGAGGAATTTGGAGGGGATGTTGTCATGGCCAGTGGCCTTGTTAGGTTGGAGGGCGCTCAGTTTTTTGAGTACCTCATCTGTTGTTACCATTTCCAGCTTGAAGTCGTCCTTGCGGACCCCTAGGTTTTTGTAGTAAGCTACTATGTGTTCTACCCCATAATGCCCTGAGTGGGAGGGTAGTTTGTTTACCAGTGTTGTGGCTATGTTTGTGAAGAAAATGTTTAAGTAATTGGCTACATCCAGCTTGTCTGTGATGAGCGTGTTGTCCGTCTTTATGTTTATGTTTGAGAATCTGGTTTTAAGTTTTTTACTGCAGCCTAGTTGATTATTGAGTAATTTCCAAAGTTCACGTGGTTTGTTTTTGTTTTCCTCAGTTTTGTCATTGATGAAATTATTTTTTGCAGTTATGATCATGGAGTTTACGTCGTTTCTTAGTCTGTTTCTTTCCAGTTTGAGTTCAGTCACGTGGGCTTGGAGTTCACTGCTCGTGCTTTTGGTAAGCTTTGACTGAATTTTACGAAACTCAGAGCATTTTTTGTCTCTGGTTTTCATAGCGGCCAGTATTTCGGAGTTTAGTATTGTTGAAAATTTGGTTTTGAAACCTAGCCATGTTTCTTCAACCAGTGTACCATTGAGTTCATCTGACCAGTCCAGACTCTCCAGTTCAAGGTTAAAGGCCTCGCTAGAGTAGGTTTTGAGGTCTCTAGATGTGACTGTTTTGTGACAGCCAGCCTTTTGTTTTAGCTTTTTGCGGGTACAGAATATCATATAATGATCACTTAACCCGCATGCTATAACCAGCGATGCAGTCGTGCACACACACGGTTACACGCCGTTGTAGTAGATCACTGAGGCAGAAGTGCGCGCGGATGTGCACGCGCGCACACAAAAATGCATTCACAATTGTCACTGGCTCGTCGCGCCGGCCGGCACTTATCACCTAGACTTTGCATAATAATAGGATACCGATAGCATAACAACGAGAAGAGCTGGTGGGGGGTTGCTTGATCTGTGGTCCCGACTGGAAGGATGAGACATTAAGTTGTGCTTCAGTCTCTGAAGGAAACTGTCCTTCTGTAAACTAACTCTAAGTTACATTGTACATTTAGTTTGTATTTATTTTTCTAGTTTAAGTTAATTCAATTAAAGAAATTGTAACTACAATTACATTTAAAACATTTATGCATAATAATCATCTGTTCTGTGCGCAACCGAGGGAACATGTATGCGTGTGCACGGGAGCGCGCATGCACGTGGCGTTTGGGCAGTTCCCATATTACGACTGCACCACTGGCTATAACCCCTTTATTGGATTGATTGATTGATTGATTGAAAACTTTATTAACAGATTGCAGAATGGGTACAATACAGTACAGCTCAATACACACAATTGTTAAGGGGATGCAGACCAGAGAAAGACTTTCGTCTTGTTTACATCAGGGTCCCCCATTTTCAATTCATCAGGACATATATGACATACATGACATACAGATAGAGATCTTGGACTTGTCGGAGGTCAGAATGAGGTCAATGGTAGTCTGAGTTGATTCACATACACGTGTGGGTTGGGTGATTAGCTGGCTGAGGCCGTGCAGATCACAAAACCTACTGAATGACTTGAAGACGGGTGCATCTTTTTGTTGCATATCCATGTTCCTTTATTCTCTATGATGTGCTTACACTATTTTTACTTTGTAACAAATGCTATTTAAAATGTAAATAATTACAATACTTCAAACTAAATAGTAAAAGTAAAATTACTGATATTGAAGACTACTAAAAGATGCCAGCAAATTAACCTAGAAGACGAGATGTATAGATGTAGCAGTACTGTCTATCTGTATGTCATGTATGTCATATATGTTACGATGAATTGAAAATGGGGGACCCTGATGTAAACAAGACGAAAGTCTTTCTCTGGTCTGCATCCCCATAACAATTGTATGTATTGAGCTGTACTGTACTGTACCCATTCTGCAATCTGTTAATAAAGTTTTCAATCAATCAATCAATCAGATACTGTATGGGCTGCTTTTGCATAAACAGGGGGTCCTATCTCTGCTCAGTCCAATAGATGTCACTGTTGGCTATGCATGGAGTCAACACTGCAATAAAGTAGCGAAGAAGAAAAACTGAGCCAGCTGACCACAAACACAAACCCAAAACACGTAACGTTAGTCTGAAAGCTGGCCGAAGAGAAGGGCATTGAACTACCTCAGATTGTGTGGCTTTCGTAAGTGATTTTGTCATAAACGTTGTACCTGTTTTTTTTTTAACTTGTTCTAAATTACACGAGAATGCTCACTCCTGATAAATTAGATAAACTTTGCCGGCTAAGCTAACGGCAGCTAGCAAAGGATTGCTATGTTGTTGGGTCTCGTGTACATGCTAGGTTGGGGGCTAGGCTAGCTATTGTACAAATGCTTTACATACGGTACATACATGGCGTGTCAATGAAGTCCACTTCTAATTTAGTTTGTAGTTTAATGTTAACAACGTTGTAAGAAAGGCAGCTGTTTTCTGTCCCTCATCCGCCAACGTAATCTGCCTTCAGCGGTGCGTCAAAATTCATTGTGCGGCAGATATTACAGTCATCATCATCAGTGTAAAAAGTGCTCTCCCTGCAATGGGACATGTCTTGATTATCAGTAATTAAACATCCTGGCGGCTTATGAATCGAGAAGAAGCTTGTTGTAGTAATCGAAACCTGGGTTTAGTTGTTTCCAGATCATGATTTGCTTTGATTGGACTGACTGCACCATGAAAAGCTTGTATTGTTATAAGACATAGTTAGCACATAGCATTCTGCTTCAGCTCAATGCTCATAGTCCGCTCCCCTCTCAGATGAGCTGATCAGACAACCCTGGCCTAGGGAACAGGCAGTGTTGTGCTGCAGAATGAGAGTGACCAGAGAGGTTAACAATTATAGTCCATGGGCCAGAGGCCAAAATTTCACTTGTCGGTGCCACTCAGGGTGAATAAACTTGCATATCATTTTTTCAAAGATCTATGTCTGTAGATGATATTTTTGTATGATAGCCCTTCAAGAGTGGTAGCTTTATCATAATTATCAAGTCATGAAGTATACCTACCCCCTCAGGAAATTGCATTTCAGATACTGGTGCATATCCTGCTTTAGACTCACGTAGAGGACATCTGTCAATGTTTCACAATATTGTGTTTGGTATCATTTTAAAGGGGACTATGTCCTCTTTCATTCAAGCTAAGATGTGAATCTTTCTGACCAATATAGAGGTCTGGAGCTCTTTGAACAGTCAACAACACACATTTCTACACGATTTTCGCCTAAATGATATACTATCTTTTAGCCTTGTGTCATCTAGGAGCAACAAAGACACAAAATACAATATCTACAACACTCACAGGACCATAAGGATTTAGGAAATGTATAATATGCCTATACTATTTCATTGTTACAGGTCATTGTGAGCCTTAAATTAGAAAAGCAGTATTAGGCTCCTATTAAACTATACAGAACAGCCACTATAGTCTAGATGGAAACATACAGTAGGTCCACCTGCATAGGGTGGATTTCTTTTCACCACCTGTTTTTTATTAATCCTTGAAGTGGCTATTTTAAGATTCTGACAGGTAACGGGTTGGAATAATGTCCCATGGGGTTTATTTTTAACCCTTTATTACACCTATTCTGAACCCAAACCTGAAAAATAAGAAAAAGAAAACAGCATAACTTTTGAAGTTAACAACATATAGAGACAAATTAAAACATTTTCCCAAAACAAGTTTTACCCAAGGAATTCAGTACAATTGTTATTTTAAAGATTCAAACACATCTTGATTAAATTTCAGGACAGAAAAGGCAAAAAACGCTGAAAAAACATATCGCATTTCTATTTTCCTTTTTTACTGAAATGTAGTGCATTGGACGAGATCGATTTAGCTTAGGTTAATATTGGAAATAATATTGTAATAAAGATTGTATCCATGCTGTTATGCCCTAAATATTATAGTTTTGCATAAACAATTATATAGAGACAAATTAACACATTTTCCCATGCGATTTTGATCAGTGATTTATTTATTGTTAAGGTTCAAACTATATGTTTTCATATGCACTGGATATCATGGACTGGATATCTTCTTTGTTGACACAACATTCAAGTATTTTTTCTATTTGTATTTTGTACCCTAAACTACTAATCATCATCATCACTAAAACTATTGTCAAAGTCTATCTCTTCCTCCGCCTCATCACACTCGTACTCTCCATCCTCCTCATCCATGTTATTTTTTGCGTAATCTGCCTCCTTATCAAGAGCTTCTTGCTCTTCTGACTCCACTTTCTGGGCCAGTACCTCAACAAGAGAAGGACGGAGGATGGGTCCAACCGTCCAGACAGGTTCTAACACCTCCTCATCCATTGTTTTCCCCAGTCCATACTTTGATCATAGGCTTTGGGCCTCTTGAATATTGGCTCATGTTCTGCTCTTTTGTAGCAGGCGACTATGAAGTTGGCTCGCTGTACATGTGGGATGAGACAGACCTTGGGGGGAGGCAGGCGTTCAATGTCTACTTTGTAGTTTGCATCCAGGACTTTATCAGCACCCATCATTTTCTGCAGCATCTTGGCTCACACAGCATCAACTGACTTCATCCGACCATGGCCATCCATAATGCATGTGAAGGACTCCATCTCCTGTTGGAGCTCATCTGTTACCAGCGACAATGTGCCAAGCTGACTAAAAGCCTTCTGGAATCTAGGGTTCTTCTACAGGTTATTCAACGGATTCACCTGTCTCTTTCCTTTGAAAGCGCTGGCACAGTCATCCCCAGAAAAGTCATAGTATCCCAGCTAGGGATGGGTACCTTTCACATTTGAACCGATACCGGTACCGGTACCTGTGAATCGAATTCGGTACCCATCCCTAATCCCAGCAGAGTGCTGCAGTACTCTGAGTCCAGAGACTCAGCCAGTTCGGACACATGTATTAGCTTGCAGTGCCAAGGTGCCAGTGCCATGGTCCAGGTATCTGGAGAGGTTGGTCATGCTGACATGGTAGAGGAGGATCATCGGTATATAGAGGTTGGTCATGCTGGTAGAGGAGGATCATCAGTATATGGAGAGGTTGGTCATGCTGACGTGGTAGAGGAGGATCATCAGTATAGGTTGGTCATGCTGACATGGTAGAAGAGGATCATCAGTAGAGAGGTTGGTCATCCTGGTAGAGGAGGATCATCAGTATATAGAGGTTGGTCATGCTGACATGGTAGAGGAGGATCATCGGTATATGGAGAGGTTGGTCATGCTGGTAGAGGAGGATCATCAGTATAGAGAGGTAGGTCATGCTGACATGGTAGAGGAGGATCATCAGTATATAGAGAGGTTGGTCATGCTGACATGGTAGAGGAGGATCATCAGTATAGAGGTTGGCCATGCTGACATGGTAGAGGAGGATCATCAGTATATAGAGAGGTTGGACTTGGTCATGCTGACATGGTAGAGGAGGATCATCAGTATATAGAGAGGTTGGTCATGCTGACATGGTAGAGGAGGATCATCAGTATATGGAGAGGTTGGTCATGCTGACATGGTAGAGGAGGATCATCAGTATATAGAGAGGTTGGCCATGCTGACATGGTAGAGGAGGATCATCGGTATATAGAGAGGTTGGTCATGCTGGTAGAGGAGGATCATCATTGTTTGTCTTGGCAAAAAGCCATCGGGAGAGCCAAGTGCATGAGGCGAGAGGGGGTAATGCATGAGTTCTTGGAGGTTGATGGGCATATCCAGATCCAAAGTAGACCTTGAACACCTGCCTCCTCCCAAGGTCTGTCTAAATGATATCGCAATATTTTTTGGCCATATCACGATTAGGGATGGGTACCTTCACATTTGAACCGGTACCTGTGAATCGATACCGGTACCCAACGGTACCCTTTTTCGGTACTTTAGTCTCAAGAAATTTAATTTACCTACCTCAGTCGTAAAAAACGACTGCTTTGTTGTTGAATCAAGTCAAATCCTAGGTAAGCATATATTGTGCGTGTGAACGTTGACATGAAAAGAAAAAAGTTTAAAAAAAATAATAATAATACTTTTTTTTTTCGGTTTCCCACTTGATTCGATACTCTGTAGTACCGACGTGTTTCGGTTCGGTGCCTCAAAAGTACCGAATTCGGTACCCATCCCTAATCACGATACATGATATATATCGCAATATTTTGACATTTCCTCTAAAGCACTTAAAATGCTTGATTTAACCCTTTGATGCATACAGTCACGCCAATATGATTATTTACATCTAAGACAATTTATATAAAAACTATTGGGTGCCTAAGAGAGAGAGAGAGAGAGAGAGAGAGAGACCGTAGGCGATGATGTCACACTCGAATGTAAACACAGGAAGTTGAACACACGGAGATTGGAACTGGATGCAAGAAACGAATAACCAATAAATATGAAGTTATCTTTAAACCTCTGTTGTTGAGCGTCGTCAATATAACCCACCCCCTTTTCTCATGAATGGAACTAGTGTGTAGTGTCGTGGAGTCCGCTTTGAGTGCTTCCAGTTCCAGGGTTAGCAGCTAAGAGCTAACGCTAGTTAGCTTAGCCTATTTATGGTTTAACTTAGCAGCTAACGTTAGCCCATTGCTCGCGTTGAAGGTCCACGCTGGTCTGTGTAATGAAATTACAATTCCATGTCATTTAAGGTCCGCGCTGGTCTGTCTATAATGAAATGAGAGAAACGCTCTGCACTAAAGCAAGTCTCATATCAGCCGCAACGTGACAACATATACTCGATGTTCACGATATAGTAATTTACAACATCTCACATAGAACAGGCCGCGATCGCCCAGCCCTACATCCCACATGTACAGCGAGTCAACTACCATGTCAGCATTGATTGATTGATTGATTGAAAACTTTATTAACAGATTGCAGAATGGGTACAATACAGTACGGCTCAATACACACAATTGTTAAAGGATAACTCCACTATTTTGGGAAATTAGCTTATTTAACATCTTCCCTGGAGTTAGACAAGAAGATGCATACCTTTTTTGTCTCTGTGCGTGCATTTTAGCTTTGGGAATAGATGCTCCGTTAGCATAGCTTAGCTTCATCACTGGAAGTGAGGCAGGACAGTAGCCTTACAGTGCCTTACAGTGTATTGCAAGGTCTGACATTGACCAAACTTGATATGCATGACCTTGGTGGGCTCTAGGTCAACTCCTGAAAAGGGGGTCAATGTCAGACCTTGCAATCAAAAGTTAGGGGCGCACTGAAATTATGGCAAGGGTTATTAGCCCCCTAACTTTTGATTGCAAAGTCTGACATTGACCCCCTTTTCAGAAGTTGACCTAGAGCCCACCAAGGTCATGCATATCAAGTTTGGTCAATGTCAGACCTTGCAATACACTGTAAGGCACTGTAAGGCTACTGTCCTGCCTCACTTCCAGTGATGAAGCTAAGCTATGCTAACAGAGCATCTATTCCCAAAGCTAAAATGCACGCACAGAGACAAAAAAGGTATGCATCTTCTTGTCTAACTCCAGGGAAGATGTTAAATAAGCTAATTTCCCAAAATAGTGGAGTTATCCTTTAAGGGGATGCAGACCAGAGAAAGACTTTCGTCTTGTTTACATCAGGGTCCCCCATTTTCAATTCATCAGGACATATATGACATACATGACATACAGATAGTCAGTACTGCTACATCTATACATTTATGACATACCAGATTTGCAAATACAGTACTGTTTGTGATACAGAAGGAGTCAAGAAAGGGGAGTATATATTTGACGTAGAAACTGTACATTGGAGGAGGTTGGGTGGGGGGGGTTGGGTACATTGGGATATTGACAACCATACTGGGTAATTTACATTGGAGGTGGTTGGGGGGGGGGGGGGGGGGGGGGAGACACACTGTATAAACAAGCAAAACTGTACATTGAGGGGGGGGGGGGGGGGAGACACTGTACAAACAAACAAAATTGTACATTGGACTATTGACAACCATACTAGGTAAATTACTGTACATTGGAGGGGGTTGGGTTAGGATATTTACAGGGGCCAGTTTTGAATTGCAGTCTCCCGTAGGTGTCCCTTGAGAGAGGTTTTGAAAGTGGGTAGTGATCCACATTCCTTTACAGCTTTGGGTAGGGCGTTCCACATTGATGTGGCATAATTGCGAAACGTGTTTAGTCCCTTATTTGAACCGAATCTGGGTTTAACATGATTTGTGGAGCTCCCTCTGGTGTTGTGATCGTGGTATTCACTGACCTTTGGGAAGTATTTTGACATGTACATGGGTACCTTGGTCCTGTAGTGTATCTTGTAGACCAGGCCCATTGCAAGTTGCTGTACTCTGTCGTCTCCTCTAAGCCATCCTAGGTTGTCAAAGTGGGCAGGGGTGAGGTGGGTTCTAGGAGTAAGGTCAAGCAGTAGTCTGACCAGTTTGTTTTGAGATGTTTGTAATTTTGTTTTTAGCGCCTTTGAGGTGCTTTGGTACCATGAGGTGCAAGCATAGTCGTAGTACCCCTGAATGAGTGCTCCTGCCAGAGTCTTCAGGGTATTCTTGTTTACCAGAGAGGAGATCCGGTACAAGAATCGAGTTCGTTGGTTGACTTTTTTTATTACATTGGATGCCATTTTGTCACAGGAGAGATTAGCCTCTAGGATGGAACCCAGGTAGGTAATTTCATCTTTCCTTGTGACAATATTGTCACCCACTGTAACTGAGAAGCCGTCGGTCTTGCTGAGTTTGTTATTTGAACCGAAGAGAATGGACTCTGTTTTGCCCATGTGTAATGATAGTTTGTTATCAGCGAGCCATATGCAGATTCTGCCTAGTTCCGAGCTGAGGGTTTTTTCAACCTGTAACTTGTTCTTGTCAGAGACCAGCAGGGCTGAGTCGTCCGCAAACAGGAACAAGTTGCAGTCACAAGCTGACGACATGACCAACCTCTCTACTATATACTGATGATCCTCCTACCAGCATGACCAACCTCTACATACTGATGATCCTCCTACCAGTATGACCAACCTCTCCTGATGATCCTCCTCTACCATGTCAGCATGACCAAACTCTCCATATACTGGTGATCCTCCTCTACCATGTCAGCATGACCAACCTCAGTATATACTGATGATCCTCCTCTACCATGTCAGCATGACCAACCTCTATATACTGATTATCCTCCTCTACCATGTCAGCATGACCAAACTCTCCATATACTGGTGATCCTCCTCTACCATGTCAGCATGACCAACCTCAGTATATACTGATGATCCTCCTCTACCATGTCAGCATGACCAACCTCTATATACTGATTATCCTCCTCTACCATGTCAGCATGACTAACCTCTATATACTGATGATCCTCCTCTACCATGTCAGCATGACCAACCTCTCCAGATACTGATTATCCTCCTCTACCATGTCAGAATGACCAACCTCTCCATATACTGATGATCCTCCTCTACCATGTCAGCATGACCAACCTCTCTATATACTGATGATCCTCCTCTACCATGTCAGCATGACCAACCTCTCCATACACTGATGATCCTCCTCTACCATGTCAGCATGACCAACCTCTCCATATACTGCTGATCCTCATCTACCATGCCAGTATGACCAACCTCTATATACTGATGATCCTCATCTACCATGTCAGCATGACCAACCTGTCCAGATACCTGGACCACGGCACTGGCACCTTGGCACTGCAAGTGTTAGAACCTGTCTGGACGGTTGGACCCATCCTCTGTCCTTCTCTTGTTGAGGTACTGGCCCAGAAAGTGGAGTCAGAAGAGCAAGAAGCTATTGATAAGGAGGCAGATTACGCAAAAAATAACATGGATGAGGAGGATGGAGAGTACGAGTGTGATGAGGCGGAGGAAGAGATAGACTTTGACAATAGTTTTAGTGATGATGATTAGTAGTTTAGGGTACAAAATACAAATAGAAAAAATACTTGAATGTTGTGTCAACAAAGAAGATATCCAGTCCATGATATCCAGTGCATATGAAAACATATAGTTTGAACCTTAACAATAAATAAATCACTGATCAAAATCGCATGGGAAAATGTGTTAATTTGTCTCTATATAATTGTTTATGCAAAACTATAATATTTAGGGCATAACAGCATGGAGACAATCTTTATTACAATATTATTTCCAATATTAACCTAAATCGATCTCGTCCAATGCACTACATTTCAGTAAAAAGGGAAAATAGAGATGTGATATACGTTTTCTTCAGCGTTTTTTGCTTTTTCTGTCCTGAAATTTTATGAAGATGTGTTTGAATCTTAAAAATAACAATTGTACTGAATTCCTTGGGTCAAACTTGTTTTAATTTGTCTCCATATGTTGTTAACTTCAAAAGTTATGCTGTTTTCTTTTTCTTATTTTTCAGGTTTTGGTTCAGGATAGGTGTAATAAAGGGTTAAAAATAAACCCCATGGGACATTATTCCAACCTGTTACCTGTCAGAATCTTAAAATGGACACTTCAAGGATTAATAAAAAACAGGTGGTGAAAAAAAGTCCACCCTATGCAGGTGGACTTATGTTTCCATTCTAGACTATAGTGGCTGTTCTGTATAGTTTAATAGGAGCCTAATACTGCTCTTCTAATTTAAGGCTCACAATGACCTGTAACAATGAAATAGTATAGGCATATTATACATTTCCTGTATCCTTATGGTCCTGAGAGTGTTGTAGATTTAGTATTTTGTGTCCCTGTTGCTCCTAGATGACACAAGGCTAAAAGATAGTATATCATTTAGGTGCAAATCGTGTAAAAATGTGTGTTGACTGTTCAAAGAGCTCCAGTGACCTCTATATTGGTCAGAAATATTCACATCTTAGCTTGAATGAAAGATTACATAGTCCCCTTTTAAAATGATACCAAACACAATATTGTGAAACATTGACAGATGTCCTCTACGTGAGTCTAAAGCAGGATATGTACCAGCATCTGAAATGCGATTTCCTGAGGGGGTGGGTATACTTCATGACTTGATAATTATGATAAAGCTACCACTCTGGAAGGGCTATCATACAAAAATATCATCTACAGACATAGATCTTTGAAAAAATTATATGTAAGTTTATTTACCCTGAGTGGCACCGATATCTGGTCTGGCCCATGGACTATTATGGCTATTTTCTCAAGCAGCTCATTTGAACAATAATATATTAATATATTTTCAATCAATTAACATAGAGTAAAGCTGGGTTCCAGTTGTCCTCTCTCCCGTTTTCTCCCCCATGTACCTAATCCACTACTGTGTATAATATTGTGTCTTCAGGAAGAATGCCATGCAACGATGGCCATGCAGTCGATGCTGCATGAGAGGATCAGTGCTGCCCAGCAGCTGCTGGAGCGTGTGGACCAGCTGTGTCAGCGGCAGAGCCACGAGGTGGAGGGCCGGGCCAAGCTTTGCAGCAAGCTGCGCGCCGAGCTTAAGTTCCTGACCAAGGTGGAGGCCGGCAAGGTGGTGATCAAGGAGTCCCACCTGCAGAGCACCAACCTCACTCACCTCAAGGCCATCGTGGAGTCGGCAGAGAGCCTGGAGGACGTGGTGAGTGTGCTGCACGTCTTTGCCTACGAGGAGGATGACGGCGAGGCCAAGCAGTCTCTGGTGGTGGACGTGGTGGCCAACGGCGGCCACACCTGGGTCAAAGCCATCGGCCGGAAAGCGGAGGCGCTGCACAACATCTGGCAGGGCCGGGGCCAGTATGGGGACAAAAGCATAGTGAGCCAGGCGGAGGACTTCATCCAGGCCAGCCGCCAGCAGCCGGTCCAGTACAGCAACCCTCGCATCATCTTTGCCTTCTACAATGGCGTGTCCAGTCCCATGGCGGACTGCCTCGGGGAAATGGGCATCTCTGTGCGCGGTGACATCGTCGCCGTTAACAGCATGGTGGTGGACGTAGGCGGGAGCGATGAGGAAGATGGCGGAAGTTGTGGAGAGGAAGAGCGAGGAGCGGAGAGCGATTTGATCGATGGTGAGGAGCGGAATGACAGTGACATCGTCGATGATGATGATGACGATGACGAGTCGGACATGACTCACACCAGAGTGGACAGGGACACCATCGTGGCCAGCCTGGCCTTCCCCACGGAGGTGAAGGTGGACGTGTGCAAGCGGGCCAACCTGGACATCACCACGCTCATCACCTACGTCTCCTCGCTCAGCCACGGCCACTGCCACTTCGCCTTCAAAGAACAGGTCCTGACGGAGCAGGCGGCCCAGGAGCGCCGGGAGGAGGTGCTGCCGCGGCTGGAGGGGTTCATGCTGGATAAGGAGCTGTACGCCTGCCACTCGGCGGTGCACGACTTCCAGGTCATCCTGGACACGTTGGGAGGGCCCGGCGAGAAGGCTCGTGCCAAAGAGTTATTGGCGCGGGTAACGGTGGTCCCCGACCAGCCGTCGGAGCGCACCACGCGCCTGACCACCAGTTCCAAGGTCAACCAGCGCTCGCTGAAGATCTTCGGTACCGGCGACTCCCTGCGGGCTGTCACCATGACTGCCAACAGCGGATTTGTGAGAGCCGCGGCCAATCAGGGCGTCCGCTACACTGTGTTCATTCACCAACCGAGGGCGCTTACAGAAGGCAAAGAATGGCGGGCGACCCCCATATGAGAAGGGGGAAGAGAGCACTAGCTCTAGAGAGAGAGAGAGGGAGAGAGAATGAGAAACGGATAAGAGGATGAAGATGGCTAGGTTGAGTGAGCAGAAGAAGAAATAATGAGATGAACTGCTCATGGCGGGGGGGGGGGCGGTTTCATTTTCATTTTCATTTTCAGAAGGTCCAGTTAGTGGAACGCACTGCTATGACAACATGACTGCTGAGAAGGACTGCCTGAGCAGAAAGAGCTCTGTGAAACGGCACATTTTCTTTGGTGAGAAATTACAGGACTTTGATTCTGATTATTATGTTACTGTTCTTGTTTTTGTTTTTTTTATGTGCTACTTTACTTTAAAAGCATACAGTTTGGAGATACATTTTGTTCACTCCAACTGCAAAAAGCAAGATCTTTTTTTATTTTCCCCTCAACATCAGTAGACTGTATGTGTATACTATATACACTTTTTTATGGCGTTCTCTGAAAGAGTCAATGTCGGGCACTTTGATCTGCTTGAGCAAAATGTGCTGAAATAAATTATGCTTTGCAGATATATATATTATATGTAAAATAAAGCCTCAAAATGCCAGTTGCCAACATTTATTGAATCTAAATTAGCATTGATTTTTTATTGACCTGGGATTCTTCTGTTGGTGGGGGGGGGGGGGGGGGCAGGCAAACTGTGTGCTTGTTTATACTGTTTTTGCCATGTGAGGGCAGCAGTGTAGATGTACAATCAATATTCAGCTAAAAGGGTATCTGGGCTTCACACTTAAAGGGGCACTTCACCAAAAAACAAAGCTGATTTATTTTCCAGATAATCTAATGCACACTTCTGCTTTTTGATAATGATAAGGTAGATGTCCCTATAAGACGAGGTTTAGATATTGTTTCATCTACATCATTTCATGGAGCTGTAATTAATACAAGACAAGGATTCAATGTCCCGATGACATCACTGGTGGCCATATCCAAACACATTTGCTCTCAATAACTGTCTAACTAAATGAATGCAAAACCGAACCGTGACAAATTAATTTAAAAAAGGCACCAAAAATTGTTTCGCCACAGTGGAAGAAAACAAATATTGAATATACTGTGAAATAATGAGATGTGATCATTTGGCCATGTGGTCCAGCCCTACTGACTCAAGGTGGAGATTTTGTATCCTGTGCTTTCCTTCAAGGTTTTACAGGGGAAAGAAAAAATTAAGAAAAGAAAAAAGCAGTGAAGTATTCGGACCTCCGAATAATGCATTATGCCATGGTCACTGACTATGGTTAGGAATCATAGCAGTATTGATTTGACTAAAACAGGGTATCGCCTCAATACTGAAAACCCAGTAGCAAGAGACATGTATAACATGTTCAAAAATGAAAAAGAATGCTTTTCACATTTTTTTGGGCAAATTGAAGCAAGTTGGCTCCAATTATAATTCTTTGTCCATTTGACCCTAAATGATTGGTCCAAGTCTATACTGTTAAGTACAAGTAGGTGAGTGGATGGGATCTCAGTCGAGGACTCGGCAATGCATATGTCAATATGAAGTGGTATCAGTGCATCCTGTTACATACAGATTAATTAGATGTTAATTGAAACTTTCAAAATACTTAATTTAGGTTGGAAACAGATACTTAAATTAAAATAAATTGAAAGGAACACGCCAACATTTTGGGAAATTCGCTTACCGTCTTCTCCAGAGAGAGACAAGAAGATATAGATACCAGTTTCCTCTAACTCTAATGATTTTAGTTGTGGACCATTGCCTGGGGGTGATATTTTAGTATTCAAACAATACTCAGAGTCATAGTAAGTATGCAATAGGTAAAAACAGGAGAATTGATCATGACATTTAAATAAAGTATTTTCAAATGTTTGCCCCAGCGACACCTGTTGGCTACAAGCAGAATTCCAAAATAGGCCCAACATAACAGGGTACATTGGCCAAGCGCTGGTTTACACATAATTTCAGACGGGCCCCTCCGAGTACAAACAGTCATCCAGTGTTGTTACTAAACAGGTCCATTAGAGAGAGAGAGATAATCTGGTGACTGCCCTTGCTCAGATGCACACGCTCGGGTTGTTTTTCTTCTTTGACCATTAGGATACCAGTACACCTGCCCCATTCTGCTTGTTTATAGGCAAACGGTACTTACTTATTCTCACTGTCAAATCTATAGATAGACAATATATATGCGTAGTAATGGAGCCTATTCAGTCAAAACTGGACCATGCTTTTTTGTTTGCTTGTGTTATGTTGTCATATGTGGGTGTTTTCTTGAGTGAGTGTGTATAACAGCTGATTTGCAGAGTTGCAAATAGTCATCATCATCATCATCATCATCATGCGAGATGACGACATTGTTAATCCATGGGCGGTGCGTGACGACATCCGTCTCTGGATAACCGACTCCAGACATTATTACCCACTCCAATACCCAGAACATGTTCAGAGTCATCCCGCTGCCTGCTACTGTTGGACAGCGTGTTATTAACTACATCCCGAATTATTTTCCAATCAAAACAGACGGACACGTTCAGCGATGCCCGAACCCGTTTGGTAGCAGGGGGAGAGCCTTGTTGCTGCTAAATCAGACACTCGGAGAGCCTTGTTGCTGCTAAATCAGACACTCGGAGAGCCTTGCTAGTCAGTCAACGTTAGTAGCCAAGTGTATGCCATGCATGGACTTCTATCGCGTTGCACAGAGAACCATAGCGTTTACGGTTTCGCCAACCATTCATCGCCGAGGTGGTGGTGAAGAATACAGTCTCGGTTTCGTCGATGTGCTCTTTTGAATGAGCATTGAGCAGGCTTCGCTTCAGCACTACCGACTACTAGCTAGATCGCTTGAGCGAATAGCAGCATCAAGTAGCTGTTAACCACCAGCTAGCAGCCGCAGCGAGGACACCGGAGTCTCTCTCCGCCTTCAACACGGGCAACACACCCATCTTTTAGGTAAGTGAGTCAGCCAGTTTAAATATGTACGGTAACTTATTATTTCACACATGTTTCACGTGATTTGACCAGCTAACGTTAAATGGTAGCAACGTTTACCAGGATGCTAACGTTAGCTAGCTTAATTTTCAAGCTAGACACGTTTAGTGACTTTAAAACTGACCAGACCGGTCTTCGTCTAATCTACAACATGACAACGTTCGTTGAAATGACCATAGCTTTAGCCCATTGCTTTATTTGTAGATGGCTCATCACTGCGTTGGTTTGATTGGGTTATTTATTTGTTGTACTGGTTCTAGCAGGCTGAGGTTTAGCTGCAGTGTCCACCACCACACCCACATCATCATCATCGGCTAACGTTACGCTGAGCTCCTGCAAGTTGCCTGCATGATGCTGTGTTCTGGGTGTGTTCACAAACTGATCACATTAATGTCAACATTGCAGCCTAGCGATTAGCGAATGCTATTACGAATTTGTTGGCGTTGGATATAGTTTGTCCGACGACTAGACTCGATGGCGTTTCTTTTGTACTTTCACAATTCAGAAAGTGATACACTTTATTGCATCAGATGGCCAATAAAGTATAGGCTAATTAATGCTGAAGAATTTATCATCAGTAGATTTGCTTTCAAACCTAGTAATGCATTTCTTGTTTGAGATGGATTCGATCAAAATGTATTGTCATTGTACAACACAAGTACAGTACAACGAAAATAAGACTGCATGTAACCAGAATGCAAGGCAACATTAAAGTGCATTAGAAATATAGGCCTACGTAATGTAAGTGATTAAAATGTATATATATATAATTTGAGTACTAAGTAAATATGCTAATCTGATGTTTGTTACAGTAATATTTATTATGTAGTGATACAGGTATAGATCTATACAATATGGTAGTAAAAGCCATACTGGACAGTGGTATAACTAGTAGAGTAGGTAAGGGATACAGAGATATAGATATGGATTATACAGGTTTGTAAACAGGAATATATGCAGCTATACGCAAACATGTGGATATAAATATGTATTATATACAGTATTATTGTAGATGCTATCATACAATGTCATATGGATACTAGGTTAAGGTAGGTACTAGTTATGATTACAACTTTGTAATGAAACTCAGTATTATTAAGAGCAAAGTACTGCTCTGGGCTTATTATTTATTGTGCCTAAAAATGAATAAAACCTTAGGTAGACTAGACATACTTTTTGCTGTTGTTCTGTAATTCAGTAATTCAGAACTGAAATTGTTCTATAATGCACCTTAGAATGGGGGAACAGAGTATATGAGAAAGACCTACGGCTCTGACAGAACTAAACATCTAAAATATGGCTGTGCTGAAGTCAAGCACTTCGTTTTTGATGTGTTTCTGCCAATTTCATGATTGTATGTTTATCAGTGACAATCAAACAGTAAACAAAGAGGCATATGTTGTTGATGTTAGATCCCAATATGAAAAACTATGTGATTTAATGTTCTATGCCTTATCTTGACTTTGTCTATTTCGTGCTCATTTTATCTTTTTTTACTGCTGTGAAGCACTTTGAGCTGCAATTCTTGTATGAAAGGTGCTATACAAATAAAGTATTATTGTTATTACAGTATAAGGCAGTTGTAAACAGTGATGGGTTATACATTGAGTATAGGCAACAGTTCAGAGTCTAGAGTATAACAATAAGAGTAAACAATGGAGTTCAGTTTACGTCCTCTTTGATTATTGTGATTGTTATCCTGTGTAGACACCAAATAAACACCATGCCTCTGGCTAATGCAATACTTGTGTGACCAAACCTGATCAAACCGCTAACCATCATCTTATAATGGCCTGGGTGGGTAGGGTTAGGGACGGGTAGTGGTCCAGGTGTTCAAACGGTGGGAACGGGGCATCAGTACTACTCTGGTACTAGTCCGAGTCAGAACAAGTAAAGTCAAGTCAAGAGTTTTATTTTGTCGAGGCATACGAGTATACAATGAAATGCGGGTGGTCTTGCCCGCAACGATGTGCATAATACAATAGTAATAACATATAATAGAATCCAATAGAACGACATTGTGCAATAAAACAAGTAAACAGAGTAGGGCATATCGGTATATGTACATAAGTTATTTACAGAGCATGGTAGGACATGCTAGGTCCTGTGGTAGTGCAATACACTGTTAGCTACGGATGAGGCACTGGGTCTTTCTGTACATGCTACTTTATACAATCTCAAAGTTATACTATACTATTCTTAAAGTGACCTTTCCTTAGTGGCCATAAGTGTGGGCGTGTGCAGCACGAGTGTGTGCTTGCTCATGTTAAAGTGGCTGCTAGTGTGTGAGCGTGTACAGTGTGTGTGTGTCGTGTGTGTGTTCATGTGTGCTTGTGTGTGGAGAGTTCAGTGTTCAAGGCTCTGATGGCCTGGGGGAAGAAGCTGAGCCGAAGTCTCTCTGTCCTAGTAGCTGGTGTTCGCAGGCGTCTGTCTGACCTCAGCAGCATGAACAGGCTGTTGTTGGGGTGGTGAGGGTCTTTCATTATTCTGCAGCAGGGTTTCCGTTAGAAAAAATTGTTGCCGGTCTCAGGGTCCGGTAGATTTTTATCTACCGGTCAAATGAGAGAAATTCCGGTCAGAGTTTATTGAGCTTAAAAACAACAGGCTATATAAAGAATGACATCCTCAAGGCATGTAGATTTATAATATTTTAACTTAAAGCTAGGCTACTTTTGCGTATACAGTCATTATATTCCAAATAAAATAAGTCCAGAGACTCCGTGCTGCTGCCGACTTTAAATCAAATAGACCTGTGTCTGTGGGCAGTCGGCCCGACATTAATAAACAGCAGTCTGTTATAATCACATTTATGAGCTAACGAATTCCGTTATATTGGACATTTGTATTAATTATATCAAGCGAAGAACTGAGAAATTTGGCAGAGAGACAGCAACATTATCGTGGGTTTGCGTGATGTATATCTCCACCTAGTCCCAACGACTTGGTGCTGGTCATAATGTCCGGTGAAAACAACTCCCTCCAAGCACAACTTGACCACCCGAACCGTACCAAAACAGGCCAAAATTAAATAGCCCATGCGACGAACGATTCATTACATTCGTTTCATCGTTGCTCCACCAAGCAGCCGGTCCAACAATATCAGCGCGAGCGCCGCAGTTAGTTTGCAAGAAGCATCCAGCTGCAGACCCGCAGAGCAGCTTTCCAGGTCTGGGGACCGCACTGTGCCAGCAAAGCTGGTGGGTTCTGTGGGTCTGCAGCTGCATGCCTTCCGCAAATCCAGCAGCAAGCTCTCGCTGAGCGAAGCAACGACAACAAACGCAATGATTGTTTCGTTCATCGCATAGGCCACCCAACTCCAGCCCATCCAAATACAATTCAAATAATCAAACTGTGCCCAGAGGGAACTATTTTCACCGGACACTATGACCGGAGAGATTAAATTTGTCGGACTTCAACAGATTTTGCCAGTCAAATACCGGTAATTACCGGCTAACGGAAACGCTGTTCTGCAGGCTCTGGATTTGCACCTCTTGTTGTATAGAACCTGCAGGGGTGGTAGTGCAATACCCGTGGTACGCTCAGCTGAGCGCACCACTCTCTGTAGGGCCTTCTTGTGTGTGCCGTGCTGTTTCCATACCAGGCAGTGATGTTTCCAGTCAAGATGCTCTCTACAGCTCCGGAGTAGAAGGACTGGAGTATTGATTGATTGATTGATTGATTGACAACTTTATTAACAGATTGCAGAATGGGTACAGTACAGTACAGCTCAATACACACAATTGTTAAGGGGATGCAGACCAGAGAAAGACTTTCGTCTTGTTTACATCAGGGTCCCCCATTTTCAATTCATCAGGACATATATGACATACATGACATACAGATAGTCAGTACTGCTACATCTATACATTTATGACATACCAGATTTGCAAATACAGTACTGTTTGTGATACAGAAGGAGTCAAGAAAAGGGAGTATATACATTTGACGTAGAAACTGTACATTGGAGGAGGTTGGGTGGGGGGGGGTTGGGTGCATTGGGATATTGACAACCATACTGGGTAATTTACATTGGAGGTGGGGGGGGGGAGACACACTGTATAAACAAGCAAAACTGTACTTTGAGGGGGGGGGGGGGGGGGAGACACTGTACAAACACACAAAATTGTACATTGGACTATTGACAACCATACTAGGTAAATGACTGTACATTGGAGGGGGTTGGGTTAGGATATTTACAGGGGCCAGTTTTGAATTGCAGTCTCCCGTAGGTGTCCCTTGAGAGAGGTTTTGAAAGTGGGTAGTGATCCACATTCCTTTACAGCTTTGGGTAGGGCGTTCCACATTGATGTGGCATAATTGCGAAACGTGTTTAGTCCCTTATTTGAGCCGAATCTGGGTTTAACATGATTTGTGGAGGTCCCTCTGGTGTTGTGATCGTGGTATTCACTGACCTTTGGGAAGTATTTTGACATGTACATGGGTACCTTGGTCGTGTAGTGTATCTTGTAGACCAGGCCCATTGCAAGTTGCTGTACTCTGTCGTCTACTCTAAGCCATCCTAGGTTGTCAAAGTGGGCAGGGGTGAGGTGGGTTCTAGGAATAAGGTCAAGCAGTAGTCTGACCAGTTTGTTTTGAGATGTTTGTAATTTTGTTTTTAGCGCCTTTGAGGTGCTTTGGTACCATGAGGTGCAAGCATAGTCGTAGTACCCCTGAATGAGTGCTCCTGCCAGAGTCTGCAGGGTATTCTTGTTTACCAGAGAGGAGATCCGGTACAAGAATCGTGTTCGTTGGTTGACTTTTTTTTTATTACATTGGATGCCATTTTGTCACAGGAGAGATTAGCCTCTAGGATGGAACCCAGGTAGGTAATTTCATCTTTCCTTGTGACAATATTGTCACCCACTGTAACTGAGAAGCCGTCGGTCTTGCTGAGTTTGTTATTTGAACCGAAGAGAATGGACTCTGTTTTGCCCATGTGTAATGATAGTTTGTTATCAGCGAGCCATATGCAGATTCTGCCTAGTTCCGAGCTGAGGGTTTTTTCAACCTTTAACTTGTTCTTGTCAGAGACCAGCAGGGCTGAGTCGTCCGCAAACAGGAACAAGTTGCAGTCACAAGCTGACGACATGTCATTTGCATAAATTAGGAATAGTAGCGGTCCTAGTATGCTTCCTTGTGGAACACCACAGCTCACTGTGAGGGGGGGGGGGTAGGGTACCGTTTACCTCCACCATCTGTTCCCTCCCCTCAAGGTAGGATTGCATCCAGCTCACCGATAGACTATCAAAACCAAGCTTTTAGCTTGTCAATCAGAATGGAGTGATTGACCGTGTCAAAGGCCTTTTGTAGGTCCAGCATGATACTCTGAACTTCCTTAACTGTCTCAGGTAGAGGCGCTGCTTCGCCTTTTTTACGACTGAGTCTATCTATGTGTGTTGTCCATGTCAGATCCTCTGAGATGTGGACCCCCAGGTACTTAAAGCTGCTCACCCTGTCCACCGTAGCCCTGTTTATCCTCAGTGGTGTGTGTGTCTCCTGCTGTCCTCTCCTATAATCCACGATCAGCTCCTTGGTTTGACCAATGTTCAGGAGCAGGCTGTTGTCCTGGCACCAGCGTTCCAGTACCTCAACCTCCTCCCGGTAGGCCTTCTCGTCGTTGTCCGAGATCAGCCCCACCACCACTGTCTCGTCCGCAAACTTCACTATGGAGTTGGAGCTGAACTTGGCCACATCATGGGTTCAAATCCCACTGCTTTTGGTTGACCGCGTAGAAGCCTGATGGTCACTTGTTTGACCGACAGCTACTGCAATCTGCATGGCTGGCCCTGCACTCAAGCTTCTCTGGTTGTGTCTCACAGCGATATTAGATTTGATTTAGAAGAGAAGCCGCCTATTCTTGGTCCTCGCTCCACAATGGTGGAACGAACTTCCCACCACAGTTACGACAGCCGAAACCCGACCAATCTTTCGCCTGTATATACTGTTTTATACCATCATGCACCCTTCCTACTTCTATATTACTAATATGTCTTTACTACTATGCACTCAACACTGCAGCACCCAAGTTTCAGCACTGTTTGATGAACATTGGGTCTCATTCCTGAACGAATTTACGTTTCTGCCCATTTAAGACATATTAGGGCTGGTAGCGCGAGTCCCCAAATTTTCCTGAGATCAGATTCGAGCGTGGCTGAGAGCAGATTTAAGAGTGCTGAGGAGCACTCTTATGATTGATTGACTAATTGAAAATTGTATTAACTTGACAGACTGTGTTCTCATAGTGATTCCTTCATGTTAACGCTACAGGCCTCCTTGGAATTAATTACTTAATCATAATTAAAATAAATATGACAATATTTGTACGATAAGAAATTACGCATTTGATGTCAGAAAAATAAATAATGTGGATTAATCTGATCACAGGGCAGCTGCTTAATCATATCTGAACCAGCTATTTTGGACACATGTATAATTACTTTAATTACTCAGATATTCAAACACAATTGGGTAGGAGGGGTGGGTGGGGGACACTGTACAAGCAAAACTGTACATTGGAATATTGACAAAACCATACTTGGTCATTTACTGTACATTGGAGGGGGTTGATATAGCTATAAACCTGCATTCATTTGAATATATCATTAATCAATTAAACTTATATTGAAATACACTATATAGCCTATATACACACACTGAAATTACAGTGGATAAATAAATAAATAAGAACTAAAGCTAATCGCATGGAAATAGCAAGTCTTGTGTGCGCCAGTATGGCCTACGTGTCTAATGAACAGTATAGGCTTAATATATTCTAGTTACTTGTTTCATTAGGATTTAGTAGATACTATATATGCTCTGCCTCTGCCGCCTCTGCCCTACGTACAGTATAAGTACAGACTGTACTAGGGATGCACCGATATGAAAATTGGCCACAGATACCGATTGTTCAACTAACACAATCGGCCGATACCGATACCGATACTTATGGCAAAAAATAAGTATTTGTAATTTTCTTTAATATTTTTTTTTTAATTTAATTTTTTTAAATAATTTTTTTTTAATGAAACTACTGTATATTTGTATGTGTATTTGTAGGCCTCTTTACTTACTTAAAAAAAGGAAACATCAAGAAATATGTTTATGGTATTAATTCCACCATGCCATGTATCACTATCCCTCTCCCAGTATCGTCAGGCGGCCTGCAGATGGATACTATTCTCTCAACCAGAGCTTTCAACCAATGCAATAGAACCATTTTGATTGACAGTCGATTCGGCCAATTACGCCACACCGCTAGCACCCACCTCCTGCTGTTCTTACCACCAATCGGCAAGCGTTTATTCATTTTCTACTTTCGGGCATTGATCTGCTTGCGAGAGCACAACAAACTTAACGTAGCTAATACGTTAGCTGCCCGCCGACCATCGCTCCACAGGATGACCAAACGAGACAATGATTTTACTGCAACAAATGTTATAATAAAACAAAGCCTTTCTATACATTTGTCTGGTTGAAAACTTTATTAACAGATTGCAGAATGGGTAGTTGGGTACGGAATGAGCAACGGAATGGAAATGAACGGAGTAATGCCTTGCTTGCTTGCTATCTCTGGGTAAATAATATGCTTGCTGATGTTATTGAACGTGTAACACAGGGTTTCCGTTAGAAAAAATTGTTGCCGGCCTCAGTGTCCGGTAGATAATCTACCGGTCAAATGAGAGAAATTCCGGTCAGAGTTTATTGAGCTTAAAAACAATTGATAGGCAAAAGAATGACAACAAAACAAAAGAATGACATCATCAAGGCATGTAGATTTATAATATTTTTACTTAAAACTAGGCTACTTTTGCGTATAAAGTCATTATATTCCAAATAAAATAAGTCCCGAGACTCGTGCTGCTGCCGACTTTAAATCAAATAGGTGTCTGTGGGCAGTCGCCCGACATTAATAAACAACAGTCTGTTATAATCACATTTTTATGAGCTAACGAATTCCGTTATATTGGACATTTGTATTAATTATATCAAGCGAAGAACTGAGAAATTTGGCAGAGAGAGACGGCAACATTATCGTGGGTTTACTTTGCGTGACGACTCTCCACCTCGCAACGACTTATTTGCAAAGAGTATGGCGCTGCAGAGCAGCTGATTCAGCTGTTATTGGCTCTTTTCTGGGGACCGCACAGCAGCGCCCCCCACCCAACATTGAATTGAAAATGGCTGAATTGGAGTACTGCTGGAATACTGCATTGTGCTGCTGCTGCTCCGGCTCTGCAGCTTCACAAAAGTTTGCACACCCAGCACTAAGCTCTCGCTGACAACGTCGTTGTCATTATTAGAAGCAACGAGGAAACAAATGTAATGATCGTTTCGTTCATCGCATAGGCTATTTAATTTTAGCCTATTTTAATACAATTCAAATGATCAAATTGTGCTTAGACTCAGGGAATTATTTTCACCGGACATTAAGACCGGAGAGATTAAATATGTCGGACTTTTGCCGGTCAAATACCGGTAATTACCGGCTAACGGAAACGCTGGTGTAACACTAACTATATAACGTTAATGCCACAAAACGAATGTTTGTGTCATTTTAACAGCAGATACTTTCTTAAATGCTATCTTCCAGAGAGAGGGGTGTTGACGGGGAGCTGTGATGGGTTCGCTTGGGCCTAACAAAATTAATAGTTGGTTTCCGGTTGCCGACCGACCCTGCCGATTTAGGTGCGACCCAATATATTTTATGAGTTTTTAAAAAAAATTATATATATATATATTATTATTTTTTTTTTTTTATAGAATAAAGTTTCATAGAAATCTTAGTCAAACATTTAGTATTATGGATATTAAACATGCTGGCAGAGTACATGCATCCATGTTGTTGTGAACATTTTAATTAAATAAAGAAATTCCCTATCCATAGTCGCTGTGGGAAAGAATAAAATAAAAAAATAAAATAAAATAAATTCCCTACCTACCCATGGCCAAACTGACAACCAACAGGAAACCAACAATATATTTTACTTTGCCTTGGTTGTGTTATTAATAGCATTGAACAGCTAACCGAAAGCTAGCGTTAACTAACGTTAAAGGTTTAGCCATAACGTAGGGGTGGACGGTATAGTCTAAAATTTATATCACGGTATAATTTGAAGCATAGACGGTAACAGTATATATCACGGTATCAGTGTTTCCGTTAGAATATTTTTTTTTGCCTGATAGGCAGGCTATATAAAGAATGACATCCTCAAGGCATGTAGATTTATAATATTTTAACTTAAAACTAGGCTACTTTTGCGTATAAAGTCATTATATTCCAAATAAAATAAGTCCAGAGTCCGTGCTGCTCCCATTGCAAACAGCCGGGCTGGATGCTGGATTTTGCTAGAAGCATATGTAGCTGCAGAGCCGCAGAGCCAGCGGCGCTTTCAGGTCTGGTCACAGCTTTCAGCCGTTGGGTGGGGGGGCGCTGTTGAGCGGACCTGACCTGAAAGCGCCGCTGGCTCTGCGGCTCTGCAGCTGCATGCTATTCGCAAATCCACTGCTGCAGCCGTCCTCCCGGCTCCCGCTGCAGCCGTCGTTATCATAACACTACACGCATATCATAATGTTTACAGCAAACTGTAGTTGATCACCAGGTATGTTTTATTAACGTAGAGAATAATTCATATAAGAAAAACGATAGGGACATCTCTTACCTTTCTCCACTGGTTAAAAATGCCAGGAACTGAAATTGAAACTTGCTGTGCGCCGCGGTGATATGTGTTTATTATGAAATGACAATTGCGTGTTGACACGCCCACTGCGCGAAGCCTCCTAAATAACTTTTTCCAGTTTGCACATATCTATTATCTATGACTAATTCTATCTATTTTTAGGGGCAAATGCGATTGAAATAGTCGCGCTGTGGTTACATGACATCATTGCTATTTTAGAGCTGCTCTACCGGTTACACGGTATAGTCAAAATCCATACCGTAGAGCAAATTAATACCGTTTATACCGTATACCGTTTATACCGTCCACCCCTACCATAACGTTACGTTGGCTAAAGTTGGGGCTATTCATAATCCAGCAATAATGGCTGCAGACCTGCAAGCAAAGTACAGCAAGTTGGCAAAGGAGTATTCCAACGTAAATCACATTTTCACCAGTAACGTTAGTCTTCCATCTTCCGGTAGCTCATGCTAGCTAACCTAGCTCATGTTAGCGTCGTCACTGAGCGACCACCTCGCGTACACAATTAATGACATGTTGCGGACAGCCATATCGGTGACAATGTTTAGCTTTTAGTGCCAAATGATAAGAGTCTGAAGCGGAGTCTCAAAAGAGAATGTTGAATATTTAGTAGTAACTTTGATGCAGTAGCTTGTGTGTGGGGGACTGGGGGCGGCGCCGTTGGCAGGACGCGACTGAATTTATCGGCTACTGCCATCGGCACATTCGAGCTTATCGGCCGATATTGCAGTCAACAAGGCACTTATCGGCCGATACCGATACCCGACCGATACATCGGTGCACCCCTAGACTGTACCTATACTGTACATAGGGCAGAGCATATAGTATCTACTAAATCCTAATGCAACAAGTCATTAATGGAATAATAAGCCTATACTGCGTTCATTCATTACACCGTAGGCATTAATGGAATAATAAGCCTATACTGCGTTCATTCATTACGCCGTAGGCTACAGTATACTGCGCAGACAGAATCACATTCGCCAAGCAGATATCAGATCATGTCACAGGTGCGACCGTTTCACGCCGGGACTCAAGAGTTGGGCGATATGGCCTAAATATGATATCACGATATTTTCTGACCTTTCGGCGATACACGATACACATCACAATGTTTTTCTTTTTTCCCCCAAACAATTCATTATGAGGCTTACCAAGACAGTATTTGAGTTTGCAAGCTAACATTAAAGACAAAATAAAATACCCATGCATTTAGCATTTTTATATTATATATTAGATTTAGATTATTGGATTATTAGATTATATATTGCATATATTTAGCAATGAGATATTATATGATTTAGATATGAAATATGATTAATTGAAAATGGTGGACCCTGATGTAAACAAGACGAAAGTCTTTCTCTGGTCTGCATCCCCTTAACAATTGTATGTATTGAGCTGTACTGTACCCATTCTGCAATATGTTAATAAAGTTTTAAATCAATCAATCAATCAATAAATAGCATTTTAATGATACTACTGTATATTTGTATGTCTCTAAATGTTTTGATGAATTGAAAATGGAGGACCCTTATGTAAAAAAGCCGAAAGTCTTTTTCTGGTCTTCATCCTCCAGTCTACTGTACTGTATTGTACCCATTCTGCAATCTGTTAATAAAGTTTTCATTAATTCAGACGGCAAACAGAATAATTTTGATTGACAGTCGAGTCTGCCAATTACGTCACACCGCTTGCACCCGCCCTGCTGTTCTTAGCACCAATCGGTAAGCGTGTATTCGTTTTTTACTTCCAGGGTCCTCCATTGATTTTGACGAGTGCTCACAACATAGCTACTAACGTTAGCCCCCCGCGGCCGACGACTAGATTACCAGCGCTCCGCAGGATGACTAAACGAGGCATAATGATTTTACTGCAACGAATGTTATAATAAAAGCCTTTCCATACATCTGTCTGATTGAAAACTTTATTAACAGACCGCAGAATGGGCACAACTCGGCACGGGCTGAGATATGAACGAGTAATGCTTGCTATCTATCTAGGTCGTCCTCGGATGTTGCTATGTTCGGGTAAATACGCTGATGTTATTGAATGTGTAACTATATAACGTTAATGCCACAAAATGAATGCCTTTGTTAATCATAAGTAGTAACTTTGATGCAGTAGTGTGTGTGTGGGGGCGGCGTTGTTTGAACGTGTGGACCTGATTGACGCGACACAATCCTCTTGGGCAAAACATCACGATATCCACGATACGTTTAAAAAGTGTATCGTTAACACTTTGGGTGCCGGGAGCCGTCTTTAGACGTCTTTGCTGGCCATGCTAAAGTTGCCGGGGGACGCTGTACGTCGTCTTTATATCAATATTTCAAAAATCTGCGATCGGATTCATAATGTCCCTCCGCTGGCCTGAGATCCATCAGCAGGACCCACTGAGCTCTCTGGCGGTTCAGGAGCGCCATCTGGTGGCCGATCGGCGCAAGCGCTTAACAGGAAGCGCACTAGAGGTTTTGCTAGACGTCCGTATTGCTTCCGGCCACTCGGTACATGTCCCGTGACTCTAGCTCGTCACTCTACATAGCGATCGATTGCCAATAACTCGATAAACAACATGATTTGGACGTATATACCATTATACAAGCTGGAGATGGACCGGGTAATAATATATCCCATAATGATAAAATTTCTACTCGACGATGATCGCCCAACGGCGCGCGGAGACTGGGGTGAGTTTCAGCGTGTAACGTTACCGTCTTCGATAATAACTGATATTATCAACATTTGACCCACATTAGATGATTGGTATAACGCTGCCCACGGAATTATAAACGCCCCCTCGCCCATCCGGTCAACATCAGATGACGTGTAGTAACTTCTAGAAGTACGTCTAGTTGGAATTTTTTATATCTCGCTGATTGCCATCAAACTGTATTTCATCATCAATATAATGCATTTGGGGCTATATATCACGTTCTGGAGAAAGCTGCAGAAAGAGATGAAAACATACTTATACATTAGACCATACTTTACTATGAATATGTGAATGAAAAAGTTTAACGTTGCTACACAATGAACAATACATATAGGACTTTGAATGGGCCCTAATAATGGCAATGTAGCAATAGAATTTAAAAAGTTATAGCCCTGCAAAGAAGGGGACTTTCTCCATAGACAAATAGCGCTGGCAATCTATGGTATATCATTAATTTAACCTTAGGCAACCAAAGTGTTAATGAACTGTACCCGATATTTATATAATATCGTCATATCGCCCAGCCCTACTCAGAGTGAACTTGTCATTGATTCTGTCTCAGTCAGTTCCAAGATAAGTCTTCCAAAATAACTCTTTGGAAAATTTTCGGGAATGAGACCCATTGTTACTTAGCTGATAGAGCTGTACCCTTCCTGCTGACTTGTCTTACAGAATCTCTAAGTCACGTTGGATAAAAGCGTCAGCTAAATGTAAATGTAAAATGTAGATTAAAATGTATTGTCATCATACAGGTACAGTACAATGAAAATGAGTTTGGCATCCAACCAGGGTGCAAATGTAATGGTAAAGTGCAATAATAATATACAATGTACAGGTGATTAATCGAGATATAAGATATATATGAGTACTAACTGAGTAATAGTGTTAATCAGATGTATGTACAGAGTTGTAGTATTAATATGTACACCGTGATACAGGTATAAATACACTGTGTCCAATTATCTAGCAGTCTCAGTCAATGAGTCAACTAGATGTCCCCCTTGGAAGGGTGTGGGCGAAATGACTTTACTTAAACCATTGAAACAATTCGGACTTTATAAGAATGTTCGTTTATTAGGACTTTGATGTCCAGCATCCAGTTCATCCTTGATATAATAATCACCAGGTGGTCAATTAAACAAGTGGTTAGCTTGTAGCTGATAGTCAGTAGTAGCTTACATCCAAGCATTAGTGGATAATGTTAGTAGAGGTCGATATGGTATTGGTAATGTTCAACCAAGTCGTCTCTGATGATAGTTCGTTGATAGTTAGGTTTGCAATTTAGAAACCGGTACTTGATAGTGTAGCCAGACGTTTTAGCCAGGTAACAGTGTAGCCAGACATTAGTTGGTCTGCATGTAGTTGGTCTATAGTCAGCTTGTACATTCAGTCAGCGTTTAGTCAGTCAGCATACAATCAGACGTTAGTCAGTCTATAGTCAGCTTGTCCATTCAGTCAGCGTTTAGTCAGTCAGCATACAATCAGACGTTTAGTCGGTCTATAGATTATTTACCTATACAAAAGGAAAACAAACGGCATTAATTAATAACTAGATATATGAATTAAAGAGAAATGCGGATATTAACGGCGCATATAATGCAACTTACCGTTGGCCAGTCAAGAGTTCGCCCACAGGGCTTTTCACCTTACAGTCTAGACTGAGAGTGTCACTTAAATAGCGCAACGCGCCGGCGCAGAGACAGCTTACCTGCTCAGAGTACTGCGTACTCCAAAGTGTGTCCACTAGGCGGCACCAGATAATAATTAACTCATGCAATAAATGTATACAATAAATGTTACTCATGATAATAATGAAGGATAATAATGATAAATATATTGGGAAAAACGTCGGATAATTCTCCACTATGGTAGTAATTCATACTGGCCAGCAGTGTAACTAGTAAGAGTGGGTAAGGGATATGTACAGTATCTACAGATATGTACAAATGATTATATGCAACTATGTACAGACATATGTGGCTATAATTTGTATTTATATATATAATATATATATACAGTAAAAATAAATAATGCTATCATGCAGAGTTGTATTAGTTATATGCATGTGTATAAGTAGGTATATAGAAGGATTAGGCCTATATGCAGGTATATTCAGACAGATTGATTATATATATAAATGTATATTATACGGTATACAGCACTATTGTACATGCTATCATACAGTTATATGTATGGAATATGTCATTGGAATTAGACTCTCCTGCAACAATAATGGCTGCCTCTGTGTTCTGTTTGCTGACACTGACAGCATTATAGTTCCTTCATTGCTAGCTTGGCATTAGCATCAGGAGTTAATAGGCTGCAGTCACAAATACAATGGTAGCTGATGGAAAGGTCTACACTTGATCATGATATATTCCACGTTAGCAGAGCAGTGACTCACAATGGTGGTTTGTGCACCAAATCTTTTTTATGCACAAACCTCTACCTCAGCTGTTCTGTCCGCCCTGTAGAGAGAGTACGGCCTGGTAGCTCAATAGCACTGTTGTGAATCCGCTATTAAACCAGGATTTTGTGAAAATCATGATGTTGCAATCCTTAATCTTAAGCTTTCTGCTCTGTGCTTCCTGCTCTGTGCTACCTGCTTCCTGCTCTGTGCTACCTGCTTCCTGCTCTGTGCATCCTGCTCTGCATCCATCCTGCTCTGTGCTACCTGCTTCCTGCTCTGTGCTTCCTGCTTCCTGCTCTGTGCTACCTGCTTCCTGCTCTGTGCTTCCTGCTCTGTGCTTCCTGCTCTGTGCTACCTGCTTCCTGCTCTGTGCTTCCTGCTCTGTGCTACCTGCTTCCTGCTCTGTGCTACCTGCTTCCTGCTCTGTGCATCCATCCTGCTCTGTGCTACCTGCTTCCTGCTCTGTGCTTGCGTGTGCCCCGAGATCGATTAGTAATTCGTTCAGAGGGGAGAAGAGGGGGTGTTAATATAATATAATATAATATAATATAATAAAAACGCATTTTATATTTAATTTATCCTGAAAAGTAACCCTCTTCTTCTTTTTCTTTCGGCTTTTCCCGTCAGGGGTCGCCACAGCGGATCATCCGTTTCCATCTGTTTCTGTCATCTGCGTCGTCCTCCGTCACTCCCACTGCCTGCATGTCCTCCTTCACTGTGTCCATAAACCTCCTCTTGGGCCTTCCCCTCCTCCTCTTTCCTGGCAGCTCCATCTCCAGCATCCTCCTCCCGATGTACCCCACCTCCCTCCTCCACACATGTCCAAACCATCTCAGTCTTGCTTCTCTCACTTTCTGCCCGAACTGCTCAACATGGGCCGTTCCTCTGATGTAGACATTTTCGATTTTGTTTAACCTTGTTACTCCCAGAGAGAACCTTAAAGCCCAACTTGCAGGTTAAACCCTACTGATCAATTATGGGTAGTTTACATCATTGGTATATAATTTCATTATTAATTTTTTTCCATTTGACGCCGGAAATGCCACTCAGAAATGGTTAAAAAGGTCCATGCACGAATAACATGCACGAGCAAATTAAAAAGCTTATCAGAGCTATCAGGGCCATGACGTCACGTCGGGTATCTTTCCCCTACTTCTGATCCACTACAAGGAGTTTTGACGAGTGCAGAAAGCTATTTCCTTGATCCAAATGGACGCCTTACAAGACGCAAATGGGTTTAATCGTCGGAGACTTAGATGGACCAGCTACAACTGGTTGAAACAAGGTAGTTATAATGTTTTTAATGTCGTAAAAAAAGAACTACATTTACCACTAGGCAGCCTGTTCAGTACAGCAGCGCTACTGGTCCCCGGGTCATAGTATCAAGCTGGCTATATAGCTCTGGCTAACGTTACCCCGCTAACGTTAGCATTATGTCTACTGTCGTGCATGTAAAAGTTTTGGGAACGAGTAAAATGCGCAGGTCCTCTTCTCAGACCTGTGGGGCAAAGCACTGCACACGCATCATGCAAGCTACGTTAGCTACACGTTGCGGCATGTTGATACGATAGTGTAGAAATAGTCGGAAAGGAGAAACGCACAATTTCTATCTTGCGACAACACCAAGCCGTGTGTCATTATATTTTTAGCACCAGTGACAGCTGTGTGATCTATGCCGTGCTAGTCTCCGACAGCCCGTAGTAAACAAACATTTTATCAATGACATTCCACCAGCGCGTCTTCTCTAAGCCCAACCCCAACCAACCTCCTTAAAGTGACAGTGCCCCATCAATACATCAAAACAATACAATGTTGAATTATGTCCATAGCACCCACTACATACGTCCCCCCAGAATTCATCATAACAAAAGTCAATGAACAGGAGGGCGGAGAACTCTGCCATAACTGCTCCGCCTGACCCCTGTAGCGGCCGGTGCCTCTGCAGGGAAAACCTTAAGGGCCCTCGGGCACAGGATAGGTGGCGAGGGGGTCTCGTGGGCCTTACTCAGAAGACTGGGCAAGGTAGGGGGTCGTCCCCGCCGTGGGGGCTGGGTCAGTCCAACAGGTTTGCCCAAGTCCACATGAGCCGGTTTAAGGCGGTCTATGGAAATGTGTTCCAGCTTCCCGCCCATGTCCACGACAAAGTACTTGTCTCCGGCCTCCTGGACACGGAACGGACCGTCGTATGGAGGTTTCAAGGGGTCCCGATGGGCATCGTGACGGATGAAAACATATTCCGCTGACTGCAGACTTGTAGGGACGTGCGACCGGGGGAGGCCGTGCTGTGAGGTGGGGACCGGTGTGAATACCGTAGCCTTCTCCAGAAGCGCTGTCCGCTGCTGGGCTGCAGACCAGGGGGCAGTAATGTTAGGGATGACCGTAAACCAGCTCGGCCGAGGAGGTCTGAAGGTCTTCCTTGGGGGCCGTCCTGAGACCAAGCATGACCCACGGGAGCCGGTCGACCCAACCGCTGTCAGTAAGGCTGGCCCGAAGTGCTGCTTTCATTGAGCAGTGAAAGCGTTTGCATAACCCATTGGCCTGCGGGTGGTATGACGTAGTCCGGTGTAGCTTCATGCCCAAGCTCTTGGCGACCGTGTTCCAGAGCTCGGACGTGAACTCTGGGCCCCGGTCTGAAGAGATGTCGGCTGGAGTGCTAAACCGGGCGACCCAGGTTCCAATAAAGGCCCTGGCCACCTCGGCGGACGTCGTGGCTGACAGTGGAACTGCCTCTGGCCAACGGGTAGTCCTTTCTACCATAGTAAAGAGGTAACTGAAGCCGTGTGAGGGGGGCAGGTGGCCCACTAGGTCAACGTTCACGTGGTCGAACCTCCTTTCAGGTACAGGGAAGTGCTGCAGGGGGGCCTTGGTGTGACGGTACACTTTAGCGCGCTGGCACTCCAAACAGGAGTCAGCCCAGTCTCTCACATCTTTCCTAAGCCCAGGCCAGACAAACTTGGCGGACACTAGTCTGCATAGGTTTCTTTCCCGGGTGGGAGAGGCTGTGAACAGCGTCATAAACACGCCGCCTCCATCCTGTGGGAACGATGGGGCGGGGCTGTCCCATAGAGACATCACACAGGAGTGTGGTGGGAGCGCTGTCAAAAACCACATCCTCTAACCGCAGGCTTGAGGTGGCTGACCTGAAATCTCGCACTTCAGGGTCGGTAGCCTGGTCTGCCGCCATACCGGTGTAATCCAGCCCCAGATGACGTTGTAATGACGGTGTAATCCAGCACCCGCTACAGCCCGGGAGAGGTAGTCTGCAACAAGGTTTGCTTTACCTGCCACATGTTGAATGTCAGTAGTGAACTCTGAGACATATGAGAGCTGTCGCTGTTGACGGGCGGACCATGGCTCAGACACCTTGGCCATGGCGAACGTCAGCGGCTTGTGATCCACGAAGGCCGTGAACTGGCGGGCCTCCAGCAGGAAACGAAATGGCAAGGTAGAGGCCGAGGAGATCCCGATCGAAGGTGCTATACCTCCGCTCGCTGGGGCTTAACTGGCAGCTGAAAAAAGCGAGCGGCTGCCAAGCCCCGCCTACCCACTGTTCAAACACTGCGCCCACGGCAAAATCTGAGGCGTCGGAGGTGATGGAGATCGGGGCCTTAAAGGAAGGATATGCCAGCATGGTGGCGTTGGCTAGGGCAGCCTTGGCATCCAGAAAAGCTTTGTCTCTCTCTGCAGACCAGTCGACAGCATGTTTTGGCGCTTTACCCCTAAGGGCCTCGTACAAAGGCTGCATAATCCGAGCCGCCTGGGGAATAAAGCGGTGATAAAAGTTGATCATTCCGAGAAACTCCTGCAGTGACCTAACCGTGGGCGGCCAGGGAAAATTCATCACAGCTTCCACCTTCATGGGAAGAGGGACCGCTCCCTCTTTAGTGACTCTGTGCCCCAGGAAGTCAATGGTCGACCGCCCAAACTGGCATTTGGCCGGGTTGATTATCAGTCCATGCTCATTTAGCCGCTCAAAAAGCATCCTGAGGTGGGACATGTGCTCAGCCTTAGAGGCGCTGGCTATGAGGATATCATCCAAGTATACAAAAAGAAAATCCAAGTCTCGTAGCACAGAGTCCATAAGGCGCTGGAACGTCTGTGCAGCGTTTTTTAGGCCAAATGGCATGCGCAGAAACTCAAATAGCCCAAATGGAGTTATGACTGCTGTTTTGGGGACGTCCAGCGGTTGGACGGGCACCTGATGATACCCACGCACAAGGTCCACCTTGGAAAACATTAATTTCCCTGAAAGGCGGGCAGAAAAGTCCTGAACGTGCGGGACTGGGTACCGGTCCGGCGTCGTAGCATCGTTGAGCCGGCGGTAATCGCCACATGGGCGCCACCCCCCTCCCGGCTTGGGGACAATGTGGAGGGGGGAGGCCCATGGGCTGTCGGAGCGACGGACAATGCCGAGGCGTTCCATGTTCTCGAACTCTGCCTTGGCAATGCTGAGCTTGACCGGGTCGAGGCGCCGAGCCCGGGCATAGACCGGAGGGCCGGTCGTGGCGATATGATGCTCCACTCCATGCTTGGCTGTAGATGATGAGAACGTGGGCCGCGTGAGGCCCGGGAACTCGGCGAGAAGGTGTTGAAACTCATCTGCGGCGGAGAGCATGCTAGAGAGTCTGATGGAGTCTGCACCCCCAAGCGCACCAGCATAAGAGCAGAACGTAATGGCATCAATTAAGCGGCAATTTTTAACATCCACTAACAGTCCATAATCACACAAAAAATCAGCGCCTAGAAGAGGGATGGCTACATTAGCTGTGATAAAGTCCCAGCCAAACCGTTGGCCACTAAAACACATTTCGACATACCTGGTGCCGTATGTGCAGATGGGGGTGCCGTTGGCGGCCTCCATGGGGGGTCCGTGTCCGCCGGATAGGATGTCCACTCTAGAAGCCGGCAAGACGCTCCTCTGCGCGCCCGTGTCGCACATGAAACGCCGCCCGGAGATGGTGTCCTGGACAAACGGTAGCCTGCCAGCCCGACCGATGCTCATGGCCACTAACGAGCGCCGGCCCGGGCATTTCCCGGCCCACTGAAGCTGCACGGCGGGCGGCACTGCTTGGCTTTAGTTCCAAACCGTGCATGATAAAAACACAGCCCCGCGTCACGCTGCTGGCGAGGGGCTGCGGCTGTGATATTCCAGTCTCCCGGCGGTGAAACAAAGGCTTGGGTTGGGAAAACTGCCGCTGCACAGTGCTGTTGACCAGCCAAAAAAAACGTATCAGCCTCCTCGGCCAGAGCGCAGCAATCGTCTATAGTGGTGTTGGCCAGAGCGGCCCGAACCGGAGAAGGCAGGAAAAGTTGCATGAAAAGGAAATCAGGCTTGTGCTCTCCCAATAAATCCAGCATCCTATCCATGAGCTCCGATGGCTTGCTATCACCGAGCCCTTGCAAAGAAAACAACCGGCTGGCCCCCTCGGTATCGGAAAGTTCGAATGTCTTTAATAGATGAGACTTGATCGTGTGATATTTATCTCGAGCCGGAGGGTTCTTGAGGAGGCTCACCACTCTGCTGGCTGTCGAACTTCCCAGGGCTGACGCCACATAATAATATCTTGTGGTATCCGAGGTAATCTCACGCAGCTCGAACTGTGCCTCTGTTTGCGCAAACCATGCCGAGGCTGACGACTCCCAGAACTCAGGTAATTTCAGCGAAACTGCGTTCGTAGACATGTTGCCGTGGAAGCGTCTTCAAAACTTATAACAGGGTCACCAATGTAGAAATCGTCGGAAAGGAGAAACGCACAATTTCTATCTTGCGACAACACCAAGCCGTGTGTCATTTATTATATTTTTAGCACCAGTGACAGCTGTCAGATCTATGCCGTGCTCCGACAGCCCGTAGTAAACAAACATTTTATCAATGACATTCCACCAGCGCGTCTTCTCTAAGCCCAACCCCAACCAACCTCCTTAAGGGGAGACACTGCAGGTGAATAGGGTAAAAAAATTAACTAATAGATATCACAATGAAACTTCCCCAGTTGATTACTTATATTAAGACAAGACTTTTTTGTATTACAAGTTTTCTGAAATTGTATGTTTAAATATGCAAATGAGGCATGATCTACTTAAATATGCACTAATTTGCATATAATTCCAGGACAGAAATCTGAACATTGGATAAAGCCATTTTCAAAATTATAGTTTCATTTTGTTGACATATTAGAGCCAAAGGTTATTACAGAGGGGATTTTGGATATCTCTTTTTATCACTCCATAAATCAGAAAATACTCCATTCAGTCCATTTTTATGGTAAAATTCCATATTTCGCCATGTTTTTAGGAATAAAATGTGATATAAATCAGGGGATGAATGCGATATCAACAAACCCTTCTGTAAATACCTTCAGAACATAGATATGAATAGAACTGGAAGGTTTGGTGTATGTGAGTGCTACTGAAGTGGAGATTTCTGGCTCAGAGTATGAGGAAAAACTCTTAAAACTCATTTTTGGGAAAACGCCTTCAAAGTTCTGTATTGTAAAATGCCATACTTTTTTTTTAAACAGATATTTACAAACACAATACCTAATCAAACCATTAGTAATAGACAACCTAAACACATGCCTGATAACTGAATAATAATAATAATTATGTTATTGAACTGAACAGAACTACACACAGGCTACAAACAGTGTAGTACAGTGTAGTACCCCCTAATAGGCAAAAAATATTTGAATAGATATCACTATGAAACTTTCCCAATTTGTTATGTACATATAAACTAAGAAATAATATATTGCAAGTTTTCTGAAATTTATGTTTATATATGCAAATGAGGCACTTCCCCATTAAATATGTGCACATTTATGGATGCAATAAGGCAAAATGATGTAAAATAAACAACTAAATGTGTGTTGTTGACGTTTTATTGTGACTAGTTTCATAGAAGACATGTTTAGGAAGCAAAATATAACAATCTCAAAATCAACAAAAAAAGTATATTTGACTATTCACCTGCAGTGTCTCGCCTTAAAGTGACAGTGCCCCATCAATACATCAAAACAATACAAGGGTGAATTATGTCCATAGCACCCACTACAATAGCCCCTTTAGCTGCACTCTGTGCATATGTACAACGACACAATGATCAAACACCTTATAACTACTATTATCGTGTCCATAAGTTCCCTGGCAGAATACTTGTGAGGACAAAGGTATACAAAGAGGAGAGAACCATTTTAATTCTGGCTTTGTTAGGAGTTTCAAGAATGGCGGCTACCAAGCTAAGCTACGTTAGCTGCTAACGTTGCATACACAATATGTACAACGACACAATGATCAAACACCTTATAACTACTATTGTCATGTCCATAAGTTCCCTGGCAGAATACTTGTGAGGACAAAGGTATACAAAGAGGAGAGAACCATTTTAATTCTGGCTTTGTTAGGAGTTTCAAGAATGGCGGCTACCAAGCTAAGCTACGTTAGCTGCTAACGTTGCATACACTATGTACAACGACACAATGATTTACATTATTACAAATATGGTAACGTGGCTGTTACAAATAGTGGTTAGCTTTAGAGATGAATGGCTATGATCACGGAGCAATAGTGTTAGGTGAAACGGATACATTTTCATTCATCACTCCTCGGCTAGTAGTAGCAAGGCTCTGCTTCCTGCCACTAGCTGTGTGTGACTCTCAGAGCCCCTGCTGCCCTGCACCTGACGTGACGTCAGCATTAAGATGACACACGCATGCTATGAAACATGCAATTAAAATATGCATGTGCGTGGAGCTTGTGGTTTGGTCAACAAAATGTTTGATTAAAAACGCTAAAACTGGGTCAATTTCGATAATTTTTTTCCCCCTCTTCATGAAAGTCAGCGTTGGCCTAGTCACATTGTTTATTGAACAAAAATACGGGATCATCCCTATGTTCCCCGGGGCCTATGTTCCCCGGGTTCTATGTTCCTCGCTTTGATTGATTAATAGATTGAACATTTTATAATTTTATTTTATTAATTATTAATGTCCGCCTTGTTTCGAACGGTTAAGTTTAGGCCCTCTTTCGAAGTGGTTAAGGTTAGAGTTTGGAATCAGGGCTGGTGGTCTAAACTTTTCAATCAATCAATCAATCAATCAAAGCGGGGAACATAGAACCCGGGGAACATAGGACCCGGGGAACATAGACATGCTCCCAAAAATACAACCTGCAAGTTGGCCTTTAACATCTTCATCTCTGCCACCTCCAGCTCCGCCACCTGCTTGTTGGTCAGCGGCACTGTTTCTAGACCAGGGGTCAGCAACCTTTTTGACAGAGTGCCTGTTTGAAATATAGTTGTAACTAGTGTGCCTCAACAATATTCCATGCATCGTAATTTTTTTCTTCTCATAATCAGGTCTTTTTAATGATAATTTTTACATTATTACATCATTATTGTTATTGTTAATATTAACAATATTATTATGATTGTTGTATCAACCCTAAATCTGAGTTGGGGGGGGGGGGGGCGAATGCAATGCAGACAAACAGCTGCATACAGTGTGTGACCATTTCACTCACATTTGCCCATTCATTTTTGGACACATCACACACCATCGGTGTGTGTACTGTACGTGTGCTGTCATAGCTCCACCTACAGGCCTAATGGAGAACACCAGGAGAACACCAGGATGTGAATGGAGGGTGAATGTGAGGTATATCGTGTAAATAAGTTTTGATTGATCGCAAGACTACACTGTAAAAAAATAAATAATAATAAGTTACCAGAACTTAAAAATATTGAGTTCAGTTACTGTGCACACTTTGGCTGCCTAAGGTTAAATTCATGATATACCATAGATTGCCAGCGCTATTTGTCTATGGAGAAAGTCCCCTTCTTTGCAGGGCTATAACTTTTTAAATTCTATTGCTACATTGCCATTATTAGGGCCCATTCAAAGTCCTATATGTATTGTTCATTGTGTAGCAACGTTAAACTTTTTCATTCACATATTCATAGTAAAGTATGGTCTAATGTATAAGTATGTTTTCATCTCTTTCTGCAGCTTTCTCCAGAACGTGATATATAGCCCCAAATGCATTATATTGATGATGAAATACAGTTTGATGGCAATCAGTGCGATATAAAAAATTCCAACTAGACGTACTTCTAGAAGTTACTACACGTCATCTGATGTTGACCGGATGGGCGAGGGGGCGTTTATAATTCCGTGGGCAGCGTTATACCAATCATCTAATGTGGGTCAAATGTTGATAATAGCAGTTAGTATCGAAGGCGGTAACGTTACACGCTGAAACTCACCCCAGTCTCCGCGCGCCGTTGGGCGATCATCGTAGAGTAGAAATCTTATCATTATGGGATATATTTTTACCCGGTCCATCTCCAGCTTGTATAATGGTATATACGTCCAAATCATGTTGTTTATCGAGTTATTGCCAATCGATCACCGTGTAGCGTGACGAGCCAGAGTCCCATGACCTATAGCGAGCGCCCGGAAGTACTACGGACGTCTAGGACAACCTCTATGCAACATCCTGTTTGGCGATTGCGCCGATCGGCCACCAGATGGCGCTCCTGAACCGCCAGAGAGCTCAGTGGGTCCTGCTGGTGGATCTCAGGCCAGCGGAGGGGACATATGAATCCGATCGCAGATTTTTGAAATATTGATATAAGGACGACGTAACGCGTCCTCCGGCAACTTTTGCATGGCCAGCAAAGACGTCTAAAGACGGTTCCCGGCAGTCAAAGTGTTAAGGTTTTCAGTTTTCAATCCATAATAAGTTAACAGAAAAATAAGTACACAACCACATTATTTCAACCTAATAAAACTGTTTATTGTCATTGTTTTAAGAACACAAGTTGACTTGGTAATACTCACATTTTGAGTAAAAAAAATGGCTTTTAACATGTGCAATGTTCAATGAAATAGAAAAATAAATAATAAAATTAGTTGATTAATCCCACTGGTCACAATGGTGACCGTAATAATGTTTTTGTAAGGCTCTGCAAATGTTACTGAATGATGTAGCAATGTATTTCCAGCTAAATTGAAATAATAAACAAAGGGTCTCAATTAAATATGTGGTAGTCAAAAGAACCTGTGGGAGGATTTCAACAAGATAAATGCGACAACAGTGCAAAATATTTCACTATAATATTTCAAAGCAAACCGTCCTGCGAGCCCCAGACCACCGTCCTGCGAGCCCCAGACCACCGTCCTGCGAGCCCCAGACCACCGTCCCGGGGCGGTGGCCTGGGGCTCGCAGGGCGTGGTCTGGGGCTTGCGGGACGGTGGTCTGGGGCTCGCAGGACGGTCCACACACCGCTATCAGTGTTCTTCTTCCCCGCCAATGAAGTATTCACCCAAAGACCCAATACCGTGGCAACAACTACCGCACTACCGGTAGAATAAGTGCCGAGAACCGTGGGAAGTGATGCAAACTGTCTTCGTGTTTTGAACATTTATGTTGTGTTGATGTTCACTAGATCTGCTAAACTCACCCTGGTCCAGATGACTGTCCTGCCGCTATTTGATTTTAGCGATGTAATCTACCGCTTGGCCCGTAAAGGTGATCTAGAGCGCTTAGATATCCTATATCACTCCGCCATTCACTTCGCTACCAATGCCCCCTACAGGACCCACCACTGCGAGCTATACTCCCTAGTAAACTGGCCCTCCCTGGAGATTAGACGTAACATCCACTGGCTGGCCTTTGTATATAAAACACTTCTAGGCCGTAATCCCCCTTACCTTACTCGCCTAGTCCACCCTCGTCCACTCCCAAATTACCACACCCGGTCAGCCACACATATCCTGGTAAACGCCATGCCAACTCCTCACAAGGCCGTTCCTCCTTTCAGTACGCAGCAGCTGATAGCTGGAACACACTACAAAAAACCTTAAATATGGAAACGTTTATTTCAATTCGATTGTTTAAGGAAACTTTAACAAACTCCCTAGAGCACTCATGTAGATGTTTCTCCATGTGCTAACACCATGCTGCCACTATTGTTCTGTTGTCCGCCAGTTGTTGTTCAGTTCAGTTTTTGCTCTGTATGTATGTCCTGCCTTTTTAATAATGTTCCTTTGTGTTTTATTTTTATTTATTTGATTTGATCCCCCATCCCCTTTCCCCTAGGGGGCTTTTTACCCCCAAATAGGCCGTTATTGAAAATAAGAACTTGTTCTTAATTAACCTGCCTATTCAAATAAAGGTTTGATGATGATGATGATGGAATCACGTTAATATAGAGATGAAAACAATTAGTGATGCACGATATATCGGCCGCCGATATAATATCGGCTGATATGGCCGTTTTTTACACATCGGTATCGGTCCGATATCAAGATAGGGCCGATATTAATAAATAATTATTTTTTTTTTTTTTTTTTTTTTTTATAATCTTTTTCTTCTTTTTACATGTTTTGGCCTTAAATAGTTTCAAAATATCAGTCATTTCTGAAAATAAGTTACAAAAGTAAAAAAAATTATGCGTTTTGGAAAATAGCTCTTTATTTGATTATCATAAAAAAGTGTTTTCTATACAGAGATATCGACATCGGTAAATATCGGTATCGGCCAGAACAGCAATATTAATATCGGTTATCGGTATCGGCCACAATTTTCACATCGGTGCATCACTAAAAACAATACGTTATTTCGATTGATATGAATTGGATAATGCAGGCTGTTAGTAGAGGCAGAACTAGCGAGCCGTTAATATAGAGAGATACGTTATTTCGATTGATATGAATTGGATAATGCAGGCTGTTAGTAGAGGCAGAACTAGCAAGCCGTTAACACATCCTGCGTACAACGTGATTCAAGGTAGGTCTCACCTCCATAGCCATGAAGTGCTTTGAGAAGCTAGTAAAGGGCTACATCTGCTCCTCCCTCCCCATCAACCTGGACCCCCTGCAATTTGCATACCGCCCCAACAGGTCCACGGAGGACGCCATAGCCCATGTGCTGCACACAGCAGCATCACACCTGGACAAGAGGAAGGGGAACTATGTGAGAATGCTATTCATCGACTACAGCTCGGCATTCAATACCATAGTCCCCTCCAAACTCATAGCTAAGCTCAGGGACCTGGGCTTGAACTATGACCTCTGCCAGTTGGTCTTGGACTTCCTGACGGGCTGACCCCAGGTGGTGAGAGCAGGCAACTGCACCTCCTCATCCATCACCCTCAACATAGGGGCCCCCCAGGGCTGTGTTCTGAGTCCCCTCCTCTACTCCCTGTACACACACGACTGTGTGGCTCAGCGGAGTAACAATACAGTCATCAAATGAGCTGACGACACAGTAGTGGTGGTCCTGATCTCTGCAAACGACGAGAGGGCCTACCTGGAAGAAGTCAAGGTCCTGGCGGGATGGTGCCAGGAGAACAGCCTCTCCCTGAACGTCAGCAAAACAAAAGAGATGATTGTGGACTTTAGGAGGTCGGGGGGTCAAGGACTACAGCCCCCTCAGCATCGACGGGGCACCGGTTGAGAGAGTGAACAGTTTTAAGTACCTCGGAGCCCACATATCCGAGGACTTGACATGGACCACACACATTGACAGTGTTGTGAGGAAGGCACGACAACGCCTCTACTTCCTCAGGCGCCTAAGGAAGTTCCAAGTCAGTCAGAAGATCCTTAAGAACTTCTACTCATGTACAATAGAGAGCATCCTGACTGGCAACATCACCTCCTGGTTTGGGAATAGCACTGCACAAGACCGAAGCAGACTACAAAGAGTGACACGTTCAGCCGAACGCACAATTGGAGGGGGGCTCCCCACCCTCCAGAACATTTACAACAAGCGGTGCAGGGGTAAGGCTAAGAGAATCATCAAGGACTCCAGCCACCCGAACAACTGCCTCTTTGAACTGCTGCGGTCAGGCAAGCGATACCGGAGTCTCAAGGCGAGCACAGAGACTCAGAAGAAGCTTCTATCCCCAGGCCATCAGGCTGCTCAACGAACAATAAACACTATACAACAACCATCAAATGCACACGGTACACACATCCACACGCACACACTCACTTTAAACAAACAACACACTGCAGCACCCACTCTCCACATTTTAGATCACCTAAACACACTTTATATTTATTGATAAAGGATTTGCACTACAACTCGTACACCTTACTGTAAATTGTACCTAAATTGTACCTCATCTCATTTCTGCTTTGCACTATAAAGTAGGGGTGGACGGTATGGTCTAAAATGTATATCACGGTATAATTTGAAGCATAGACTGTAACGGTATATATCACGGTATCAGTGTTTCCGTTCGAATAATTTTTTTTGCCTGATAGGCAGGCTATATAAAGAATGACATCCTCAAGGCATGTAGATTTATAATATTTTAACTTAAAACTAGGCTACTTTTGCGTATAAAGTCATTATATTCCAAATAAAATAAGTCCCGAGTCGAGACTCCGTGCTGCTCCCATTGCAAACAGCGGGGCTGGATGCTGGATTTTGCTAGAAGCATATGTAGCTACAGAGCCGCAGAGCCAGGGGCGCTTTCAGGTCTGGCCACAGGCCCGCTCAACAGCGCCCCCCCACCCAACGGCTGAATTGCCAATGGCTGAATTGGAGTATTGCACTGTGCAATACTCCAATTCAGCCATTGGCAATTCAGCCGTTGGGTGGGGGGGGGGGCGGCGCTGTTGAACGGGCCTGTGACCAGACCTGAAAGCGAAATAACGAAATTGGGATGGAGGAAAAACAGGAGAAAAAGTGAAAAAAAAAAAACTCCATGTTCTTATGAACACACTAATTATGAATTAGCCTAAATTCCTCCAGGATAATATTTCTGAAAGTTCTCTGCACCGTTTCAGAAAAAGCACCGAACACAGAGAGTTCACGGACTCATCTCTTTTTCGTAAAGAGAATTCCATTTTTGCAAATGTTTTGGAAATGTTTTACAATGTCGTTGGCTGTGAGAGCAGCCCCACTGCACCCAGGCAGCGCAGCCGAGTGAAACCTTGTTGGCTGCGTCAGTCATGAAAGGGGCTACTTAATTCATTAATCCAATCCACTTTATTTATAGAGCACATTTAAAAACAACGTTTACCAAAGTGCTGTACAAGTCTCACAACATAAGATAATATTTTTTTAAATATTTATTATTATTATTATTATTATTATTATTATTATTATTATTATTATTATTATTATTATTATTATTATTATTATTATTATTATTATTATTTTTTTTCTTTTTTTTGAACAAATGTTTTTTATTTTCCCTTTTTTAACATAAAACTAGACACACAATACATTAACAGTAGAAATCCACAATAAATCACATGACTATGACCGACATAATAATAACAATAATGACTGTCCAGTACTTAAATCACAATACATGTAGATTAAAAGATATACACATAATAAATACAATACAATACATATGCTCTTGCGTGCTCTTCATCACTCTTTCCTTCTCCTTCCCTTCCCCCCCCCCCCCACCCCCCCCCCCCCCCCTCAGGACCCCCTCTTGGACTATCCATCCATTCCGTTTAACGCCAGGGATTGCAAGTTCATATGCTATCCTTTATCTTCTCCACCACATCTAACCAGATTGCTATGCTGGCTTCATTAACACCTAAAATTCGTGCGGTAGATATCTCTAGATAAATCACATCGAGATAGGTAAGAACCCATACCTTCCGGCACATTTTATCCGGTTGAATCCAGCGTGATGCTATCAGCTTTTATATGTTGTGTGCTCGGTATGTATCAAGGTAAGATCTTCCATTTTCTTGATCTTACCATTTTCCTTTCGTTTTTGATATCTAGAAATGAAAAGGAAGCATGCCATAAAATTAGGAAAATATAGGGCTGACCCCTATTAATCGATTAGTCGACTAATCGGTCGAAAGGGGCCGTAGTCGACTGGCCAACCTCTTAGTCGAATATAAAAGATTATTAATATATATATATATATATATATTTTTTTTTTTCAAAAGAAAAGAGGCATAGAAGCGTGGCTAACGCTAATGGCACGCATACCAGAGGCTAACTGCCTACGAAAACAGGCACAGAGGCACTGAAAGAGGATTTCACCCATCTAATGAACACACTATACTAGACAAATATCAAGATGTATCCATCAGTGGACCAATTGCATGCTTTTGCAGAGGACAAGACGCCTTCAGTCGACTCCTTCAGACATTAAGCACCCCCACAGCCCAAATGGAATGATACATTTTTTTTTAAGTCGACAAATAGTCGACTAACGGCAAATTTTGGCCAATCCTAGTCGACCATCCAAATCCTTAGTCGGGGACAGCCCAGGACAGACCCTACACTATGCACTTGTGTGTGTGTGTGTGTGTGTGTGTGTGTGTGTGTGTGTGTGTGTGTGTGTGTGTGTGTGTGTGTGTGTGTGTGTGTGTGTGTGTGTGTGTGTGTGTGTGTGTGTGTGTGTGTGTGTGTGTGTGTGTGTGTGTGTGTGTGTGTTAGTTACAGTAGGGCCTGACTTTCTTAGAGTGTGTGTCCTACAGTAGGGTTCTCCCTGTGTGTGTGTGTCCTACAGTAGGGACTGAATGGCTTACAAAGTGTGTGTGTACACATCCTCTAGTGAGGGCCAGAAAGCTGGACATCCTATCAACTAAATGGCTTGTATGAGGCTTCCTATAAACTAGCATGTTTGCTAATGACTGTACCATTCCCACCCCCCTTACCTCTCTCTCTCCTTCCTTCTGTACTCGTCCAGCAGGTCAGGGTTGTTGTAAACCTTTTCTCTGAATTTTGCTAGCCTAGCCTTTGCTAACGCTTTCTTTTTCTCAGTGGCTGACTGTCTGCAATGAAACAGGAAAGTTAGTAAATTACATCAAAATGAACTGTTGATGATACACATTTTATTATTACTATGTAATTACAACGTTATGAACACTTAATGTTGAAGTGTTACCAATTATTACTATTTAATGACAAAGTTATGTGATGTGTTACCAAATTCTCATTGCCGAAAGAGAAGTTCTCATTACTGAAACACCCAGTAAAGTGTTGCGGTATATGAGAAGTGTGTTGCGGAGGATGATAGGAGTTAGCATTTTTTAGCTAACAATGGAGAAGCCATGATGACATTGGCAAAAAAAATTCATGGTACATGTTAGGAACGTATTAACCTTTGTGTTGATCAAATATTGATGATCAAAACTTTTTTCAAACGAGTAATACTTCATGTTTCAGTAATGAGAAGCAATTTTGTCGTGTACAAGGGCTGAAGAGGTAAGTTTGAACTTTTAAGTGTTAACCATTGAGGTGACTTCACTTACCTAGTAGCCATCTTCTAGCTGGTCTTCTTTGTGATGCATCATGGTACAATACAACTTTATTAAAAAAAATACTGTAGTCTTAACAGGAAGGTGAAAACTGTTGCGGAGAATGAGAACTGCATCCAAGGACATTATGTTTTCCACAAAAAAATCATTAATTTGTCAATTTAATTGTATAATTCATCATAATTTCCTTGATGACACAAATAAATAAACAATATTAATACAGTTTTAGAGAAACATTTTGAGTTTATTAAATATAAAATTAAGTCAATGTGCCATAGAAATCAATGTGGACGCATCGCGGTAATGAGAATTTAAGCACAAAATGTACTAAAATATTAAAATAATTAATTGTTATGAGTAAACAACTCATTGTACAAGAAGGAGCACATTTTTATCTTTAATATTATGTTTTGTTTACTTGAATAAATGCTAACCTTTATTTAGAAAAGATCACGGCCATGGTAAATCATTGATTTCATGTGGGCTGGCTTGAGTTAGACGCGTGCTTGAAGAATTCAATGTCCAGAGTGCTCGTATCATTTTGGATATGCCAATCCATTTATTGACCATTATCCACCAAGTAATATACAAAAACTCTTTAACTAATAACACTGAACGCCGACCTATACGGCACATCAACACGAACACGTCAAGACACGGTCAAAAACTGTTTGGCTATTCCCCTTGCGCACCTGGGGCTTGTCACCCACTGGTCAGTATATATGGGTAACCACCCCCTGTGGTGGTTGCCATGGTGACTGATAATGCCACACCTCTGCACCGTGAGTTAAAATAAAACGAAATAAACAAGGGCATTTTGGCTCCAACACCCTCCTCAGACTGACCGAGGAGACATGTGGTAGTCTAGACACCCTCCCCAGACCGACAGAGGAGACATGTGGTAGTCTTCACCCTCCCCAGACCGACAGAGGAGGCATGTGGTTGTGGTAGTCTACACCCGCCCCAGACTGACAAACGAGACAACCAATCCAATCCAACTTTATTTATAAAGCGCTTTAACAGGCACAGGGGCACAAAGTGCTGTACAGAGGGAGCATATTAAAAAACTATAAGCAGCACCAAAAAGAGAAAAAAAAGGGGGTAAACATAGGCAGCAATAAAAATGAAAATAGATCGGAGTACAATATTTAAAAGCAAAGGACACAGTAACAAAACGATACAACAATAACACAGTAAAACATTAAGATCATAAAATCAACAAGCTACATGGTGTCGAAAGCCAGAGAAAAAAGGTGGGTCTTAAGGAGGCCTTTGAAGACATGAGACATGTGGTAGTCTCCACCCTCCCCAGACCGACAGAGGAGACATGTGGTAGTCTATAGCCTCCCCAGACCAAGTAGGGTAAAGCCACGACCAGGAGGGAATTGGCAACTAAACAACTAAATTGGGAGATTGGAGGGTGTAAATACCTTGTTTGTGAGGGTGTATGAACCAGTGTTGCTTAGACTGTATGTAGCAGAGTCTACTGTAACACCTTACCCCCCCCCCCCCCCCACAGAATTAAAACATTTTAATAAACCGCTTGAATCAATTGGCCTATTGTTGGGGGGGGGGGGTAAGGTGTGACAGTAGACTCTGCTACATACCAAGTGGCTTTGAAAGGACGGAGAGACACATGCAATGTTGGTGAAAACACAGACCAGTTTATTGAAGAGTATAGTGGCAAGATTACAAGGTGTGTGTGTGTGGGGGGATGGCAGATTTAACCTGTGCACACTGATATGAGAGAGAGAGAGAGAGCACAGCCTAGCCATCGAGAAAGGCGGACCTGGCTCCCAAAAGAAGACTGACTGTGCACCCACTGCACACAAGACGAGGTGGAAACCGAGCTACACTTCCTAACAACCTGCTCAGTGCCCACTATACCAAGACATCAGAAACACCCAAAAATACTTTGTAAACATGGCAAATAACGCAAAAATCCCATACCTACTGGGTGAAATGCAACAATGTGCAAACACGGCAGCAAGATTTGTGAGCTGCTGTGACAAGAAAAGGACATTCAATCACACATATATTTCTGTACTATACTGATCTCTGATTGTTGTTTGTTTTAACACTGGCTTTGGCAATGTAAACGTATGTTTCCCATGTCGATACAGCCAAATTGAATTGAGGGAGACTGAGAGACTGTTTTGCATCTTTGGGAGATGACCGCCAGCTGCCTGAACACTGGTGACCTCACCCTCCGAGACCCTAGAAAAGATTGATTGTGCTCTGATGGTGCTCACACCAAAACATGGACCTCGGTGACACAGTGCTTCTTCTACCACAACAGAGAATAGCTCCCCTTTCATCTCCGGTAACAATAGATTTTTTTTTATATATATATAGTTATGCAAATGTATATAAACTTTGGCTAAATTGTTTTTCTACTCTTATGAATCGGATGCAAGGCTTTCCTTAAAGATCTTTTAAATTTTGAGATACTGGACCTATTCAGAAATATATCAATGTTGTCGAGGTCTTTTGCTTGGATTTCTGGTTCAGTCTGGTATAGTCACCATTATGTTTGGATCGCTTTGATACATTGTGGCTCACATCTTCTTGGCGTTGCAGCTTGGAAAAGAGAAAAAGCAACAGCTGGGTCACTTATCATTCAATGGTGGCACTGTGGTGCAAACACCAGACCACGCGTTTCCCAAATCTAAAGCAGCTACGCTTTGTAGCTAGCGTAGCCAACATGAGCCGCCCTGGGAGTTGCAATTACATTCTAAGAAGGTATTCAAACAAAGAGTTGAATATTTGCAATGCAACCCATTTGGAGTCTATGGAGAGAGGATTCTACATCCATATTACTGGCCGGTTCCCTCTGTGATTTCTCCATTGAGCTGGTGAGTGGTAGCTGTGTGATTCTTTATTTTTTATTTAAATTTTTTTTTATGTACAGTATATATATATTCTATTTGTTTTTGGGCTTTCTGTATTTTTCACAATTCAGTCGTTATGCCAATTCCCTTCCTGGTCGTTGCGCGCATTGCCCCACTTTCGGCCTGGGGAGGGTGTACTGTAGAACTACCACATGCCTCCTCCGATACATGCGGAGTCGCAGAGGAGTTTCACTGGCGGAACGTAACGCGTGCGGAGGTTCACGCTATTTCCCCCAGATCCCCTCCCTGCTGAACAGACACCCCGACCGACCAGTAGGAGTCGCAGTTTACAACGACCAGGACGCACACCCCACCGGCTTTCCACCCGCTAACACTGCCAACTGTGTTTGTAGGGACGACTGACCAAGCCGGAGGTACCGCTGACTGGTGGATTCGATCCCAGAGTCTCTGCTGTGGTAGGCGAGTGCTTCAGCTGTGTGATTCTAATCTGTTGTTCTGTATTCTCTTTCCAGGAGGCTGCCTTCCCGCCACTTCCACCCACCTTCATCACACTCCTCCTTTTTCCCCTCTGTTCCTCTCTTATCCTCGCTTTCATTTATTGCCCTTCCGTCTTTCGTCACTCCCTTCTTTTGACCCCTCCTGTCCCTCTACCCCCCCCCCCCCCTGGGTGTGAGCAGCCATGGCAGCCAACAAGGCCAAAGGACAGAACTCCCTGGCGCTCCACAAGGTGATAATGGTGGGCAGCGGAGGAGTGGGCAAGTCGGCCCTCACGTTGCAGTTCATGTACGACGAGGTGAGATGTTTTTCGATCAGATGGATTTTGGATAAATACCGTAATGTAGCGAATATAACATTTTCCTCTGAAAAATAAATCTGAAAAGGTGGAGGAGTCTTTACACCCCCTTCCGGGTCTAGACATTTATAATACAGCCTTCTCAGCCCTGCGGCACAAGCCCTTGGTGGGAGCGTGGAGAACAAGCGTCGCACAGGGTGGAGGTCCGGGCTGGGACCCTCCTGCGATGCTCCAAGCACTGGAATACACAAACATCATGTAGAATGCATACTTTTACTTTCAGAAACTTCAGTGTGTTATCTTTCAAAAGAGACCAGGCTTATGCATGTGCTATAAGTATATAGTATTGTAGCGAACCATCATGCAGTACTGTCAGGAAGAATGAGAAGAGGTTGTATTTGTATGGTGGTTTAATGCCAGCTCAAAAACTTCCGGTCCGCCCTCTCATACTCCCGGGGAGAAACAACACTCTGTGCCTCACTATTATCCCTGTACCCAAAAAATCCAAGCCTGCTTGCCTCAACGACTACCGCCCTGTAGCTCTCACCTCCATAGCCATGAAGTGCTTTGAGAAGCTAGTAAAGGGCTACATCTGCTCCTCCCTCCCCATCAACATGGACCCCCTGCAATTTGCATACCGCCCCAACAGGTCCACGGAGGACGCCATAGCCCATGTGCTGCACACAGCAGCATCACACCTGGACAAGAGGCAGGGGAACTATGTGAGAATGCTATTCATCGACTACAGCTCGGCATTCAATACCATAGTCCCCTCCATACTCATAGCCAAGCTCAGGGACCTGGGCTTGAACTATGACCTCTGCCAGTGGGTCTTGGACTTCCTGACTGGCAGACCCCAGGTGGTGAGAGCAGGCAACTGCACCTCCTCATCCATCACCCTCAACATAGGGGCCCCCCAGGGCTGTGTTCTGAGTCCCCTCCTCTACTCCCTGTACACACACGACTGTGTGGCTCAGCGGAGTAGCAATACAATCATCAAATTTGCTGACGACACAGTGGTGGTGGGCCTGATCTCTGCCAACGACGAGAGGGCCTACCTGGAAGAGGTCAAGGTCCTGGCGGGATGGTGCCAGGAAAACAGCCTCTCCCTGAACGTCAGCAAAACAAAGGAGATGATTGTGGACTTCAGGAGGTCGGGGGTCAAGGACTACAGCCCCCTCAGCATCGACGGGGCACCGGTTGAGAGAGTCAACAGCTTTAAGTACCTCGGAGCCTACATATCCGAGGACTTGACATGGACCACACACATTGACAGTGTTGTGAAGAAGGCACGACAACGCCTCTACTTCCTCAGGCGCCTAAGGAAGTTCCAAGTCAGTCAGAAGATCCTTAAGAACTTCTACTCATGTACAATAGAGAGCATCTTGACCGGCAACATCACCTCCTGGTTTGGGAATAGCACTGCACAAGACCGAAGCAGACTACAAAGAGTGACACGTTCAGCCGAACGCACAATTGGAGGGGGGCTCCCCACCCTCCAGAACATTTACAACAAGCGTTGCAAGGGCAAGGCTAAGAGAATCATTAAAGACTCCAGTCACCCGAACAACTGCCTCTTTGAACTGCTGCGGTCAGGCAAGCGATACCGGAGTCTCAAGGCGAGCACAGAAAGACTCAGAAGAAGCTTCTATCCCCAGGCCATCAGGCTGCTAAACGAACAATGAACACTACACAACAACAACCACCAAACGCACTTAGCACACACATCCACACGCACACACTCACTTTAAACAAACACACTGTAGCACCCACTCCACACACTTTATAGCACACACCCACTTTAAACAAACACACTGTAGCACCCACTCCCCACACTTTATATTTATTGATGAAGGATTGCACTACAACTCGTACACCTTACTGTAAATTGTACCTAAATTGTACCTCATCCCATTTCTGCTTTGCACTATATAGTACTGTACATTAGTACACTGCATAGTATTGTATATTATATGGTAACTCAGAACATTGTACATATGTCTATACCGAACACTGTGACCTCATTTTCTTCTTCTAAATTACATGCTATACTATGTTATTTGATACTATCTTGTCTAGCACAGTCTCTGGAGCGTAACAGTAAGAAGCATTTTGTATGAAAGTATTCTGTACTTCTGTATGACAACTATTAAAGAAACTTGAAACTTGTACTTTCATAAAACAGAAAGCATCTGCTGATAGATATACCAGGTCTGTAGTCAGAGGGGACTGTGTAGTCCCAAACAGGAGGTCTGCTTTTAGTCAGACAGCCTTTTCCGTGAGAGCAGCCCACACCTGGAACAGTCTGCCAACACAGCTCAGGTAGTATCAAAGTTACATCTCATTTAAAACTAACTTAAAATCATGGTTGAGAGATGGTCAAGTGTGCGACCATTTTAACTGAGGGGTTGTATTTTAATGTATTTATTTGTATGTATTTTAGTGTATTGTAACCTATACATGATTCCTACTGTGTTTTAATTATTGTACTATGTTTTTTAACTGAGGGGTTGTATTTTAATGTATTTATTTGTATGTATTTTAGTGTATTGTAACCTATACTGATTCCTACTGTGTTTTAGTTATTGTACTGTGTTTTAATTATTGTTGTGCTCATGTCACCTGCCCCAGAGACTACAGTTGAAAATTAGCCAACTTGGCTAAACTGGCATATTTACAGTCAAATGTTCCTTAACACTTTGAACGCCACTAGGGGGAGACGGCAAATCCCCCACCGTGCCAGACTCTTAAAGTGGAGATGAAGCAGTGCGATAAATACATATTCATAGCATCACATTAGTATTTAGATAAGCCACAGAAGAAATCACGTTATAAAAATAAGCAGTTTCTAAGAAAAAACGATTTGTTGTGTGCATTTCTGAAGCATTTAGCATTATGGGCGCGGCCATTTTGTTGCTGACGTCATGCCACTGGTTGGGTGTATACACTGCTGGTACACTGCCTATAGTGAATGGGTCAGTCAGTAAATAAAATGTTGCCTACAAAACAACGGGACCGCGGTGGTTCTGTTTGTATTGCTCCTGGCTGTTCAAACTAATTTTACCATGTGAGAGAGAGGAAAGTTGGTTAATTTCCACAAACTACCAGTGAAAAAAACAGTGTTGTTGGCATGTTGGCTCGGGCTGGCTGCACTCAGGCGGCGCGACCAGCCTGTTGGACAGGGAAGGAGGATCTGCAGAGAACACTTCATTGCCTCGGATTATGTTGTTGGGGTGGGATGTTTGTCCAGAAGACCACTAATCAGCTGAAGCCGGACGCGGTTCCCTCGGTCTTCGGCAGACAGACCCGCGTTAGCTCTCGGGAGCGATCGCTAGCTAGTTGGCACCAGCCGGGGACCGGCGTTAGCTCTCGGGAGCGATGGCTAGCTAGTTAGCACCAGCCGTCGACCGGCGTTAGCAACCGGAGCGTCGCGGAGCATTCAGCCTGCTGGCTACCTAGACCCACTTCAACCAGCGTCGCGGAGCATTCAGCCTGCTGGCTACACAGCTTGTCGGTGTGCTGGAGCCTCTGCAAGCTAACGGTAGCTGGCTACACAGCTTGTCGGTGTGCTGGAGCCTCTGCAAGCTAACGGTAGCTGGCTACACAGCTTGTCGGTGTGCTGGAGCCTCTGCAAGCTAACGGTAGCTGGCTACACAGCTTGTCGGTGTGCTGGAGCCTCTGCAAGCTAACGGTAGCTGGCTACACAGCTTGTCGGTGTGCTGGAGCCTCTGCAAGCTAACGGTAGCTGGCTACACAGCTTGTCGGTGTGCTGGAGCCTCTGCAAGCTAACGGTAGCTGGCTACACAGCTTGTCGGTGTGCTGGAGCCTCTGGTTGAAGTGGGTCTAGGTAGCCAGCAGGCTGAATGCTCCGCGACGCTCCGGTTGCTAACGCCGGTCGCCGGCTGGTGCTAACTAGCTAGCCATCGCTCCCGAGAGCTAACGCCGGTCCCCGGCTGGTGCCAACTAGCTAGCGATCGCTCCCGAGAGCTAACGCCGGTCTGTCTGTCGAAGACCGAGGGAACCGCGTCCGGCTTCAGCTGATTAGTGGTCTTCTGGACAAACATCCCACCCCAACAACATAATCCGAGGCAATGAAGTGTTCGCTGCAGATCCTCCTTCCCTGTCCAACAGGCTGGTCGCGCCGCCTGAGTGCAGCCAGCCCGAGCCAACATGCCAACAACACTGTTTTTTTCACTGGTAGTTTGTGGAAATTAACCAACTTTCCTCTCTCTCACATGGTAAAATTAGTTTGAACAGCCAGGAGCAATACAAACAGAACCACCGCGGTCCCGTTGTTTTGTAGGGCAACATTTTATTTACTGACTGACCCATTCACTATAGGCAGTGTATACACCCAACCAGTGGCATGACGTCAGCCATGACGTCAGCAACAAAATGGCGGCGCCCATGTTGAAAACAGGGATATTATATTTGATTTTTCAGACAAATAAGATAGATTTCACATTTGATTATAGAACCCTGTCTTACACAAGGTACACGACAAACAAACTAGGATCACATTGCTCACTGCTTCATTTCCACTTTAAGAGGCTGATTTAGCGAAAACACATGATTTCCGCGGATAGATTTCTATATTATATATTTTAGCTATGTGGAAATGGTTGGGCTCATTTGACAATATGCTAGTTGATGTACAATACGCCAAAAGCCGTTTGTTGATCCATGCCGTCGTTCGTTCACAATTCCACGCCAAAAAGGTAAATATTGGCCCAATTCGACGCGCGTTTCCTCAAAGTCGAGTTATGAGCGTTTTGCTGCAGCAGCGCGAAATCATTTCCTCGTCTGAAACACATTGTCCAAGTGCAATAATGTCATGCACTGTACACACAACACTTAGTGGTGTTTATCATTCATGAAATGCAATGCATATATTATATAGAGATATTTGTATCGATCACGTTGTATGCCTATATGCATTTTTATAATAATGTGTAGCTGTATGCTTCAATTCCACACAATTACCGTACACATCTCTCGGCATACTAATATTACATATAGACATTTTCAAGGTAAATCAAAAATATGTATAGAAAACGCAGCAATTTAGCAAAACTGTGCATATCGCTTCACATTCGATAAATGGGGGGGGGGGGGGGGGGGGATCATGATTGCATTTATTCCAAGTGCATAATGTCACCACTTGGTGTTTTAGCATTCATGAAATGCAATGCATATAGGGATATTTTATACTTTACTTGATGACAACGCTTCACATTCGATAAATGGGGGGGGGGGGGGGGGGGGGGTTGATCATGATTGCATTTATTCCAAGTGCATAGTGTACAATGTGTGACATTATCGAATGTGAAGCGTTGTCATCAAGTAAAGTATAAAAATATCCCTATATGCATTGCATTTCATGAATGCTAAAACACCAAGTGGTTTAACAGTGACTAAACCACTTGGTGTTTTAGCATTCATGAAATGCAATGCATATAGGGATCTTTTTTATATAGATTACGTTGCATGCCATATGCATTTTTATAATAATGTATATATATATATTATATTGCTTCAATTCACACAATTACTGTATATCTCAGCATACTAATATGTCTTCACAGCTGTTCGTGATGAATTTACCTGCATATCATGGTGTAGTCGTCCACAGGTATTCTGACATGTAATGCATGATGCCTGAATTTTCCCCAAGGGGATCAATAAAGGAATATCTTATCTCATTTTTGCATTGCATTGTATTCTGTATATTATAATCTAAGACACACAAGTTATAAAAAATCATTGCATTATAAGTATATAATACACACTTGACACTTGATGGAGTGGAAGAAATGTCTTTACTTCAGATAAGTAGTGATTGCATTAGCAAGTGCACCATGTGTTCAACAGATACTCGACACACATTTTGTAAAAAAACACATTGCATAATAATGTTCTGTATATACACACTTGACACTTGAAGTGTACAATATTTATTCACCATTGGGTACGCCATGTAAAGTGCATTCACATTCATGCTATAATATAAAAGCATAACGAACTATTTATAACACTTGAAGTGGACAATATGTGTTCACTTCAGGTAAGGCACACCATGTACAGTGCATTACAGTAGCAAAAACAACATACATGTGTATATATTCAAGTCCATTCATTTTCGACCTGTCAAAATGGTCGCTGCACATGTGCATGTAAATATGTTTAGTGTTGACCTGACAAAATGGCAGATAACCATTATGTGTGTGCATCAGCACACATGTACATTTATAAAGGTCTTGTGTTCAACCCATCCTCTGCACACTATAAACACTTGGTGTAAAAAATGTATTCACTTCAGATAAAAGCACCATTTTGGTACACCATGTAAAGTGCATTCACATTCATGCTATAATATAAAAGCATAATGAACTATTTATAACACTTGAAGTGGACAATATGTGTTCACTTCAGGTAAGGCACACCATGTACAGTGCATTACAGTAGCAAAAACAACATACAATGTGTATATATTCAAGTCCATTCATTTTCGACCTGTCAAAATGGTCGCTGCACATGTGCATGTAAAATATGTTTAGTGTGACCTGACAAAATGGCAGATAACCATTGTGTGTGCATCAGCACACATGTACATTTATAAAGGTCTTGTGTTCAACCCATCCTCTGCACACTATAAACACTTGGTGTAAAAAATGTATTCACTTCAGATAAAAGCACCATTTTGGTACACCATGTAAAGTGCATTCACATTCATGCTATAATATAAAAGCATAATGAACTATTTATAACACTTGAAGTGGACAATATGTGTTCACTTCAGGTAAGGCACACCATGTACAGTGCATTACAGTAGCAAAAACAACATGTGTATATATTCAAGTCCATTCATTTCGACCTGTCAAAATGGTCGCTGCACATGTGCATGTAAAATATGTTTAGTGTTGACCTGACAAAATGGCAGATAACCATTATGTGTGTGCATCAGCACACATGTACATTTATAAATGTCTTGTGTTCAACCCATCCTCTGCACACTATAAACACTTGGTGTAAAAAATGTATTCACTTCAGATAAAAGCACCATTTTGGTACACCATGTAAAGTGCATTCACATTCATGCTATAATATAAAAGCATAATGAACTATTTATAACACTTGAAGTGGACAATATGTGTTCACTTCATGTAAGGCACACCATGTACAGTGCATTACAGTAGCAAAAACAACATACAATGTGTATATCCTCAAGGTACCGCAGATGTGGGTCCTCAACTGTAGGAGTATGTCAGACAAGGCCATGTATAAAAAGTAACCTTTGTTCGACAGACGTCCTAGGAGCCCAACAACAGTGTCCTTGAGGGGTACATAGTCTCCACAAAATGGTCGCAGTGAAAAGCAGTAACCAGTGTGAGAATCACAGAGCACATATGACCTGATCCCATATTTGGTGGTTTTGGTACACCATGTAAAGTGCATTCACATATGTACATAGTGTGTTAGTTAGTAAAGTGAGCCATATGTACTCTGTGAAACTCTGTGAAAATAATCAGCAGCTAACACCAGGACACTGATGAACGGCATTGACAATATAGACCAACATTGCTACTCTGAAAGTGGACCAAGAATAGTGTTTCAAATATATCCATGTGCACAGTAAATTTTGCAGAGTAAATTTTACTCAAACTGAGTCCATTTGAGCCCAAATGGACTCAGTCTATGCTAATATTCTGGTCTGGCTGAAATAGCTCCTGGAATCGGTTGACAAGGTAATCTAGGACCGGGCGTACTTTGTACAGTTTATCAGCCTTGTCTGCTCTCTCGTTGTTGCTAAAATGTAGAAACCTCCAAATGACCTGGTATCTATTACGTGCCATTGTTTTGGAGAAATAGGCGCAATGGAAACATTTTAGAGTTGACCAGTACAGTTTGAGTAAAATGTACTCAGTTTGAGTAAAATATACTCAGCAAAATTTACTGTGTGCCAACACCTTTGTTCTGTACAACCAGTAATACCTATATTGTGAAATACTTACACTATTTACAAGACACTATACAATATACTACACACCCTCAATAACCCTACGCTCTGCATCGTCTGGCCGCCTCAGACACACATTGTTACTCAGCTGATGGAGTTGTGCCCGTCCTGATGACTTGTCGTACAGAACCTGTAAGTCACTTTGGATAAAAGTGTCAGCTAAATGACTAAATGTATACACTCATATATCATAACATACTACGGGGAAGTACGCACCCATCCATATATATATATATATTTCATGGAGAGTGTTTCCACTCTTAGCACACAAAGAGAGTTTATGCTAGCGATAATGCTCAGCTAGCATAATCTCTCTTTGTGTGGTAGGGTGTGAAACACTCTTGATGTAGGGGGACTCCACACTTCGAGCAGGATGATCTGGTTTCCCGCCTAATGCCTTTTTTTTTACAGACCCGGCACTCTCTCGTGGGATGCGTCTTTTTTGGGGTGGGTGGGTACTTCTCCATAACATGCATTTTTAGCTTGCCATCCAACCTGCAGTGTGGATCTGTCTTTTGGGCCCTGGAAGCTCCCTCCCACCTCACACCCCCCACCCCCCCACCTGCGGCACCTGCCTCTGCCTCATCTGCCTCACGTGCGGCACTGGCCACTGTGCGAGCTAAATCGGCTGCATCTGCCTCATCACACAAGTCAGCGATGACTTGTATTTGAAACTGCATGAGTGACTTGTGCGGTCCTGTTGGCTGTCTGACTCTGTACAGAACATAGGCATTGTTCATGGCTATTTGAATCAAATATACTACGAACTTCTTGGTCCACTTTGCAGTCTTCCTAATGAACGGATAGTAACTGATATGTTGATCTAACTTGTCAACTCCGTTCATGCACACATTATAGGTGAGCACGCAGTCTGGCTTCATTGCCGGTACCTTAGTCCTATGACCCTTCTTCCAGACGAGTGTTTCCATTAGAGTGCCATGGTGAAAGCTGCTGATCATTTTGACAATCCGCTTGTCTCTCCAGGCGATAACCATGACCCGATTGTTGTGCAGGGCCATGGTCTCGCCCACCGGCAGCTCAACATTGGTTACACGCTTTATCTGCGCCGGTTCTCCCCGGTGCATCCTCAAGGTACCGCAGATGTGGGTCCTCAACTGTATGAGTATGTCAGACAAGGCCATGTATAAAAAGTAACCTTTGTTCGACAGACGTCCTAGGAGCCCAACAACAGTGTCCTTGAGGGGTACATAGTCTCCACAAAATGGTCGCAGTGAAAAGCAGTAACCAGTGTGAGAATCACAGAGCACATATGACCTGATCCCATATTTGGTGGGCTTCAGGGGGCTGAACACTCTGAATTGTAGTTTGCCACGCCAGGCCAGCATCCCCTCGTCTATGCTAATATTCTTGTCTGGCTGAAATAGCTCCCGGAATCGGTTGACAAGGTAGTCAAGGACCGGGCGTACTTTGTACATTTTATCAGACTTGTCTGCTGTCTTGTTGTTGCTAAAATGTAGAAACCTCCAAATGACCTGGTATCTATTACGTGCCATTGTTTTGGAGAAATAGGCGCAATGGAAAAACTTTAGAGTTGACCAGTACATATATAATTGCGGCTTCCGATCTATCCCCGTTAGGAATAGTATCCCTAGGAACTTCCACAATTCTGCAAGGGTGACAGGCGTCCAACTGCGTAGCCTGTTACTCTGCCTGTTGGGATCAATGACGGCCATTGTTTGTTCAGCATACAAGTTTGTTTCCTGTACAATGCCACCCATGAGTTCATCGGTGAGGAACAGCCGCAGAAAGGCAAGGGGCTTGGTGGATGTGATGGTGGCCGCATCGTGTAGTGGTCCTGGCTCTGCGTCAAAGGTAAATTTAAGTGGCACAAAACTGTCTGTACCTTTGATCCACTCATCGCTCCCACCAGCAGCTGTGCTTTTACGGCCTCGACCTCTGCCTCTGCCCCGACCTCTGCCCCGGCCTCGACCTTTGCCTGTAAATTATGAGATTACAATAACTAACTGGTATACTACAATGCACTGTAGACACATTCATATAATACATATTTAGAAACTTGTGTGAGTGAATGAGTCAGTGTGAGATAGTGATCAAAACTCACCCCGCTGCTTAGCGTGGACATCCTCTTCTTCAGAAGAATCTGTATCTGCCTCAGCAGCTGGTCCTGCTTTCGCTGAAGCTGAAATAACAAGGGACGTCAGCTTTGTCACAATGCATGAGAGAGAGATAGAGAGAGCGAGATATATACACACCTATCGGAGGTGTGCATGGTCTCCTTGCTGTACGCATGGCAACTTCGACATCGGAGTCAACGGACTCCATGTCATCTATTATCTAGAGAATATGCCCAACAGACATAAACAATTGAGCCATGCATGCGACATCAAAAGACCAACGTGGCTACTGGCGCTACTTCAATCAATGCCATTCACCATGCTGCATTGAGACCAGATCAAAGACCACGTGGCGATATCATGCATGCAGTCACAAAACATTCTAAAATTGTAATTTGATATGCACTATGCATAAGCATAACCTTACCAAGTCTCCTATTGTACGGCCAAACACCCTCACGTTCTTGCATGGGTTCATCATCGTCTTCCATGTCCATTCTGCCTGGACCTATAAAGATATATAATAAATCACAGTTAGCATCAATGGTCAAACATTCAATCATGAACCAGGCCATATCTAGGCCGTGCACTTTGCTTTTCATGACATTGACTAAACACATGCATATATTCGCGTTACTGTGTATATACCCCGCGTTACAGACGCAATATAGCGACACAATAATAATAATTCATTGATTTTTATAGCACTTTTCAAAGACCCACATTCGCTGATCATATACATACGCTGCACATGCATATATTAGCTTGCAATGTATCTACAAACATTCGATCATACGAGATACATTCACGCACATGGATTCAATAAACACATGCATATATATATATTCGAGTTACACATGCCTTGAATTGACCATTTATTGAATTGAAATTACCTGGCATCCACTCGTCATTATCATCAGCGATGTCGATCTCAGACTCGTCCGTGGTGTGGGAGGACGGCGGCGACACATGCCGGGTCTTCGCAACCCGCTTCATTGTTGCTCTGACCGGGAGTGGCGCGATCGTTACCGGAGAACTGATCGGTGCCGGCCTCACCTGAGGCGGAGGTGCACGGCTTGTACCCGCTGTAGCTGCGGTAACCGGGGCCCTGACCCGCTTCTTTGTGGCTCTGACCGGGAGTGGCGCGATCGTTACCGGAGAGCCGGTGGCAGCGGCCACGACCGGAGAACTGATCGGTGCCGGCCTCACCTGAGGCGGAGGTGCACGGCTTGTCCCAGCGACAGCTGCGGTAACCGGGGCCCCAACCCGCTTCTTTGTGGCTCTGACCGGGAGCGGCGCGATCGTTACCGGAGAGCCGGTGGCAGCGGCCACGACTGGAGAACTGATCGGTGCCGGCGGAGGTGCACGGCTCGTCCCAGCGGCAGCTGGTGGAACCGGGGCCTGGGTGAACGGCAGTGTGGTCTGGACGTATCGGTCCGGGAGTTTGCCTCTCCTTACCGACTTCCTCGTTCTCCTCATTGTGAATACCTACTCTCAACTATTACTATAAAAACGGCTATGAAAATCTACTAACTAGTGTTGCTAAAACACGGACTAAGCACTTATCTAAAAGTGCTGTCCTTGCTACAGTACTGCAACTAATATTACCTGGTACTACAAAAGAAAATAAGTATTACAAAATGAAGAAAATATATTATCAATCACTACTACTACTACTAGAAATACTATCACTACTACTATCAATGCTAAATGCTCAAAATCAAATCAAATCAAAACGCTAATCTCTCTCTATCTCTCTCTCTCTCTCTCTCTCTCTCTCTCTCTCAATGATAACTGTATTCACAAAATCCGAAGACGCACTGAGCTCACACTGGGTGTGTTCAGGTTAAATATCAGGTGGGCAGGTCAAGATCGTCACGATCTTTACTATCGACCAATCACAGCAGAGATCCATCATCCTTATAATAATGCAGGTAGATTGACTGATAACATTATACATGTGTTACAACATAGGGCTATACTGCCACCTGGCGGAATCGAGCGAAGTTGCATGTCTAGACGTTCAGAAATGTGGTAGCAAGATGGCCGCCGGTGTCTAGTTCACAAAAAATTTAAAATTAAAAAAATCCGAGAAATCTCGTGAGTGGCATGCAACCACCTAAAAAAAACAGAGAAATCTCGTGAGTGGCACTCAAAGTGTTAATATGCACTGTCTCTGTATTTTAAACCAATAAATACAAATACAAACACCCCCAGCTAAACAGAGCGACACTCAAAACCCCAGAACATTACGGTATTTTGGTTTACAAAAAAGTATCCAGTCCTCAAAAACTAAAACAAAAATTGCCACTTTTTGTGGCGTTAAGTACATTCAATAGCAAATACTTCTCTACTTTTTTTAGTAGAATTTTAATGGAGGACTCTTTTACTTTTACCAGAGTACTCATTTATCTGGGTATTTCTACTTGTACTTAAGTAAAGGAACTGTGTACTTCTTCCCCCACTGCTCAGTTTGTGGAGGACTATGAGCCCACAAAGGCGGACAGCTACAGGAAGAAGGTGGTCCTGGACGGGGAGGAGGTCCAGATCGACATCCTGGACACGGCGGGCCAGGAGGACTACGCCGCCATCAGGGACAACTACTTCCGCAGCGGGGAGGGCTTCCTCTGCGTCTTCTCCATCACGGAGCTCGAGTCCTTCGCTGCCACAATGGACTTCAGGTAGCCTCACTGAGGAGTGTTTGCATCTCGATAACGTCCCACTGTATATGTGAACAAATGGCCTGGAAGTTGATGCATCGTAATTTAATTTATTAACAATACAGTGGTGTTTTAATTGCACATATTCAATTACTGTCAATAAGATCAGTTATGTGGATACCTATTTTATGCCTATTATATAAAGTATAAAAATTAAGTCAATTTCAGTTCATTTAATTTATCCCCAAGGGCCGGCTACATGATAAGATATGATTTTTTTTTTAATATATATTGCGCCCCCCAGCCAATTTTTATATCGGTCCGGGCGCAGCCCAGGGGGGGGGGGGGGGGGGGGTGAATAAATAGACAGGACAATGGAGACACGGAACCAGGCAGGCGGACAGACAGAGAACATAAGAACACCTCAGACACACAACAGCAAAGTAACTCAATGATCCTCTAGAGCGAAAAGGTAGGTTTTAAGTAAGGCCTTGGAGGTCTGTAAGGTGTTGGCAGACTTAATGTTGAAAGGGAGCTTATTCCACAGTGTTGGCACCATCACTGCAAAGGCCCGAAAACCCTTTGTCACCAGTTTGGCCCGCGGGACCCTCAGACATAGTTGGTCATTCGATCTGAGGGACATGGGAGGAAGAATTAAAGAAACTTATAACAAGCCTCATCACAATAAGTACTTCCTCATTATATAATATAAGACAATGGCCAGACACAAATGCTAATTGAACCATTCTAAAAATGTTATTAAATTAAAACCTTTATTTATTCTCAAAGGACAATTGAGGACACCCTCATTTTCAATGTCGTCGAGACTTAGACATTTCAATGCATACAATATGTACATAGTGATACAATAAAATAAATGTTTTTACATAGTAAACATATACATAGATGAAGTGCATTAAAAGGAAGAACATCACTCATAAAATGCACTAATATAAGTAAGTTAAAAACTGCAGAAGAATCTGAATCAAATCGAATTATCAGGCTGTATGGAATATGATGCTGCTTGCGGTTCAGTCAATCATATGCACCGTTCAAACAGCTGAAATCCTCATAGTTGCTGACATATTGATTGAACATAGGCAAGGCGTGCACATTTTCATATCAAAGTTGAAGTTTGACCTAGCCAATAAAGCGAAATACATTTGCACCCGAATACTCTTTCGTTGACATGAATTAAAGGCGAAGAAATGTTGATGTCTTAACCAACACGCAAACTGCCTGAGGAGGTTGGACTGATCAAAAGAGAAAGTGAATCTTATCACTTATCAAAAAAATTGTGAGAACAAAGAAAACTATGAACATTTACTTTGCAAAGGTTATATGGAGGTAGGAAATGTATTAATCTTGTAGACTTAACAGAACAAATATTTGGGTGGAAATGTAAATATAAACACGTAGCGTTTACAAGAAAACTCTGTTGGTTACCTTTTTAAGGATCCAGTACAACCCAGTCCAATGTAATTCAACATTCAAGATTATTTATTGTCATGTGCACAGTTAACCTCTTAAGCCTGAGCCGTCCGGTACGAGAATGACATCACGTCATTGTGAAAAGGAGCGCGCCTGTCGCGTCTGTAGCATAGAAATGAATGACAGAAAGGAGCTGACAACTCATAAAACGTCCCCGGTCGACACAGGCCCTAACACTGTCAAAACGGCAGTCAAAGTGTATATTTTCAGCACTACGTTTGTTTACCAATGGTTTTAAGTGTTATTAGTGAAATTAGTTTATAGAAATCTCAGGGCATCGAGTCGGAAAAAGGTGAGGATTGACATGAGGATTTGGCGCAACCTAACTTGAGTGTAGTCTTTTGAGAGAAGAGACCCAGGGCTTTCGATGGGCTTTCGAATAATAAAAAAAAAGACACTTCCCAGCTCACGCCAGTCCCTGTCAATCATCTGACTTCTTTTTCAGTAAATTTTTTCTCTTTATTTTTGGGATCATATCTCACGGGTGCAACAAACCTGAACATTATTGCCATTAATTAGAACACAGTTAGTTTATCTACCTTTCTGTGAACGTCTAGCAAAAAACGTCGTTACAATCTGATGAAAAATGGCGGATACATTTACATTATAAAAAAATAACTGTACTTACAGTAGATTTCATTCACGGTTTTTGCTGCATGCCTGGTGATACTAAATCCATATTGAACTCTGCCATTGGAAAGGGGAGATTTGGCCCGATCCATAGATGTGCGACTCGGCCATAATAAGGTCATTTATAGGCCTGATATTCTATATTCTATATAATCAGATTTCAAATTGCATGTGTCCGGATGGCAGAATTCAGTACTGTATCTACAAAACCTTCTGTTTAATCATCTTCCCTTTATTAATTTGCTTAGATTTTTTTGTACACGTGATCTCAAGAAGGTGCTGAATGAGCTCTGTTTCAATTTTTCATGTCTGGTAAATTTTAGCATGGGGTTATTTACCGTCAAAGATGTTTTAATAAAATTGATATTTTCCTTTGATTGATTACAATTTACTCAAGCCTAGTAACGGACACAATATGTCTGACACTGGGAATACATTCCCTGAGATCCATAGATGTCCCTAGATACCAATAACATGCAAATGGGCCTTGTAGAAGTAGAGCAATCTTCCATTTACTTGTATGTATTTTTAGGCGGGTTTTCAGAAAATAGGGCTAGGGTTTAAGAGGTTAAACAGACAGTTTTCTGTACAATGAAAATCTTACTTTGCTAGTCCACCCTTCACACAGATCACACAATACTTAACTAAAAATGAACAATTTCAATACAAGCAAATGCAAAAAAATAGAGATATTTTTGGTGTTGTGTTGTGTCCCTCAGGGAGCAGATCCTGCGGGTGAAGGAGGACGAGAATGTGCCCTTCCTCCTGGTGGGGAACAAGTCGGACCTGGAAGACCGGCGGCAGGTCAGCGGAGACGAGGCCAAGGGCCGCGCCGACCAGTGGGGGGTCAGTTACGTGGAGACCTCGGCCAAGACCAGGGCCAACGTGGACAAGGTAGGAGGACTGGGCCGACTCCATGACCACTAATGCACTAAATGTATGACTTGATAGAAGGTAGCACGTTCAGTGTTGGACTAAATTGGTTCCCAAAGTCGGGGTCGCGACCCAAAGGTGGGCCGCGAGATGATTTAAAAAAAAAAAAAAAAAAAAATTGTCAGGCCACTGAACTTAGAAGCAGGCCAGGACAGTGTTTCTAGTTGTATTCTAAAATTCTATTCTATTGTATTCTAAAATGTGACTATATGGTTTTATATTAACTTAATAAATAAACAAAAACGAAAAATCTACTTATTTCAACGAACATTTCAAACTAAATAACAGATTATGCACATAAAACGCTGAAAACAACCGAAGCAACAATAGTATTTTAATGAGGCTATTATTATTATCATTATTATTTTGCAACAAGTTAGCCCTCTCATAAATAGCACATATAAATGAATAACTAACTTGAACTAACTTAATAGGATTGAAGTGATATTTGGCTTAAAAAATCGGTCACCTGGCAGAAAAAAAAAGCCTGACGATGTGCATTGGGCCGCGGCTCTCTGGCGCCTTATTTTCTGGGCCCTGGCCTGAAAAGTTTGGGAACCCCTGGACTAAAAGACTCCCAAGATGCAACACTGAACGGCACAGGAAGTCCTTCATTCCGACAGCCATCAGACTATAACGCATCACTGAGCACAGAGTGACCGTACAACTCTGGCATAATCTTCCTTTTTACATCGACATTTTACAATTTTACACTTATAACTGTACATTTTACTGTATATTTTTGGCTGTATATTTTAGAATGTATATACTTATATATATATAATGTATATTTTTTTTATTATAAATTAATCAATATTTTCTTTTGGGAGGGGGGAGCAATACTTTTAATCTGCACGTTTAATAATACACAAAATATTACTCTATTTTGGCTCGACTCACTAAAAAGAGCCGGTTCTTTTGGCTCGGCTCACTAAAAAGAGCCGGCTCTTTTGTTGCTCCTCCGATTTTTTGTTGCTTAAAGGGGAACTATCTTATAAATGGCCTTTTTCAGTGTTTAGCATTGTTTCCTAGCTATGTGGACTTATATTAATATGATCTATGTCTCTAATTCTCATATTGGCGCATTCTTCCAATTCTCCTCTCACAATATTCACCCTCACTGAACTGAGTCATCTGAAAATGTGATGATTTGTGATGTCAGAAAGACACCGCTGCATGTTAATGTTCAGGCGCCGGCGCCGCGGCGCAGTGGTTTAGGTGGCCAGGCTCAAAACGGCTCGAGATCTTGAGGTAGAAAAATGCTGTTTTTGAGTACTTGATTAGAAATACAAAACAATGAATTAAAAAAAATATATAATTACAGAGGTGTTCCATAAACTCACAGGAATTGTGTAAAAGTGCCCAAATAGTGAAAGAAATAGTAAAATAGTTCCCCTTTAAATGAATTTATTACAAAAATGAATGTAAAAGTATGTGTAAAATGAATTACTAATGTAAAAAAAACATACTTTATATCAAATGTTTATTATTTATATTTATTTACATACTCGACATGGAGCAGAGTGCTACAAAAAATAAACTGATCGGCTCCCGTCGGACCAATTTAGTTTGCGACCGACACATCACTAGCCCTTATGCAAGTGGGTTAGTGACCTTATGGATGTGTAGTAAAGAAGTAAATAATATGCCTGCACCTATCACCTGGTGAGGTGGTGATGATGTCATAATCCTTATTTAACCAGGCAAGTTATGGCGACAGCCTATAGGGGAGTGGTTGCAGGAGACTGCAGGGTTAAACACACACTTGCACCGTGGAGCTACCCAGTACGACCACAACCTTGTATGTTGGCTTGTGAATATGGTCCCAGTGGACCAGTTGGGAGTTAAGCACTTTAATGCTTGTTAAGAGCCCACTCAGCGTTCTCCTAGCTGGTCCAGGGATTTGAACAGACGACGTTCTGCGTACACGCTGGCTTGTCTAATCCCCAGGCTACTGTCAAACCACCATCCACACGCTGGCTTGTCTAATCCCCAGGCTACTGTCAAGCCACCATCCACACGCTGGTTTGGCTAATCCCCAGGCTACTGTCAAACCACCATCCACACCTGGGTCAAATTGATGTATGCAAATAATTCTCAGCATTTAGAATAGAAATACTTTATTCATCCCGAGGGAAATTTGGCACTACAGATCGCTCACAGTAAACATTTAGGTAGTCAAAAACTAAATCACGAAATAAGAATAAAGAATAAAATACGGTCCGGGATATACATTTTCTATGTTATGTGTATACATTCTAATGTAAAAGTCAATATACAGAAATATACAAATATAAGTGTACACTGTACAGTAAAAAGTGTGGAATTTACAGTGTCTATTTAAGAGTAAAGTAAAAGTCCAGGAAGATTTTATAGTACTGTCACCATGTGCTCAGTGATCAAATCAAATCAAAATCAAATTTATTTATAAGGCCCGACAACACACGTTAATGTCCCCATGGGCCGTACAGGTCTTCTTTAAACAAGTCAAGAAGAAAACAACAATAAGTCAAGAATAGAACAAGAACACCATAAGGTCCAAACATTTTTAGATGAATGCAAAAAATTTAAATAAAAAATTAAAGAATGCAAGCACTCCCAGACATACCCCACGCGAAGGTAAGGAAAAACTCACTAAAACCTAACAATAGGGAAAAAAGCTCCACAGGCAGTATGCAGGAGAGAAACCTTAGAAGGGCCATTCAAGGGGGGGATCTCCCTTCTTAGATGTTGGTGATAGTAGTGTTGCAGACGGCCAGTTGGTAAGCATGCACTCATGTGTGTAGTGAAACACAGATGAGTGCATGCAATAGCAACTGAACATTTTGAAAGATTAAAGATAAAGCAAATAGCGATAGCAACTGAACATTTTGAAAGATAGAGCTGATAGCGGATCTATTTGAGGCACAGGGGCGGCGCAAAGAGGGTCACGTCCTCCCCGTCTTAGTCATGGGACATTCAACACTCCGGTCATTGCTCAGGGACAGCCGGAGACAGGGAGATAGGGGGCGGCGCAGAGAGGGTTGCAAACTCCCCGACATCATCGCGGGACGTCCGGCACTCCGGTCACCACTACGAGACCTCCGGAGACAGGGGGGCACGCAGAGGGGGTCGCAACCTCCCGGCCTTCATCACGGGATGTCCGACACTCCGGTCAGCACTCCAGGACAGCAAGTCATAGGGCGACAGGGAGACGGGACAGGCGTTAGACAGCTCATGTGATTGTAGTGGGCGGACATAGCAATAGATACAAGTGGTAAGCATATATGTGAATGGAGTAGATATATGAAGTGAGCATATTATGTGAATAGAATAGAAGTACTTAACCCAGCAATGAAACCGCGTTGACTGTTAATCTGTTAACAGTCTGTTAATGCTGTTAATCAGTTGACAGGACCACGGACAGACAACGGTAAATAACTGATCCAAGGCCTCGGAGGTGCATGTAGAGCAGTCACTACGATCTTGGCCAAGACCCCGAGGCATCCATCACCTTAGTCAGCGCCAGGAGACGGGCACTCAGAGAGATGGGGGAGGGAGGGGGGGGAGGGAGGGGGGAAGAGTTAGAGAGTTCCCATGTTTGTGGTGCTGCAATAGAGCAGACATGTAGTACCCTGTAGTGCCATGTAGTACCCCGTAGTGCCATGTAATACCCTGTAGTGCCCTGTAGTACCCTGTAGTGCCATGTAGTACCCCGTAGTGCCCTGTAGTACCATGTAGTACCCCGTAGTGCCATGTAGTGCCACGCAGTACCATGTAGAGCCATGTAGTACCCCGTAGTGCCATGTAGTACCATGCAGTACCCCGTAGTACCATGCAGCACCCTGTACCCTAACTAAACTATCCTGTAGTAAACTACCCAGTAGTACCATGTAGTACCCTGTACCCTAACTAAACTAGACAGATTAATCTAAAGGTCAGTCCCCGACCAGGTGAGATCAGGGTAGGTTGAAGGAGAGAGAGAAAAGATGAGTCTTAAGCAGGGATTTAAAAGCTTCGACAGAGCAGGCGCACCTGACGACGGCTGATGCACCTGATGCGTTGGAGTCTGATGGCTGTCAGAATAAAGGACTTGTTTTAACTTGCTTTTAATACCAGATGAGTGGGGTTTGCACACAGGACAATACAACAAGAGCTAGATTATTATTGAGACTATTACTAGTCTATTTCTACTACTACTCTGCATTTATATGTTTATATGCTGTCTGGAGGAAGGCCCTCTTTCCATTGTTGACCTATAGGCCCATTTTCCCAGGGATTTGACAGATGTTTCATAACCCAGTTCATGTAACATGTAGACGACTCACACATCCTTCCCATAAATTGAGAGAAAGAAAATTAAAGAGGACGAACTGTGGGTTTTATTTATTATTTTTCCTTCTCCAGACAAGTTTGCTGGGAAGCGTAGATAAACACAACCGTCTTTATGTCCCCCCAAAGAGTAACGCCCTCTCACTGTCCATCAATCAAATGAAGAATACAAGGGGCATTCATGTCAAAGGTCCCCTATAGTTTTTTTTATTTATTATCTTTTTCCCCCCTCCTTTTTCCGATTTTTCTCCCATCCCACTGTTAGTCGTTATGCCAATTCCCAACCCCCTTCCTGGTTGTTGCGCACCCCCCCTACTGTTGGTCCGGGAGGCCGGAAACTGTCACATGCTTTCCTCTGACACATCCAGCCGGCAGCCAGCCTGGCAGCGCAGGCTCTCACTGGGAGAGTGTAACGTGTGGAAGGTCACACTACCTCCCTCCAGATCCTTCCCTCACTGAGCAGGCGCCCGGACCGAACTGTAGGAGTCGCTGTCCACAACGCTCAGGACCCACCCACCAGATTTCCCACCCCTAACACTGCCAATTGTGTTAGTATGAGCGACCAGCCAAGCTGGTAGGAACGCAGAGAGCTGGGCTCGAACCCAGCATCTCCAGCGTTGGTTGCGAGCGCCTTGCCCACTACACCACCTAGCCGCCAAAGGTCCCCTATAGTTAACTCCTTTGAATATACAGATCATTTGTGCAGAACTTTTCACATTCTTCCACTGGAGGGAGGGATTTATTGATCATTCTGATGGAAAAGCCACACCAAATAAATTGTTATTCAAACATAATTTTAGTGTTAAACACATGTGGAGGGGGTGTTTAACTTGCCAATGTAGCAGACTGGGGTTTGAACGTTCACATTGTTCTTTATGTGCTAGCAATATATTACACAAGCTCATGAAACCATCGTCTAATTAAAAAGAAACTGACGAATCATCTGAAAATGAAGTGGCTATATTCTTAATTTCTGAAAAGAGGACCTGGAGGACATGTAGGGTTTTTCATCTGACAATAACCACATTTTCCAAGAGTAATGGACTCCTCCATTGTCCTCCTTTATGGACACAGGCTTGCTATGAAGGTTTGGAAAGTACAGACAAATAATTTGATCATGGGCTTGGGCGCCATCGAGCTGCGAGTACCCAGAAGAGCAGCACACAGTTTTATTTGTATTTATTTTTTACCCATGGACAGTGGACATTAATGAACATCTTCAGTTTCCACATCAATGTAAATGTGCCAGAATTAGCTAATTAGCCACCGGTAGTTTCGATCTGTAGTCCCTGCCTAACATGCATGTCTTTATGGTGTGAGAGGAAACTGGAGTACCCAGAGGAAACCCACGCGAACACAGGGAGAACATGCAAACTCCACACAGAAAGGCCCCCTGCTGAGGTTTGAACCCAGGACCTTCTTGCTATGAGGCAGCAGTGCTAACCACTGCCACATGCACTGCACCTTAACACTTTGAGTGCCACGCATATTGCTTATCCTTACCCCTAGAATGCCAGCCTCATAATCGTTTCACTATGTTTGCGAAGCTGTGTGTGTGTTCTGTATTACAGCTGTGGAGGCATGATGTGGCTCATTTTGACAAACATTACTTGTAGTGCAAGATGGGAATAATAGTTTGTTTCCACACGCTGTAGTTTGTAGTTTATTACACGCTAAACATTGCGCATTTCCAAGATAATCCAGTATTTTTTCATAGATTGAGAGATAAAACGTGTTATGTGCAATAAGCCCAAACCATTCTGGCTGATCCCATGAAACGCCAAATACTCCCAAATCAAAAGGTATGACATGTATATATGTACCATCACAAAATCATCAAGGGGGGGTGGGGGGTCGTTTTAACTCAGAACTGTGATCGTGTTTGCAGACCATGTTTTTGGTCCGGTGAAACACAGAACTGTGATAGTTAGAAAAACACGTTTCAGATTCGGTAAAATAGACATAGAATGTACCTTATCTTATATCGATCCAAAAACATGTCGTTTATGGCACTCAACACATGTCGAGCTAAATGTCGTTTTTGGCACTGAATGTGTTAAGATGCACATACACTACACACAACACTTTCTGTAGAAATTTACTATTTTATTTGATCTTACCTCATTTTGATATCTTATTTATCGTACTACTACTACTTAGTTATTGGACACACACACCCTGCACCTTATAATCAGTGGTGCAGTGCTCAGGTTCCACCTCCTTTGAGCAGAAGCACGCACACGCACGCAAAATGTATTCCACAACTTTCACTCGACTCGTCGTGCTGTGCGCCAAGTACCTGGCTACTTGTCTTTGCATAACAATAGCATAGCAATAGCATAACAAAGAACGAGAAGAGCAAAACCAAAATACAAGCCCTGTACTTGGTGGGGGTTTGCTTGAGCTGTGGAACCTCTCACTATGTGACAAATGGTCCCGACTGGAAGGATGAGACATTGCTTAAGTTGTGCTTCAGAAGGAAACTGTCCTCCTCTGGAAGATAAGATTTTCAACAAAGGCAAATATTGATTAAATAGCTTTGATAAAGCATACTGTACCCATTGGTGGGGGCTTGCTTGACTGTTTTGAAACCACTCTGTTGTGAAACAAATTACAAGTTACATTTAGTTACATGTAGTTTATATTTACTTTTCTAGTTTACCGGTAAGTTAATTCAATTAAAGAAATTGTAACTATTACATTTAAAACTGTTTGTTTTTCCACCATATCTGTTGACAATATAATTTCTAATCTTTATATATTGAAGGTTACATCCTGCTACCTTTTTCAGCTTCTATATTTCAAGGCAATATTTACAAAAACTAAAACTAGTAATTTCCTATACAAACATGTTTCCTACTATTTATGCACATAATCATAATGCTGGTCGGAGCTGTTCTGTGCGCAGGCGAGGGAACATTTATGCGCATGCACGTGTCGTCATTAAATCACCACCGCTTATAATGTACATACACTGACTACACGCAAGACACTTTCTGTAAATAATTTACTTTCATCTTACCTCATTTTATATTTTATTTTGATGTTACTACTACCACCTATTGTTACCATTCTTGTATTTATTGATGTTTAACACTTTTGAGTGCCAGCCACGAGAAACCTCGTTAGTTCATGCCAACCGTTGAGTGCCAGGCGACGAAAAATCTAATTTTTAATCGTTATTTTTTTTATTAGCGATTTCCATTCATATTTCATCAATCTAGCCTCACGTTACCTCTGGGACTGGCTTTGAGCTCGAACAGGGAAAATACCACCCCCTATCGTCTCTCCGGATGGTATTGCACCCATTGGGAATGGACTGAATGAAATGGATGGTAAAAAAAGACTCCGGATTCCACATTTTACTTATCAGGCATGTCACCAGATACGATCCCAGTCATTGCCCACCCTCAGAACAGCGTGGAATATGTCTTTCGACCACCCAGCGTTGGATCAATAAACGCGATCAATATTTGGAATGGGGATCAGGAATTGGAATAATCTTTTTGGAGAACATCTGATCTGAGGTAAGAATCAATTTTACCAGTCTTGGGATAATGAGCTTTTTTCACCTATATATCAGCGTGTCCCATATGTGTGTGTGGCTGTGAGTGTGTGTTGATCAGGAAATAAGAGAATCGATTTTTCAGCCCGCTTCTGTAGCGTGCATAAGTACACATGTACTATCGATAATTTAGCCTTTATTTGAAAACGATTCATAAATAGGCCGAAAAATGACAACGTGTTTAGTGTATTCCAGTAAAGCGCGATTCCTGCAGAATCTTTTTTTTTCTGAAAGTTTAAAAGAGCGTTTTTCAAAATGGTATAAAACAGAAATGAACAGATTTAAAAAAAAAAAAAAAAAAAAAACGTTTCGACAATGTTGACTGCAAACACGTCATTGATAAGCGATGGCCGTATTAGACACAGCCATAATTTAAGATATAGTTTATGCGTTCGCAAAATCTGATCGCTCTCCCATTGACTACAGCAGGGGTTCCCAAACTTTTCAGGCCAGGGCCCAGAAAATAAGGCGTCAGAGAGCCGCGGCCCAATGCACATCGTCAGGCTTTTTTTTTTCTTTTTTTTTGCCAGGCGACCGATTTTTTAAGCCAAATATCACTTCAATCCTATTAAGTTAGTTCAAGTTAGTTATTCATTTATATGTGCTATTTATGAGAGGGCTAACTTGTTGCAAAATAATAATGATAATAATAATAGCCTCATTAAAATACTATTGTTGCTTCGGTTGTTTTCAGCGTTTTATGTGCATAATCTGTTATTTAGTTTGAAATGTTCGTTGAAATAAGTCGATTTTTCGTTTTTGTTTATTTATTAAGTTAATATAAAACCATATAGTCACATTTTAGAATACAATAGAATAGAATTTTAGAATACAACTAGAAACACTGTCCTGGTCTGCTTCTAAGTTCAGTGGCCTGACAAAAAAAAATTAAAAGAAAAAAAAAATAAAGAAAAATATATATTTTTTTTAAATCATCTCGCGGCCCACCCGTGGCTGTTCGCGGCCCACCTTTGGGTCGCGACCCCGACTTTGGGAACCACTGGACTACAGCACAGGCACTCAAGCGCTATCTTTAGCTCCCCCTGCTGGCACGGAAAGTGTTAATTGTGCTCTGTTGAGTCTGAGCTCGAAACAATAATTTCATTACCTGCAATGTCTCCTGTATTTGACTAATAAAGAACTTGAGGTGCTTGGATGGCCCTGCCACCTCAGCAGGTGCTTGAATGGCCCTGCCGCCTGACTCCTTTGCATTTTCTCCATGTGTCCATTTCCTCCGGTTACTTCCTACACCATAAAAGACGGGCATGCCAGTACTCCTGCCGTTGTCCTTGAGGTTAAATACAGAGGATACATTCCGGGTAAATTATGTACTTGACAAATAAAAGTTTCATTCCTACCTTTCCTTAAGTGGAGTTAGTGGGAATGTGCTTGTAGATTTGTTCCCACCTGAGCTTCCATTACCAGGACCTGGAAGCAGAGCAGGCTACAGCATATTCAGCCTACTTCTTAGCCGTTGCTTCCACTTACAGATGGTGTAAGTGGAACCAGATGGTGACAGTTTCCAGACCTCTGGACTCTGATACCTCTGATGGTTTGCCTCTATGTTAACCTATTGTATGCATGTGAAGAAATAAACTAAAATAAACTCTCTACCCGCAGGTGTTCTTCGACCTGATGCGCGAGATCAGGGCCCGCAAGATGGAGGACGGGAAAGAGAAGAACGGGAAGAAGAAAAGGAAAAGCCTGGCGAAAAGAATCAGAGAACGCTGCTGTATTTTATAATGGAAGCGGGTGACCAGTCCCCACCACCGTTGTTAACATGACGACTCCAAATAAACCCCCCTCCCTTTCTCCTCCTTCCCATGTCTCCACCCTGCCCACCAATCATCTGGCTTCTACTCGCTCCCCAGATCCCGCGGCCCTGCGCTGCTCTGTGCCTACTGTACATGCGGTACGCAAGGTTTGGATCAACGCAGACAAGACGGTGATCTTCTCTCTCCACCAGACAATAAGGTGCAAATGCCCCACTTTTAAAAGACTTGTTAAAAAGATCTCACATTTAAACGTGGACCTTAGGTATGAGTTGAGCTTTTTTTTTTTTTGCTTCTCCTAATTAATCCATGCCATGTTGGCAAACATGGAACAGAAAGTGCATTGCTGTGGGCAGGTTTATGTGTTTGTTCTTTTTTTTTAACGAGTAAGACAGGTAAATTCTGTATGTAGTTAACTTATTTATTTTCTTTCCAATTGAATGTCATAATTGCAACATGGCGATGGCTCCCATCTTTTCACAAAGCACACCAACTACATTCGCTAAAGTTTCCCCCCCCCCCCCTGAAGCATGAGCACTCATGCTTTTTCATAATGCAGCAATGCATCGTTTAAAGGAACACGCCAAACCAGTTTCCTCTCTGTGCATTCAGTTGAAAGCTATCTGGCGGCACTGTCCTCTTCCATTAATTGTGCTAAGCTAGGCTAACATGCAGCCAGATAGCTTTCTACTGGACAGATGGGAAACTGGTATCTATCTTCTTGTCTCTCTCTGGAGAAGACTAAGCTAATTTCCCAAAATGTTGGCGTTCCTTTTAAACATGGACTAAAAAAATTAAAAATAAATCCTGACATGGCAACCAACAACACAGTACTTCGCAGTGTCAATGAAATACTCAATTTCATATTTTTAAATGTATCAACACCTTACAAATACTTGCAGACCTAAATGTGAAATTAGGACATGGAAACGTATTGGTATGCGTGAGGCAACATAAAATATTTTTAGGAATATTATTCTAGAATATTTCTAGAATCGAGGAAAGGTTTTATTAGTCGTAATGCCACAATGTTTCTACCCACGTTGCCCGATCCGCCTATTGGCAGTTAAAAGGGGTTAAGCACAGTTACTCGAGCCAAACTCTCTACCACAGGACAAAATTGTCACAATGATTTGCCGAAGAGCGAGTAACTAGTTGTCAATTCCATTTTCATTGACCTTGTTTGTTCTACATTTAACAATAACCTTGTATTGTGAAATTATAACACCAAGTTGTCATCAATGGAACTGGCATTCTAACTGTTTCTTGTCAACAGAAAATAATCCAAAAATTGTATTGCATCTTCATTTGCCACCTGCAAGCGCAGATCCAAGATGCATCGAGTCGAAACGCATTTCCCTCTCTTGACATGTCAAATGTGCTAAATAGGGTGCGTTTTGGGATTTTTATGGCACACGTTATGTATAGATGAAAACGCCTCGTCTTCACGTCAGATCATGCGGTTTGACTGAACTCATTGGTCCATACGTTTTGCCTGATGTGCCAATTGAAAAAGAACTAAAGGGTCTTACTTGAACAGATGTTTTAAAAAAAAATAAAAAATAGATGCTATTTATAATTTCATACTTTCTTTGTTGGTTGTGAATTTCAAAGGATGCTATTAATGTTGTGCATACGAGAGACGCATTTGACGTGTGTTTGTTCTAGTAGCATTACTACTTCATGCCTGTTCTAGAACCACTACTTCATGTTTGTTCTAGTATCACTATTACTCAAGCAGCACTACTACTGGAGCACAGAGTTCTAGTAGCACCATCACACTAACGCTTCAGGTTAACCGCTGCTCATTAACAACCCTGGATACTACTTACCACGGGGAACTTATAAGGGACACAAAACCGTACTGGCGCAGCAGTGTGCTCATGTGTGGGTTTGGGTTCATACGCTGAAGTGTATGTCCCTGAAAAGCGATGGCTTGTACAGGCTTAATAAAGTCATCCTGCATCGTTTACTAGTTTTTTTTCACTCTACTTTAAATTGACATAACTTAAGTTATTCTTTTAGCACTTTTCCATTATGTAACCATTACCATTGTGTGGATTTGTTTGCAAGTGTGGAATTGGTTACCAAGGAGCAATGACGCTAAAATGGATCCTGAAGTCCGCCGACAGCTGAAGTTCTGTAGGACCAACGCTGCTAATCGACTACTACGACTAACCGACCTGAGAAATAAATAAATAAAGTTGAATTGTGATTTCAAACCAAAAGCCTGCAGCCTGTTTTTTTTATGGATATTAGTTCCTCCGTCCTAACCTGCCCTTCTGGCTGAGAGCGGTCATCTCAATTCCTCTTTCCTCCAGCAACATGACACTTGTTTCAGCGTTCAACTGTGTCAGTCAGATTCTCCTGATAGGAGTACAGCATTCAACTGTTAAATTAACACCAGCCAAGCGCCAATGGCGTGTAGATTTCCTCTTTGGCTGGTAAATTACAGAGGCTACTCAGCCACTCTGGCATGTAAAAAAAGATTGGGAGCCATGAGCATTATGAGAGTATTATGTAAGGGATAATGTATAGCTACGAGGTCATTGTCGCAAAATAATTGACCGACACGGAGTTTAGAATACCGAGGCGCCTCGCCGAGGTGTTCTAAATTACACCATCGACAAGATGAGATCAAATGCAGACAGTTGTTCTGTGGCTCTGTCAGCCCAAATAAAGTTATTATCGCCGGCAGCCGGCAGGTGTGTCTGATTGCACTGATGCAGTGTGTGTGTCAGTGGGCTTGATTGCTCCAGCTGCGAACAGCGGTCATTATTGCTCGGTTGCCCCTGGCAGCGGTCAGTTATCGAGTAATAACGGACCGCTGCTGAGCGCTATTGACATTGACAATCAAGCATTTCGGCGAATGTTAAAACGCCATGTAATAAATAGTAATAATACACATGGCGATATACTAAAAAGCTATTTATCATTTTTGGCTGGTAAAAAGTTAGATTCTCCTGATAGGAGTACAGCATTCAACTGTGTCCGTTAGATTCTCCTGATGAGAGTAAAGCACAATTAGGACTTGGTTGTATTGTATTACTAATGTACATAGTGTTCTGAGGAAAGGGGGCATGCCAGTAGACTCAGTAGGCCTAGTAATGCATCCAAGTGTTTGACCAGAATACATGAGGTACATTCACTAAAGGGTCTAAGGTAAGGGGGGCTCCAGTAGCTCACCGCATATCTCGGCGCTATTTCTGCGTCGGGGAAAACCGTGCTGCGTCACGGATCTGGTGGATTCGGAGTTCGATTCCCTGTTATAAGACCTTTATAAGGTATTTGTAGATAATGAACTAATCATGAACAAATCATTATATACATTTGTAAATTATTATTAAATCATTTATAACTATGTATAAAATTTACAAATTAGTTCTACATTTATAACTATCAACATTGTTTGTACTTGATTTTTTCATCATTAAATAATGTTTAATGTGTAGTAACACATTTGTAGATGCTTTGAAAAATGGATATGAAAAAACAACTATACCTCCATTTATTTGTTCATGTTCAACAAATGATTGTTTAAGACATTCATAAAACATCTATAAATCATTTGCAGATGCTATTGTGTGTCCTAATCTAAAGTGAAGCCTATTCATCATTAACAAATGTCTAATGACTTTTATGAATACACACGAAGCAATTACCAGACTTGTCTTTTCATGTTTAATGTTCTCTTAACCACCCGTAGATCTAATTTCAAGTCTAGGGGGGGACGTGCTTTTGCGGTCGCAGCCCCTGACCTCTGGAACAGCATCCCCATGTCCATTAAATCTGCCCCCTCCATTGAGTCTTTTAAATCGAAACTCAAAACCCACCTATATCGCCTGGCCTTCCCTGACTCACTTTGACTCTTGCCTTGCTTGTAGACGTGTTCCGTTTTTCTTTGTCTATCCGTTGGTTGTTTTTTCTGTTTATTCTATACTTTTCTTTGTTCTTAGCTATGTGAAGCACTTTGGTTGACAAGAGTCATGTCTAAATGTGCTATATAAATACATTTGATTGATTGATTGTGAAAAACATGATAATTGAGTGTCCCTGTCCTTTACAGTTAGCTAGCTAGGATAACTGAAAATAACGTGAGACCTAGCTAGATAGCTAATGTTAGCTGGAGTTTTAACTATCTCACCCATTAATTAAGGGTATACCATTACTAAACAGTGGCTTTTATGCTATACTTACCACTGTATTTCTTTATTTTATCCTCGTCTTTTTTCTGCTCCAGGATGGATAAATCCTCTTCATTTTGCTTGTTTATTATACTAACGTTAGCTAGCAAAGTGCGTGAAAGCCACAAGGGACACATTACAAATTAAAAATACCAATTCCACAAACATTTCAATATCAGGATTCAAGTGTGTCAGAGCATTGTTCAACTTACCATAAAACTTAAAAGCAGTGACTCCAATTAACTAAATTTGCCTTCTTGTCCTTGATGAAATAGTTCTTCTCAGACTGTCTGTCGTTGCACTTGCGATTTTAACTGAAGCAGTTCAAATGAGCTGCTTGGCTACAATGGTTGTCAATAATTTCGCCATCAGCTGTGACTGGTCAGTTCAGAAGAACCCACATTGAACTTGAGGTTATGTATCCTTCCGTTACCGTTAGTCCCCTGTGTAACTAACCAGCATTATGCATTATTTATTATTAATTTGAGGCATATACATATCTTCTGTATATTGCTATACAGGCATGTATAGCAACCTATAATTGACTCTTTGATGTCCGGCTCTGACCTTTTTTGATTGATTGAAAACTTTATTAACAGATTGCAGAATGAGTACAATACAGTACAGCTCAATACACACAATTGTTAAGGGGATGCAGACCAGAGAGACTTTAGTCTGGTTTACATCAGGGTCCCCCATTTTCAATTCATAATGACATTTATGACATACACGACAACTATGGATGCTCGATATTGGCTTTTTTACCTATACAGATATTGTCCAACTCTTAATTTCCGATACCGATATCAACCGATACCGATATATGCAGGGTTCCCCCCCCCCCAAAAATGGAATAATTTCAGGTCATTAACATTACATATCTCTTGTGGAATTAACACAACATTATGCATACTTTTGACATAAAATCTGAATTTGTTCTTACCTGCCTGGGTAAATAAAGGTTAGAAATGTAAAAAATATATATATATTTTTTGAAAACCGATAGATATTTTCCGATATCACATTTTTATGCCGATATCGGCCGATAATATCGGACATCCCTAACGACAACATACAGATATATCATGACATTTATGACACAGATATACAGTACTGTTACATTTGTGACATACACGATATGCAAATATACAGTACTGTTAAACAGAGATCCTAACAGAAAATATAACAGAAAATATATACATATGAGGGGGAGGAAACTGTACATTATTTGGGAGGGGGGGGGGTTAGACATTTACGGGGGCCAGGTGCTCTTTGTCTTTCTTTGAGAGTGGTTTTGAAGGTGGGATTCAATTTTTTTTTTACGGCTGTGGGTAGGGCGTTCCACATTGATGTGGCATAATTGCGAAACGTGTTTAGTCCCTTGTTTGAGCCAAATCTGGGTTGAACATGAAAGCAGTGAGGTAAGTTTGTCTTCTTGAAGTTGTTCTGAATCTGCAGTGCACCCGGCTTCTCAGTCTCTCGTCGTTGCACTTCCAAATTGCAATCAGCGCTGGAGTTGTCGAGGGTTGCTTCTTGAAGCAGTCAAAATGAGCTCCTTGGCTACACCTACAATGGTTGTCAGTCAATCATTTCGACATCAGCTGTGACCGGTTCAGAAGAACCCACATTTAACTTGAGGTTATGTATCCTTTATTCCTTCCGCGCAGACAAATTATAGTCCCCTGTGTAACTACTGTAACCAGAGTGCTACGGACTGGTTTAAATTTGCATCAGCTTGCACCATTATGGGCAGGGGCACAATGGGGGTATGGTATCGGTAATCGTATATGCTAAATATGACTGTTACAAAATTGTTTAGAAAACAGACCCTGAAACTATGCAGCTGTATAAACAGCCACCAAAAGGAGATGTTAGTTGTCTGCAAAGACAGCAGATGGGTTTTGTTGATAAGAGGGCCGTAAATAACTAAAGCTTAGTAGAATACAGTCGACTGTGGCCAAAACCGGCAGGTCGTAACACGATTCTGTTATCTGGTAAAAGCCTAACGATAGCGTGCATATTTGCATACCAAGCAGCTGAAACTCAGGGCCTGGGAAACCTATTTCACTACAGGATGTTATCTTGTGTCAGGATCCAACAGCAGCTGTGAGAACCAGCAGACCACATTTAGTATTTTAGAGGCTGTCCTTTGGGCAGAGAACTGTTTGATTACAAGCCATATCTGGTTAAACTTAGACAATAACCAATGCTAATAAATAGTAGGACTGTTAGCTTGTCCATCTGAATGGTATCGAATGGAAGGATACCAAACACTTGGTTTATACTACAAATATAACGAATTATTATCATTTATCATTTAGTATAATTTGATACAGTAAATAAGAAGGGCTGAAGCAATACTCTAGTAAGTAACTGTTTCACAATTTCCTAATACAAGTAATAAGAAAGGGCATGTTACATCATGTGACAAAACGGTTACATTAACTCAGAGGGTTTTCCTATTTCATGGTACATTCCAAAGAAGGTTTCAGAAATGCTGGTTAGCTGGGTAATATTCTTTAACCCAGGTTTTAGCTTTGAATCAACAGTACAAAGATTAAGGAAAGAATCTGTGCATTGGTCTTTAAGAGTTAGAGACTAATCTAGAGGGAGGATCTTTGTGCTGAAAACACAGGCCAGAGACGGGCTCTGGCGTGTGTTGATTGGCTGAGGGTGTGTGTCCATTTTGATGACACGATGAGTAGGGGGGCGGGCCTGAAAGGTTTAAATGCTCGTGCCCCGGCAGAGGGAGGAGTCTGGGGGAGGAGAGAGGGAGAAAGAGGACTGAACTGTGGTGGGTGGAGGAAGTGGGACCAAGCCAGGTGATTATATGCTCCGACTCGGCTGCTGCACTGATGGCTCTGAGTGCAGGTGGGTCTAAAGCTCGCCCTGATCTCATTCAGGAAATAATGTTGGTTTTATATAGGATTGCGAAGGCAGGCTGGTCAGTGGAGTTTTGTTGGTTCCCGGGGCACGCTGGGATTGCGGGGAATGAGATGGCTGACTCCCTTGCCAAACAGAGCCTGGGAAGGGAGGAAGAGATAGGCATTTCAATGGGAAGAGTAGAACTCAGAGAAAAGATAAAGAAAGGAGTTGAGGCTGAGTGGGAAAGGGGGACCAAGGGAAGGCACTATTTCTCTCTGCAGCCTCGGGTCAAAATCAAGGTGGATGGATATGGGTCGAGGAGTGATAGGGTGAAGATGTGTAGACTGAGGCTGGGACACTGTGGGTTGAACAGTACCTTGTGCATTGTGGGCAAACATCCAGATGGGGTGTGTGAATGTGGAGAGACTGAAACTGTCGGGCATGTCTTCCTAAAATGTGAAAGGTATAGGAAAGAGAGGGAAATCTTTTATAAAAGTCTGGTAGAGTTGGGAGTCTCTTCCTTCTCTCTTAAATCATTCTTTGGCATGGATAATGAGAACCACCAGCTGATCAGAGGCAGTGCTGACATTTCTGCATGCTTCAGAGTTGTACCAGAGGATATAGCGTTAGTGTATGTATTAGTATTGGACAGGCAAGAGGAACAGAGAAGAAGGAGAAAGTGTGAGTTGAAGAGGCCTAAAGATGGCACACCACTAGTGTAGTATAAGAACTGAGGAGGGAAGAAATACGCCAAGAAAGAAGAAGAAGAGACCATCAAAAGAAGTGCGGAGGGCAGTAATACGCCACGATGAGTCTACACTGCCGGAAATTCTAAAGAAGAAGAAGAAGAAGAAGAGGGAGGACACACACACAACAGACAGAATGCAGACCGAACAAGATGAAGACGACCAGTAACTGAGCGCTGGTGAAGGCCCTCCGCTTCTCCATGTCAATCTGACTAACCTGCCATGCGAATTGCCAACGAAGACCAAACCTGCTGAAATAATGCTTTTGTAAACACTGGAAACCAATCCAGAGGAAGAGTGTATTCAGAGAGCTTTTGAGACAACCACCTTCAGGGAATCTCTTAAATAAAGCGACAGAAATACCACTCTAACTTGCTCGTGTGGACTCAGATTTCTTCTGCACCTCACACCTGCACAAGACCGGTGGTCGACCCAGACACGTAGCCACAGAATAAGCAGAGTACTGACCCATATATACGACAGGGGCACATACATTTAGTCATTTAGGGCAGGGGCACAATGGGGGCACATACATTTAGTCATTTAGCCGACGCTTTTATCCAAAGCGACAAGTCATCAGGACGGGCACAACTCTATCAGCTGAGTAACAATGTTCATCAAAGTGTTGAGTGCTACAGTGTAGGTTAGTATATTAGTGCATGATGACAGTAAGGTTAGTTAGGGTTATATTTTAATAAAAATAAATTAAAACTGGGGTGGCACCTCAGGGGCACCTGAGATTTCAGGGGGGGCACGTGCCCCTGGTGCCCCAGTGGTAAAATCGCCCCGACACTGGCCCACACACACCGGCCCACACCGGCCGCCGTACAGACCACGTAGCCTGGGAGATGACTGAAATCACTGCAAGAGCTAGTAGGCTATTTTTAAGCATCTTTCTGTGGCAATTTTCATTTTTACATCAAACTTTTTCAGCCCTACCCTACCAAAGTGGGCAGATCGGAGTGGACTAAATGGGCCAGTCGATCCCCCCCCCCCCCCCCATCAAAAATTGCCTAGTAGTAAAGTCATATTATACAATGGCATGCAAATTTCTTGATTCTGATGGACGTTGTTATTTCTCATAACACACTCCACGTGATCTCAGAACCCACCCACAACTAATAACTTTTTTCCCGAATCACTCTGTTCGTGTTTTTATGAATGAAACCAAGATGGCGGACAATAATCTTTATGAATGGATGTATTGATATCGTCATAACGACTCATTCAAAAACGATAGTCACGTGGAATGTGTTAGTTGCTTACACAATGTTGGATTATGTAATTGGTTGGTCATGACTCATTGTGAAACAAAATATAAATCGGGGGAAGTGTGTTGTTAGATGGCATTCGTTGTAGAACCTCCCTCTCCTTCAAAAGGACACTGTCATTTCACTATTAATAGAATTTTCAATCAATCAAATAACAACCGCCAACTTCACTGTTAGATGGCATGCTTTGTAGCAACCTATGTATAGATGTAGCACTGTCTATCTGTATGTCATATGTTATGATGCATTGAAAATGGGGGACCCTGATGTAAACGAGACAAACGTCTTTCTCTGGTGTGCATCCCCTTAACAATTGTGTGTATTGAGCTGTACTGTATTGTACATATACCTCCCAGCCCTTCCCAGAGACAGTCGCATTTCTCTCCTCTCCCCAGGCTCCTCAAGGCCGTTCCTACCGCCGCCTCTACTGCTCCATGAAGCCAGACGCCGCTATGCTCTGTTTCGTGCCGGTTGCCGGACTATACTCAAATCAACTCGAAATGGATCTAATCAGTGGATTGCATACTTTCGTCAAGAAGCAGAATAAGGCTAATCCTCTCTGCCTCTTGGGACATCATAATCGGGCTACCAACTTGAAGACGTGGTAATTTTTGGATTATCGAAGCTTTTGGACTGCAAATTTGAGAGCAAAATAAAGAGGCTAGATCTATGATGATTGTACATGTCAAAATACTTCCCAAAGGTCAGTGAATACCACAACCACTACACCAGAGGAAGCTCAACAAATCATGTTAAACCCAGATTCGGCTCAAACAAGGGACTAAACACGTTTCGCAATTATGCCACAACAATGTGGAACGCCCTACCCAAAGCTGTAAAGGAATGTGAATCCCTGCCCACATTCAAAACCGCTCTTAAAGAGCACCTACGGAAGGCTGCAATTCGAAACTGGCCACCGTAAATGCCCAAAACCCCCACCACCTCCTAATAGACAGTCACCTCCCCACCGCATGTATATACCCTCCCCACCGTATGTATATTTCTCTCCCACCCACCCACCCCCTCCTAATGTACAGTCCCCTCCCCATCATATGTATATACTCTGTCAGGATCTAGGGGTAACAGTACTGTATATTTGAATACCGTTTATGTCACAAATGTATCAGTACTAAATACCTATATGTCCCTATGCCATAAATGTCATGTATGTTGTGTATGTCATAAATGTCTATATGAATTGAAAATGGGGGACCCTGATGGAAACAAGACAAACGTCTTTCTCAGGTCTGCATCCCCTTAACAATTGTGTGTATTGAGCCGTACTGTATTGTACCCATTCTGCAATCTGTTAAATAAAGTTCTCATTCATTCATTCATTCAATCAGAAGATTTTGGATCCGTTTACCGCACACGGGACCTACCAAAATGAACTGATTAAGACACTTGGACACTTGGACTAATGCATTCAGTCATTTGGACGGAGTTGTTAAAACTCACTCCACTCAAATCAATGGAGTTATATTTCACTCTACTCGAATCAAATTTAAAGTGACGTGGCTGGGAGAAATTGTTGCCAGTCAGTTCAGCCAAAACAAATTCCTGGACCAAGGTCAAACCAGGGAGCTGCTGGAGTCGAAGGCCCTTTGGGAGATGTGGCAAGTGGCCCCCCCCCCACCCCCAATCCCTATCAAATCCCCCCTCCCGCGTGTACGCCTGGCGCCTATGACGGCAGCCGACTCAGGAGCTGTAGAGAGCATCTTGACTGGAAACATCACTGCCTGGTATGGAAACAGCACGGCACAGGACAAGAAGGCCCTACAGAGAGTGGTGCGCTCAGCCGAGCGTACCACGGGTATTGCGCTACCTCCCCTGCAGGTTCTATACAACAAGGTGCAAATCCAGAGCCTGCAGAATAATGAAAGACCCCCACCACCCCAATAACAGCCTGTTCCAGCTGCTGAGGTCAGGCAGACGCCTGCGAACCCCAGCTACTAGGACGGAGAGGCTTAGGCTCAGCTTCTTCCCCCAGGCCATCAGAGCCTTGAACAATGAACATTGAGTGCCACAGAACACTGAACTATCCACACACAAGCACACACACGACACGCACGCTGTGCACGCCCACACACTAGCAGCCACTTTAACACGAGCGGGCACACACTCACGCCGCACACACGCACACTTATGGCCAAGAGGAAAGGCCACTTTAAATTAGTATAACAACAGGAACAGTGTATTGCACTACTAAAGCTACCTAGCATGTCCTATATGCTCTGTAAATACTATGTACAGATACCGAGATGTCACACCATGTTACCTGTTACCTGTTTATTGCACAATGTTTTTTTTTTTATTGGATTCTATTATATGTTGTACCACTGTATTGCACATCGTCGTGTGCAAGACCACCCGCATTTCATTGTATACTTGTATGCCGTGACAATTAGAACTCTTGACTTGACTTGACTAGTACGCGTGCTGGAGGGGGGGAGCCTAAGACTGTCTCATCACCAAAGTCCTATCCCCCAAATCCCTGCCCCTCCCGTTGACAATCTTTCCTCCCTCCCTCCCGCCTGGCGCAACGACACCCCGGTGTTGCTGCAGCCGACAATCGCATATGGTGTCTCAGGCATTCTGTAGTCGACATGTGTCAACAAATGTACATGCCTGTTTGAATTTATGTTGTGCCGTTGTTACTGTAAAAAATGTATGATTGTGATATGATGTTGTTAATGAGACGATGAGCTGTATGTGTATGTCACTGGAATTTCCCCAAAGGGGATCAATAAAGTACCTATCTATTGTACCCATTCTGCAATCTGTTAATACAATTTTCAATCAATCAATCAATCAAATAACAACCGCTAACTTCACTGTTAGATGGCATGCTTTGTAGCAACCTGCCTCTGCAAAAGGACACTGTCGCACAAAGCGATTTCACTGGATGTCCCAGACACAATGGAAGTATGGATATATTCGTAACGAATAATTAAAAAAAAAGATACCGTTAACTGGAATATGTTAGTTGCTTACACAATGTTGGATTATGTAATTGGTTGGTCATGACTCATTGTGAAATTAAATATAAATCGCGGGAAGTGTGCTGTTAGATGGCATTCGTTGTAGAACCGCTCTCCTTCAAAAGGACAGTCATTTCACTGTTAATAAAATGTTCAATCAATCAAATAACAACCGCTAACTTCACTGTTAGATGGCATGCTTTGTAGCAACCTATGTATAGATGTAGCACTGTATCTGTATGTCATATGTTATGATGCATTGAAAATGGGGGACCCTGATGTAAACAAGACGAAAGTATTTCTCTGGTCTGCATCCCCTTAACCAATTCTCTGCCACTACCGTGTTAAGGCGTGTTTCTCCGCCATGCGTTGTCTGCCAATCACGCCACGCCGTAAGGCGTGTTTGAGATCAATATTTCATATTTTCATCATGGTATTCATATTTCACCCACAGAGTCTTGGCTGATGCTGTCTGAGCCAGCACAACTCTGCAACGCTTCAATACTGCCACCTGGTGGCCGATCGGCGAGTTGCGAAACCGGAAGTGCTCGTTGGAGCTCAGTCCGTCCCCTAATTTCGTCCGGCCACTCGTTTATCGTCCCGGGGCTCAATACAGACACCGTGGATATGGATCTTTGCCATAACTCAATAATCAACATGATTTGGACTTGTATTAGTAATATACAAACCGGAAATGGATCGCATCGATCGACATCACATAATTGGGATCCGTTTGCTCCACTCTCATCGCCCAATGTTACGAGGAGACTGACGTGAGTTTCAGCGTTTTTCTTTATCATTTTCGATACAAACTGCTCTGATCAATATATCACCCATACTACATAAATCATTTAACGTCGGTCATTGAATTATAAACGACCCCCCCCCCCCCCCCTCCGTTCACCCGCAGATGATCAGTCATGACGTTTAGGACCATGTACAGTTGACATTTTTAATATAGCATGGATCGGTATCAAACTGCATTTGATAATCTAATATGCATTTATGCCTATATCTCACGTTCTATGAAATACTGCAGAAAACGATAACATATTTATACTCTAGACTGTATTTTAGTATGAATGAAAAAGTAAAACGTTCCTACATCCTGAACGATAGATAATTGATGTTGAATGGGCCATAGTAATGTCAATTTAGCAATACAATTTAAAGGGGAACTATTTGACTATTTCTTTCACTATTTGGGCACTTTTACACAATTCCTGTGAGTCTATGGAACACCTCTGTAATTTTTTTTAATTTTATTCATTGTTTTGTATTTCTAATCAAGTCCTCAAAAACAGCATTTTTCTACCTCAAGATCTCGAGCCGTTTTGAGCCTGGGCTCCAACCACTGTGTGCAGCTCATCATGTACCTGATGCCACACAGCCACATTATCATGCAGCGGTGTCTCTCTGACATCACAGATCAGCACATTTTCAGATGACTCAGTTCAGTGAGGGTGAATATTGTGAGAGGAGAATTGGAAGAATGCGCCAATATGAGAATTATAGACATAGATCATATTAATATAAGTTCACATAGCTAGGAAACAATGCTAAACACTCAAAAAGGCCATTTATAAGATAGTTCCCCTTTAAGAAGTTATAGCCCTGCAAAGAAGGTGCACATCTCCATAGACAAATAGCGCTGGCAGAGGATGGTTTAGGATGGTCAAAGTGGTGGCAGAGAATGGGTTAACAATTGTGTGTATTGAGCTGTACTGTATTGTACCCATTCTGCAATCTGTTAATAACATTTTCAATCAATCAAATAACCGGTAACTTCACTGTTAGATGGCATGCTTTGTAGCAACCTGCCTCTGCAAAAGGACACTGTCGCACGAAGCGATTTCACTGTATGTCCCAGACACAATGGAAGTATGGATATATTTGTAACGAATCATTTAAAAAATATACCGTTAACTGGAATGTTAGTTGTTTACACAATGTTGGATTATGTAATTACTAATTAGTTTTGTTAGATGGCATGCTTTGAAGCACCACACCTCCCAGCTGCTTCTAGACACGGAGGCAACTTCTTTTTTTCTACTTTTTCTGCAGATGGTTGTGAATAAATCTCTTATGCTTCAATTACTGTGTGTTTATTGTATAGCAATAAGGTTGGATGAATTTGGCCATTGTATAAAAGTATTACACCACTTGAAGTCATGCGTTATAGAAATTAGATCACACCTATGGGGGTCTAATGACCCTCGGCTGCGCCTCGGGCCTAACAACCACCCATAGGCGTGATCTAATTTCTATAACACACTCCGTCGCGTGATGTAATGCTTAATTAGTATAGTGGGAAGAGTGCATGATGGTATAAAAAACAGTAAGACGGTTCGTGTGTTTTTTTTCATTTCAGATATTGATTGAAGAAGTGTATTTTTCGAGGATACATTCGTAATTTTGGACCCCTAGCCCATAATTCCTACTGATTGATGATGTTGTCGAGGGGTGGAGTCCTTTCTCAGCACCTTGGCCTTAAAACAAATGTAAAGTTAATAGGGTCACTATAAAAAGCAGTTGCTTACGAGTTACGTACATACGCAGAATCGACCACCTTCGCTTTGGGTGGAGTAGGTTTTAGTGTTTACTTCAGAGCTTGTATAGACTGAAGTGTGGCCCCATTATCGGTTTTGTGGCTAACTAGCCGTAGCGGCAGGTCTCCAGTATGAAGAACAGTGTGGATCGTGCTGAGAGAGTACTCTACTAATCGACATCATTGGTAATTAAGAAATGGGGCCATTGATCTTATTTCTGACAAAGAAACGAATCACTGGACCATCTTCATATCAGCCCCCGGAAATCATTCAGTTATCCTGGCCCATTCAAAATCATTCTGTTCTCCTGGCCCATTCAAAATCATTCACTTCTCCTGGCCCAGCCAAAATTTCTGGCAGACAATAAATGTCACAGAATTTCAGTTTGTTGGCCAAGTTGTTAAAATCCTGGGCCCATATTCAAACATTACGAACACACCCTGAGAGACCTCCTAACTTAGCCTAAACAATTCTACCAAATGGTTTTCTTGTGATTTACAAAAAGGGCTCAGAATCTCTTGAGTAAGGAATGACCAATCTTTTTAGTTAAGAGGCAAGGTTGATACTATCAACCTTGCCTATTAACTAAAAAGATGGCATTGGTTGATGAAAGCAAGTGTTGGAAAGCTTCAGTTCAGCTTGTTGGAAAGCAAGAGGGATATTTTCCATCAACCAAATAGTTGCTGGTTATGGGCTATAGGTCACTGTAGACACAGTCCCGGCGCCATGGGCGGGCATTAGGGGGCCGGGCCCGCCCACTGAGTCAGCTGTGCCCACCCTGGTAAAGAAAAGAAAAAAACTTTTTTTTTTTTAATCAAAGTCAACTATCCAAATCCTTAGTCGGGGACAGCCCTAGTGGGCACTGATGTCAACAACAACACTACTGAAGCTAGCACGGCACTCTGTGATCATTCGTTTTCTACCCTCAAGAACGTCTTTACAGAACATCGCCTTAGTATGCTTCATCGACGCAACTAAGGCCAATTTAATTCAGTTGGCATTTGAGAAGGACTTAACAAAAAAGTTCAGGAATGCCTCTCTACTTATGATGGTGAGTAGCCTGTGGAGGAATTTTGTTTGCTTTTTTATGCACCTTATTTTTGTCAGTTCAGTTCAGTTTGTCAGTGAATTCAGAAGTGTTGAATAAATGGAGACTTTTCAAAGATATAGAATAGAATAGAAATGTATTATCCTGAGGGAAATTTGACACTGCAAATCACTCAACATTAAACATTTAGACAGAACAAGTCACAAATAAGAATAACAAAACAAATGCCTAAGAATAGAATAAAATGAAATAGAATAAAATATACAGTAAATAAATACAGTAAAAATATACTGAAGTCTACAGTAGGTGTAATATTGCACAGTGCCGTTTAAAAAGTAAGAGTCCAGGAAGATGGTAACTGTCACTCTGTGCTCAGTGATGCAGTGAGGCACAGTGATGCATTATATAGTCTGATGGCTGTCGGAATGAAGGACTTCCTGTGCCGTTCAGTGCTGCATTTAGATAGTGTGAGCCTATAACATGCTCCTCCTGTCAGCCAAGTCTGTGTATAGTGGGGGGAGGGGTTTTCCCTGATGGCCTGGAGCTTAGCAAGGTTCCTCCTCTCCGCCACCCTCGCTAGAGTCCAGCTCCACCCCAACCACGCTACTGGCCTTCTTGACCATCTTATCCAGCCTGTTTGTGTCCCCTGCTCTCAGTCCGCTGGCCCAGCACTGCAGGTCTGTTATATATATCCGTTCAGTCTGTTTTTGTATAAGTGAAAGTTCTTAAGATAGAGAGAAATTCGATTTTTCAATTGCCTCTCTGCTGTTTAGTTCAGCACTGTGGGCAGCGCCAAGCAAGCCACAGCGCCGCTGTCCCAGCTGAAACGTATAAAACCTGTGTTGAAAAACCATTGTGCCCCCCCCCCGAGAACATTTTATGCCCCCCCACTAATTTGTTTCTGCAGCCTGGTCTGTGTAGACAACTAGTTTTTTATACATGGTTTATCTTTAGTCTGGACTGTTTCACTAATTATGTTGCTAGGGAATAGTTTGGACCCAAATATACGTCCCGTCAACTAGTGCATTAGCACTCATTGCAACAGGAAATTAACATGGGTCCTTTAGAGTGTCAGACTGGTCGTGAAACCTAGACTAGAGCGTAGGCTACAGTGTAAACGCATGGCATGCTTCCCATCAGAGTGGTGAGTGCAGTGTCCAGTGTTCCTCTGTGGTCAGAGGCAGCTGGCTGTAATGTGGACACATTTTAGCCCTTAGTCCTAACTAACCGACTAACATTAGCACAGCTTAGCTAGCTAACTAGCAACACCCCTTTTTTTAGCCATTAGTCCTAACTAGAGCTGGGCGGTTCCTGACTCATCCACTCATGACGGGTCCTATGAGTCCTCTGTCTGTCTGACTGGCTGGCTGCAGTACTGTCTGCTAATTCCGTTCACTAACTTCACTCCAGTCAGTGAATCTAAGTAATAAGTTAGATATTGCAATAAACAAGTGGTTAAACACACTGGTGTTCGTTATGTGGCTGATATATTTTATGCACATGCTATGATGATGATTATTATTATCAGTAGTAGTGGTATAGACTTATAATTAGGGATGTCCGATCTTTAATAAAAAAAATAAATAAATTAAAAAAAAAAGTTACATTTATATAACCTTTATTTAACCAGGCAAGAAAGTAAGAACAAATTCTGATTTTATTTATTGTGAAAAGTATGCATAATGTTGTGTTAATTCCACAACAAGAGATATGTAATGTTAATTACCTGAAATTATTAAAAAATTTGGGGGGGGGAAACCCTGCATATATCGGTATCGGAAATTAAGAGTTGGACAATATCGGTATAGGTAAAAAAGCCAATATCGAGCATCCCTAGTTAAAATGTGTATGCAAGTGATCCTCCAAAGATGGCGGCATCCGTAACAAACATTTAAAGTGGCACTTAACCAAAATATGGCCACCAGTGATCATTTCAGCACTATGAAATAATGTAGCTGGTAGACTGGTGGCCATATTGAAATTCATTTACTCTCAATAACTAACTGAATGAATGAATGTGTGCGAAACAGTTTTTGGATGCATGCGAGATTTTGTGCAAAATAAATCAGTCTTGTTTTTTTGTGTGCAAGTGCCCCTTTAAATTCTCACCCACTTCACAAGCCCTATACACTAGGGCAGTAGGGTTTTAACAAAGACAGGAGGGTAGTGGCTTACAGTAGGCTACCTGTGACAACAGAAGTGGACCGCTCTGTATGCGCTGTGGACTCGAGGCCCCAGTCGAGAGCTTCACACAGCGCGGCCGAAAGCCAGAGCGAATTCTGAGCCTACTCATGCACGAAATGGTGCAATGCCATATGAGACAAGTAAGGAACGCTTAACTTCGTATTCATCACACAAATTGAAGTGTAACGTTAAAGGAACACGCCAACATTTTGGGAAATTAGCTCAGTCTTCTCCAGAGAGACAAGATAGATACCAGTTTCCTCTCTGTGCGTTCAGTAGAAAGCTATCCGGTTGCACGTTAGCCTAGCTTAGCACAATGAATGGAAGCGGACAGTGCCTGTTAGCCTTCGGGAGATAGATAGCCAGATAGCTTTCTACTGAACGCACAGAGGGGAAACTGGTATCTCTCTGGAGAAGACTAAGCTCATTTCCCAAAATGTTCCTTCTCACCATTTCAGCCTGTGCACATCTGTATTCGGTGCCTTTATAGAGTGCCCCAGTGTGTTCCCATTGACTCTGTAAATGGACTATATATTTTATTATTTAAAGACGAGAAGTCGGAATAGAACCGGGAACCTCCCGATTACCAGCCGACCGCTCTACCTCCTGAGCCACTGTTGGGCACCTTTTCCACTGCAAATCGACGAGGTGGTGGATAATAATAATTCATTTTATTTATATAGCGCTTCTCAATGACCCGAAGTCGCTGACAGTAGTTAGGAACATAGTAAAAACAAATAAACAAAACACAAATAAACAAAAACTAATGGAACATGAGACCATGGGGGGAACAGGGGAAGACAGCATGAGATAGCACAGAGCCAGTGCAGTTTCGGTGCTGTGAGCAGGACGGAAGCTAGACTGAAGGGGTTCGTAGAGGGTGTTGGACTGGAGATGGGAGTAGATTTGGGAGGCAGCAATGCGTTTGAGTGTTTTGGAGAAGAAAGGGAGATTGGATATGGGGCGGTAGTTGGAGAGGTTGGATGGGTCGAGTGGGTTTTTTGAGGACAGGGGTGACAGCGGCGAGTTTATAGGGGGAGGGGATGTGTCCACTGTATCCTACACTGCTATACAAATGCTTATGCCATTACGCCTAGTAGTAGTAGACATTGCTTAGTGATGCGGAAGATAAAGCATCAGCTTGACCAATGGTGTTGCACATTCTGTCATCAGCTGTAAACACACTGATCTAGCGTTGTATTGGCTAAACTTGAAAAGATTAATTATCTTAAAATCTACATTTCTACACTTGGAACATAAGATAAGCTATAATAAATATGAACAACAGCCTATAATACATGTTAACAGCCTATAATAAATGTTAATAACAGCCTAACTGTTTCCCTGGCATTTCCCGGGATATTACATAGCTTGCATAGAGAAAAAAGTGAAAACACTGCTGGCAACCTATGCTATTGAACCTATAACATTTATTCAGGAATACTATCTTTAGCCCTCAGAGGCCCACGTGGACCCATTTTGGGGGCCTTTACATAGAAGTGGCAGCACCCCACTCTCCTCCACCTTCACTGGCTCCCCATTAAATCCTGCATCACCTATACTAAACCCTCCTCATCACTTACAAGTCCCTCCACACTCTGGCACCTCAGGGACCTCCTCCACCCCTACACTCAAGTCACGGTCCCTGCGATCCTCAGACACCGGTCAGCTCTCCATTCCCCGAACCAGACTGCAGACGTTTGGGGACAGAGCTTTCAGCGTGGCAGCTTCCACCCTCTGGAACTCCCTCCCTGCAGAAATCCTCAAAACTCACCTCTTCAACATGGCCTTTGACCCCCAACTACCTCATTGAATGTTGTGCGTCTGTCTACCATGTTTGTTATTGTTGTTTTTCGCCCTATGTAAAGCGACCTTGGGTTTTCTGAAAGGCGCTATACAAAAAAGTACAATCAGGTCCATAAATATTTGGACATCAACACAATGTTCATAATTTGGCTCTGTACACCACCACAATGACTTTGAAATGAAACAACCAAGATGTGTTTCACGTGCAGACTCAGCTTTAATTTGAGATTTACATCCAAATCAGGTGAACGGTGTAGGAATTACAACAATTTCCACATGTGCCTTCTCCTTTTTAAGAGACCAAAAGTAATTGGCTGCTCAGCTGCTCCCTCGTTTCATTTTCATGTGTAGAATTTGCATTTGGACTCTCAGTATTTGCAATTTGGTTGCAATTTGCAACCAAGTATTAAAAGTGACTTTTATGAAGACTGTTCCTACACCGTTTACCTGATTTTGTTGTAAATACCCTCAAATTAAAGCTTAAAGTCTGCACATAAAGCACATGTTGATCGTTTCAGTTCAAGTCCATTGTGGTGGTGTACAAAGATACAAATTGTGTCTCACGTCCAAATACTTATACGACTATACATCTGAATGCTGGGAACCTAAACGAATAGCTCAGTACTGTGCATCAAGTGTTACTAGTCATACATCTATACAACAGTGTGTTATGGCTAGGCCCCATTTAAATTCTGTGTTTCCTTGGTCAATAAACCGAGAGAACCCATACATTCTCTGAATGGCCCAGGTCTCTAGTTTGTGAAACGGCTGCTATGGCCACCACAAGAGTCTCCGATTTCCAGTCATACCCAATGTATGCAATTACAAGACCCCAGTATGCAGAAATGGTCAAACGCACCATTTATAGAATTGGCTAAAATAACAACACTTGTACTGCATGGTATTAGCATAAAGTGGGTATGTACATAAATGGGAGACTTGCGGCTACACATGAAACCCATTGATTTAGCCCAACTTTAGAGCATTATTTAGCCTCCTTCCCAACAAGTACTTATATGGTCGAGAAAATTGTTCAGTTCTTTTTTACATTCTCAAAGTCTGCTCCCATTTTCTGTTCCCAGTGATCGTACTGAAATGGGAAAGGGAGCATTTAGTTATTCTGCTTCCTCGGCTTAGAACATGTTACAGAATGACCCGAAACTCTGACTATGTACCACTGGATGCTTTTAAATGCCTCATGAAGGGACTAGAGGTTGAATCAATGGTCCATCATTGTTTTGATTTGACCTATTGTTGCTGCCTGTCCTGCTAGCTTGCCTCCGATATTAGTTGTTTAGTGTATTTGTGCAATTTGTTGTTTTTTGTATTTATGTGCAACTTTTGTATTCCTTTGCTGCAGCTGGTCTTGGCCAGGTCTCACTTGAAAGAGATCTCAATGTAACTTTCCTGGTTAAATAACGGTTAAATTTATTTAAAAAAAATATTATAACTTAGGACCTAGGCTTAGGTTGTCTACTTTCTTTAGAGTAGCATTACAAATGAGCCACTCCAGCCTATGAAAGACCAGCCCACTGGTGGGAGCGCTGGTTTTAAGCAACGGCGTATAGAGGGATAGACTTCGGGTTATGATGGCTCAATGGAAGTCCCCGGTCACTGTCCTATCAGCCTCTCATACAAGTATAGCCTCCACTTCCCCACCTCAAGCATGTTATGCAAGAACTTGGGCCTCCGATGTCAGTGCCCACAAGCCGCTCTCTCTCTGCCGTTTAGGGGTCAAGTGAAACGAGACGAGTCTTCTGGTTTTTATATAGTTGTGTGTGAACACCTCGAGAAACCTAGAGGCCAGCGGATTTATGAATGCCCACTATTATCCAAAAGAAGACAACCCGTTAACCCTTTCACTACCACACTACCAAAGGGTTACCCTTTTCACTGCGACAATACAGGTTAACCCTTTCACTGCCAGGACAAAGGGTTAACCCTTTCACAACCACTAGACGGTTAGTGAAAGGTTAACCTTCTGTAATGTGGTAGTGAAAGGGTTAAAGAGCCATAAGCTGTTTGTCAATGGTAGTTGTCATTTCTTAGCATGCTCCCATGTCCAAGAGAGTAAATAATACATTCCGATTTTGGTCGGAGATGTCAAGGCACTGCCTCTGCAAAACCCAAATCCTCAGTTTTGAAATTTCTACTTGAATATTTTCAGTATTTTAAATAAGGGTCTATTAAACATTTATAATTGCCAACTCTTATTTATATGGATTATGGATGCGGTAATTGTCTGGCAATGACGCTGGCACATTGCATTCCCTTCATTGAGATCTCATAACTCATTGAACAAACAAAAAAACATTTGTGAAATGTCTACTTCTGCAGGGTTACAACATAAAGGAATCGTTCAGAACCATACGTCTAGTTCCTACTTACCAATGAGGACAGTAGAGTGAAGACTGACTGAAGCCGTGTACACTGTGGAGCAAGTTTCAGTCAGGACAGGAGGTTGGAGCTAGTATGAGGCAGTGGTGGAACGTAAGTATTTTTAATTCCAAGTACTGTACTTAAGTACATTTTCGAGCTACTTGTACTTTATGTGAGTATTTTCATTTTAGGGAACTTTATACTTTTACTCCACTACATTTCAAAGGAAATATTGTACTTTTTACTCTACTAAATTTATCTGAACAATCTTCTCTTTACGTTGAAGAAATACAAAAACGTTTTGTATAGAAAACGTGGCAAAAATGTATGAAGATTATATACTTTCACATTTGAAGCCTGTCAACTTCAAAATGACAATCGGAGCAGCATAACTGGACCACATACAACTTTAATATTATATTGAATGCTCCCAAGCACTGGAATACACAAACATCATGTAGAATACACACTTTTACTTTAGATACTTAAGTACATTCAATAGCAAGTACTTATTTTACTTACGTAGAATTTGGAGGACTTTTACCAGAGTACTCCTACTTTTACTTAGGTAAAGGAACTGTGTACTTCCTCCACCACTGGTATGAGGGACAGCGTGGACTGTGCAGAGAAAATATTTCACCAATTGACAACATTGTGGTAATTCGGTAGTAGGGCTAGGGTTCCAAAAACCTCAACTATCCCTTTTAAAATATGTATTCAGGAGAAATGCAAACACCCAGCTTGACACTTGAGCCAGTGGGTACTGCCTAGTCCTTCCAAACGGTGCAGACCTTATTATTATTAGAGTGGTTTCTATCATTGCCCATTAGCCTCTGGGTGTTTTACTAGTTCAAGGATCCGTTTAGACCTTTTGACATCAGTCATTCCACGGACTAGCACGACTCTGCAGTCACACACCATAAAAAATAAAAGTCTGCGATCACTTAACGACACAGGAAGTCCTTCTTTCCGACAGCCATCAGACTATATAACGCCTCACTGCATCACTGAGCAGAGTGACAGTACAACTCTGGCAAATCTTCCTGGATTTTTTTTTTTTTGTATCAACACTTTACAATCTTACACTTATTACTGTACATTTTAGAATGTATACATATCTCAGAATGTATATCCCTGACTGTATTTTATTTTTATTAGTGATTTTAGACTACCTAAATGTTTACTGTGAACAATCTGTAATGCTGAGTTTCCCTCAGGATCAATAAAGTACTTCTATTCTATAAACCAGTAGCCAAACACATCTGATGGTATGCGTTTCAGCCTAATTTTCCTGTTTTGTCAGAGAAAGAATGTTTTTAAAAGGTGACTGGCATTATCTAAGCACCGGTTCCACTCAACTACCACAAGAACACACCTTAAAAACAGCCCTTAGTGAGCCACTAGGACACCAGGCCCAGACGTGAGGTCATAATGTGAGTGGGCGTGGCGCCTAGGACACCAGGCCCAGACATGAGGTCATAATGTGAGTGGGCGTGGCCAATACCACTTGCAGAAACTGTGCAACATATTACCATAACAGTAACTGTCTTAGGCTCAGATTCGGTAAGCAGATGCATTCTAAGAAACAGCCTATTGAACAGATTTAGGCTATATACAATTTTAACTATATGTGTAAGAAAAAGCTTAGAAAAACATTTGTGTAAAATGCAAAATCTGAGTAAATTCACAAACATGGATATCAGTTTTGATTTTACTTTTAAAAACAATAGCATACAAATTTCAAAAATAAAAATCCTTTTATAGTTGTCTGATGTAAAACAGCCAATAATTCCCATGCTGAGACGAGTGAAACAAAGGTTTAAAAAAAAATTCATTTTACAAAGTACAGAAATTTGTAATGCTTTCCTGACCGGTTGAAACATTTTAGCTGTCTTTGTAAAAAAGAATGTTTTATCAAAAATAATCAAAAGAGCTGGGGAACTGTGATGTAATAAAAGATTAGAATACTATTACACATTTGCGTATCAGATTAGCAACTGAATTTGTTATGTACATACATATACATAACCTGATAAAATAAGAGTATTATGTCTTGAAGGATTCTCCCTGGGTTTGTTATGGAATTCTCCATCTGTCCTGAAACAAGAACTTTTTTCCGTTTTGTTTTTAAAGTTCACTGAGTTCACGTTAGGCCTGTGTTGGAAGTGAGGCCCGTCAAATGAAAGATGTTTTAGCTGCTGGTGAATCTTTCCTCCTGGGATAACGTGTCTGACGATATAGGCCTACCTCAAAAGCCCCACACAAAGCGGGTCAGAGGAGTAGCGTCCAAGCTCTAGCTGAAAAAGAAATACCCCCCCCAAGTGCTCCTCAGAAATATCTCCCCTGCCTGCCTGTCGGCACGGCCTGCTGTGAGCTGCCTCTGTTGGGTGTCGTGCCTGTGACCGGCTGTAGGCTAGCCCATGGGTCCTGTAGCATAGCTGGGTTGTAATACTTCTCCACACCGTTAGCCCCCCCACGCCTACCAGACGGAGAGCTCCGTGAACCCTTCGGGGAAAGATGATTGGATAATGGATTAGTACACTCAACTAATACGGACAGGTGCGCTGTAATACCAAGAGAGAGAGAGAGGGTTGCTGGCATACAGACAATATAGTCAAGTTAGACCGCGCTCACAAGTTCTAACACTGGGTGCTGTAATCCCATAAAGTTCAGTATATGAAAAAGCAGGGTAGCCGGACCAGCACTCACAGGTTCAATGTTTTTAATGGCAGCCTGAATAGATAGCAGACATGTTTCGTACAATGTCCTTCTTCAGTGATATGAAGAAGGACATTGTCCGAAACATGTCTGCTATCTATTCAAGCTGCCATTAAAAACATTGAACCTGTGAGTGCTGGTCCGGCTACCCTGCTTTTTCATATACTGGCATACAGACAAGAAATGAATGCAGGGTTGGGGGAGGCAACAGAGTGGCCTACATGTTATGAGACAACCGATAATGAGATTCCAAGTAAATGTTTGAGGGATCAAAGTTAGCAACTTTTTGACAAAAGAGTTTAGCCTACATTGATTAATTTGAAGCATAATGTAAGAAGGGAAACATATTTCACTTGATATTGGGTTACACATGATGGTAAATTATAGTACAGTCTACAGGCTGTTTTACCTTTTTTTTTAATCTGGCGACAAATATACATATAGAAAAACGTTAAGTACAATTGTCCAGTGTATTACACTGCTAGTTATAGCCTTTTAGTATTCCTGTAACGCATTAAAGGAACATGTCAACATTGTGGGAAATGCGCGTACGGTCTTATCCAGAGTCAGATAAGATGATACGATAGCAATCTCCTCTGTGCGTTCAGTAGAAAAATATCCGGCGGCAACCTAGCCTAGCTTAACACAAATCAATGGAAGCGGATACGGACCAGCTAGCCCAGTTGTTGGCTAAAAACACCTCTCCCGGAATAGCCGGATAGCTTTCTACTGAACACACAGAAAAAATGTACATCCATCTTCTTGTCCGACTCTGGACTGGAGAAGACGGTAAAGCGCATTTCCCATAAAGTTGGCGTTTCTTTTATGGTAATATTCACTGACTGTTATTACTAACGTAAAGTAGTCAACCATACGTGGTGTGTTTACCTGGTAGCCCTGACCGTGTTGCGCAGGACTATGAGACTGATATGGAGCGTGTCTGTAGGGGGGGCCTCCGCGGGGGCTCGACGCGCTCTGTCCGCGCGGTGTGTGCATCGCTGGCGACGGTGACCGGCTATTGCAATACTTGTCTCCGCTCCCACTGCTACCACTGTAACTTCTGTTACCGTTATCGCCAAAATAACCGGGGGAACTATTCGGAGAAGCCCCAAACTGCCCGTATCTGGGACCAAAAGAAGGCGAACGACCACCGCGGAATCCCCACGGAGACGGCGGCGAGGAAAACGTCCCTCCTCCGCCATTGTTGTCCGCTGTCGGACTGCGGAAGCCTCCGGGTCTCGGTCCCATTCCTCCGGGACTGCTGTGTCTAATGTTAGGTCGATGCATTATTTCACAAGTACAAAAGAGTGAGCTGCTATTCTATAAATGTACCTAGACACACAGCCGTATCACAAACACCTTCAGCTGCTACAGCACCCCGGTTAATAAACAAGTGTTACACCGGAACAGGAAATGGACAGCTGACCCCTCTCTTCTTCGTGTTGTGTTTTTCCTCCTAGCAACTGCGACACTTCCACCTACCGGTGAACATGCACATTACGTTACATTACTTTTATCCATGAATATCTTTAGCAATTAACTTTTTGTTAATTTGTTCAAAATGCTATAAACACATTCGCTTAGGTCAAAAGGTTTGGAGTAGAAATAACAGACAGAATCCTCAGATCAGTGTAACTGGGATGTAAAATATGGGGGCTGCTCCATAGACATTGAATGGGGCTCTGACTTCATTAGACCATGTTTGTGTACACCCAAATTAGGTTTAAATGATGGTCCAGACCTTCTTGAAATGCTAGACTAAACCTCATTTGAATGTAAGAACTCACACACATTCTTTAATGATTTCCCCATAGTATATGAATGCAGAACATGTTGACCCATATGGACCCTATGCAATTTGCATACAGGACAAACAGGTCCACCGACGACGCGGTCTCCCAGGTACTGCACAGCACTCTCTCGCACCTTGACCGTCAGAAGGGGGGCTATGTGAGACTGTTGTTCATTGACTACAGCTCAGCGTTCAACACCATAGTCCCCACCAGACTGGTGGACAAGCTGATCGATCTAGGTCTGAGCTCCGCCCTGAGCGCCTGGGTAATGGACTTTCTGAGCGAAAGACCCCAGGCGGTCAGGGTGGGGGGTCAGACCTCCAACACCATCACCCTGAGCATCGGGTCCCCCCAGGGCTGTGTTCTGAGCCCCCTGCTGTACTCACTCTACACACATGATTGTGTGGCCAAGTTCAGCTCCAACTCCATAGGGAAGTTCGCAGACGACACAGTGGTGGTGGGGCTGATCTCGGACAACGACGAGAAGGCCTACTGGGAGGAGGTTGAGGTACTGGAACGCTGGTGCCAGGACAACAGCCTGCTCCTGAACATTGGTAAAACCAAGGAGCTGATCGTGGATTATAGGAGAGGACAGCAGGAGACGCACGCACCACTGATGATCAACGGGGCTACCGTGGACAGGGTGAGCAGCTTTAAGTACCTGGGGGTCCACATCTCAGAGGACCTGACATGGTCAACACACATAGACCCAGTAGTAAAGAAGGCGAAACAGCGCCTCTACCACCTGAGACAGTTAAGGAAGTTCAGAGTATCGGGGAAGATACTCCAGTCCTTCTACTCAGGAGCTGTAGAGAGCATCCTGACCGGAAACATCACTGCCTGGTATGGAAACAGCACGGCACAGGACAAGAAGGCCCTACAGAGAGTGGTGCGCTCAGCCGAGCGTACCACGGGTATTGCACTACCTCCCCTGCAGGTTCTATACAACAAGAGGTGCAAATCCAGAGCCTGCAGAATAATGAAAGACCCCCACCACCCCAATAACAGCCTGTTTCAGCTGCTGAGGTCAGGCAGACGCCTGTGAACCCCAGCTACTAGGACAGAGAGGCTTAGCTTCTTCCCCCAGGCCATCAGAGTCCTGAACAATGAACATTGAGTACCACAGAACACTGAACTATCCACACATAAGCACACATGAGCACACACACGACACGCACGCTGTGCACGCTCACACACTGGCAGCCACTTTAACACTTCAACATGAGCGGGCACACACTCATGCGCACACACTCACACTTATTGCCAAAAGGAAAGGCCACTTTAAATCAGTATTAGCAACAGTAACAGTGTATTGCACTACCAAAGCTACCTAGCATGTCCTATATGCTCTGTAAATAACTATGTACAGATACCGATTTTGATGTCACACCATGTTACCTGTTACCTGTTATTGCACAATTTTTTTTTGTATTGGATTCTATTATATGTTGTACCCACTGTATTGCACATCGTTGCGGGCAAGACCACCCGCATTTCATTGTATACTCGTATGCCGTGACAAATAAAACTCTTGACTTGACTTGACTTGACATGTTATGGATAAAGTGTGTAAGTGTACATTGTGCATTAATTGAATGAATGAATGAATGAAAACTTTATTTAACAGATTGCAGAATGGGTACAATACAGTACGGCTCAATACATACAATTGTTAAGGGGATGCAGACCTGAGAAAGACGTTTGTCTTGTTTCCATCAGGGTCCCCCATTTTCAATTCATATAGGTTGAGTCAGGTTGACTTAGAATAAGAACAACAGTTGCAGCCCCAACATTTTCATGGAAGTTATTCTGCACTGGGAGACAATACTACTTACGTGATCCGTCCCCCTGTATAGTAGCGGGTAGACATTTTCATACATTTCCATGATGATTTATAATTCTAACTTTTAATGAGGAAATGTACTTTCTTTGTGTCAGGGTAAATTGAGTCTACTGGTTACTGGTATACGTACAGTATGCTTGCAAAGTTGCTTGTTCATATTCCCTATACATTTACATTTTGTCATTTAGCTGACACTTTTATCCAAAGCGACGTACAAGTTTTGTACGACAAGTCAGCAGGAAGGGCACAAATCAGCTGAGTAACAATGTTCATCAAAGTGTTCAAACTTGAGTGCTATATATTAGTTAGTAATATTAGGAAGAGTGCATGACTGTAGAGGACAGTAAGAAGGTTAGTGTTTTTCTCTCAAAATATTAGCCTAATGATAATAATAATAATAATAATAATAATAATAATAATAATAATAATAATAATAATAATAATAATAATAATAATAATAATAATAATAATAATAATAGCAACACATTTGATGTGAGAAGCACTTTTCATGAAACTCAAGGATGCTTTACAGAGACACAGACACTTCCATTACAACACTACAACTTCAAGCAATTTTTCAACAGTGCAAGTGGAACCAAACATAGCCACACACTATGTTAGTCTAGTATTAATCTAGTTTAATATGCTATAACCTATACAGAATGTGAAGTAGACAAAGTTCCACCATTTATCCATTTAGATGATGTTCTTTAATTAATTCAATAATATAGGATATAGCTTACTAGCCATATTTAAACATTGTCTTGCAGTTATAGCTATGCATTTAACTTCAATAGCAAGTCATAGATTAGTCATCCATGCAGGGGGCGATTTGCTTGACACCATCGTCCATGTACTTACTATTCAATTGTAAATTACATCAAGGACAGAAACCAATCAGCCAAGCAGCCATTAATCAGCTATGCATTATGCTTATGAGAGGCTACGACAGGAGCCATTGACTCAACAACTGTTTCAATTGCAAACTGATCTCTGTTGAGAGGGAGTGAAATGCCAGACAACTTGTGAGGCTGTGATTAAAGAGGAAAATAATTCATACTAGTGTCACAGGTGCACAGGATATTTGTCTGGCCGATAGCATCAGAATTATTTTCAATGTTCTCTTAACCATGCCAGATCAATAAAGGCATCGATTTTTAATTGTTAATAGCTTGAGATACATTTGTGGTTTGATTGATTGAAAACTTTATTAACAGATTGCAGAATGGGTACAGTAGTACAGCGTAGTACAGCTCAATACATACAATTGTTAAGGGGATGCAGACCAGAGAAAGACTTTCGTCTTGTTTACATCAGGGTCCCCCATTTTCAATTCATCGTGGTAGTGCAGGTGTGGTTGGACTCTGCATACCTATCAACCCTCCCATTTTCCCCGGGATTCTCCCGTATTTCAACATTCTCTCCCACCGTCCTCCCGTTAAAATATTTCCCAGTATAGTTCCAGTTTTTATTTATTTATACAAATGGCTGCAATTCCCCTCCGTGACGACAGGTCAACACACATAGACACAGTAGTAAAGAAGGCGAAACAGCGCCTCTACCACCTGAGACAGTTAAGGAAGTTCAGAGTATCGGGGAAGATACTCCAGTCCTTCTACTCAGGAGCTGTAGAGAGCATCCTGACCGGAAACATCACTGCCTGGTATGGAAACAGCACGGCACAGGACAAGAAGGCCCTACAGAGAGTGGTGCGCTCAGCCGAGCGTACCACGGGTATTGCACTACCTCCCCTGCAGGTTCTATACAACAAGAGGTGCAAATCCAGAGCCTGCAGAATAATGAAAGACCCCCACCACCCCAATAACAGCCTGTTTCAGCTGCTGAGGTCAGGCAGACACCTGCGAACCCCAGCTACTAGGACAGAGAGGCTTAGGCTTAGCTTCTTCCCCCAGGCCATCAGAGTCCTGAACAATGAACATTGAGTACCACAGAACACTGAACTATCCACACATAAGCACACATGAGCACACACACGACACGCACGCTGTGCACGCTCACACACTGGCAGCCACTTTAACACTTCAACATGAGCGGGCACACACTCATGCGCACACACTCACACTTATTGCCAAAAGGAAAGGCCACTTTAAATCAGTATTAGCAACAGTAACAGTGTATTGCACTACCAAAGCTACCTAGCATGTCCTATATGCTCTGTAAATAACTATGTACAGATACTGATTTTGATGTCACACCATGTTACCTGTTACCTGTTATTGCACAATTTTTTTTTGTATTGGATTCTATTATGTTGTACCCACTGTATTGCACATCGTTGCGGGCAAGACCACCCGCATTTCATTGTATACTCGTATGCCGTGACAAATAAAACTCTTGACTTGACTTGACATGTTATGGATAAAGTGTGTAAGTGTACATTGTGCATTAATTGAATGAATGAATGAATGAAAACTTTATTTAACAGATTGCAGAATGGGTACAATACAGTACGGCTCAATACATACAATTGTTAAGGGGATGCAGACCTGAGAAAGACGTTTGTCTTGTTTCCATCAGGGTCCCCCATTTTCAATTCATATAGGTTGAGTCAGGTTGACTTAGAATAAGAACAACAGTTGCAGCCCCAACATTGTCATGGAAGTTATTCTGCACTGGGAGACAATACTACTTACGTGATCCGTCCCCCTGTATAGTAGCGGGTAGACATTTTCATACATTTCCATGATGATTTATAATTCTAACTTTTAATGAGGAAATGTACTTTCTTTGTGTCAGGGTAAATTGAGTCTACTGGTTACTGGTAACTGTACAGTATGCTTGCAAAGTTGCTTGTTCATATTCCCTATACATTTACATTTTGTCATTTAGCTGACACTTTTATCCAAAGCGACGTACAAGTTTTGTACGACAAATCAGCAGGAAGGGCACAAATCAGCTGAGTAACAATGTTCATCAAAGTGTTCAAACTTGAGTGCTATATATTAGTTAGTAATATTAGGAAGAGTGCATGACTGTAGAGGACAGTAAGAAGGTTAGTGTTTTTCTCTCCAAATATTAGCCTAATGATAATAATAATAATAATAATAATAATAATAATAATAATAATAATAATAATAATAATAATAATAATAATAATAATAATAATAATAATAGCAACACATTTGATGTGAGAAGCACTTTTCATGAAACTCAAGGATGCTTTACAGAGACACAGACACTTCCATTACAACACTACAACTTCAAGCAATTTTTCAACAGTGCAAGTGGAACCAAACATAGCCACACACTATGTTAGTCTAGTATTAATCTAGTTTAATATGCTATAACCTATACAGAATGTGAAGTAGACAAAGTTCCACCATTTATCCATTTAGATGATGTTCTTTAATTAATTCAATAATATAGGATATAGCTTACTAGCCATATTTAAACATTGTCTTGCAGTTATAGCTATGCATTTAACTTCAATAGCAAGTCATAGATTAGTCATCCATGCAGGGGGCGATTTGCTTGACACCATCGTCCATGTACTTACTATTCAATTGCAAATTACATCAAGGACAGAAACCAATCAGCCAAGCAGCCATTAATCAGCTATGCATTATGCTTATGAGAGGCTACGACAGGGGCCATTGACTCAACAACTGTTTCAATTGCAAACTGATCTCTGTTGAGAGGGAGTGAAATGCCAGACAACTTGTGAGGCTGTGATTAAAAAGGAAAATAATTCATACTAGTGTCACAGGTGCACAGGATATTTGTCTGGTCGATAGCATCAGAATTATTTTCAATGTTCTCTTAACCATGCCAGATCAATAAAGGCATCGATTTTTAATTGTTAATAGCTTGAGATACATTTGTGGTTTGATTGATTGATTGATTGAAAACTTTATTAACAGATTGCAGAATGGGTACAGTAGTACAGCGTAGTACAGCTCAATACATACAATTGTTAAGGGGATGCAGACCAGAGAAAGACTTTCGTCTTGTTTACATCAGGGTCCCCCATTTTCAATTCATCGTGGTAGTGCAGGTGTGGTTGGACTCTGCATACCTATCAACCCTCCCATTTTCCCCGGGATTCTCCCGTATTTCAACATTCTCTCCCGCCGTCCTCCCGTTAAAATATTTCCCAGTATAGTTCCAGTTTTTATTTATTTATACAAATGGCTGCAATTCCCCTCCGTGACGACAGGTGGCAGCAGTGTAGATTAGAACGTTAGCACAGGAAGCAGACCGGAAGACGGTTGCTGACAAACTCTCGGGCAAAGTGGGGTTGTTCCCAGAGAGCTCAGCTAACTCTCGCAGTGGTTTCTCAGTGTATAATGTATGGTGCTTTCCCTCAACATGCGAGTAGGGTGAGACAACACCATTATTTAGTCCAAATAATACCCTACTTTATACTATATTATTGTCATTCGTTTAATGTAAAGTCAGTCTTACATTGGCACTGCTTTAACGGTGCACCATAATCCATTGCTGTATTAGACCCATGTGCCAGTATAACTTTTGTAAAGTAATGAAGCGCAAATGTAAAGTTAATCAATACACAATGAAACAATATCTTTATCTATATCACATGTCAAAACTACTTTAATAAAACAAGATTTCGGTTTTTAATTTCTACTCATTCATCCAAAACAAGACAGCAATTCTACTTCTGCATGCACCGGGAGAATTGAGCTCATAGCACAGATTTGGAGTTGATAGAATGGACATTGCTGTTCTTAGGAAATGTTGCACATGGTGGAAATAATGGAAATTAACATTTCTAACATTAACATTTAGTGTATGTTTAAAGTTGATACATTGAGGCATGGTAGAATTTCACTTTATATTACAGCAGTATCCGTTTTTAACATTACAATTAGTGTCTGACACTATAGACACATTGGATGTGGTTGGGTGGGTGGGGTGGGGGGAGGGGGTGGGTAGGAGGGGTTGGTGGGGGACACTGTACAACTGTACAAGCAAAACTGTACATTGGAATATTGACAAAACCATACTTGGTAATTTACTGTACATTGGAGGGGGTTGGGTTAGGACATTTACAGGGGCCAGTTTCGAATTGCAGTCTCCTGTAGGTGTTCTTTGAGAGTGGTTTTGAAAGTGGGTAGTGATTCACATTCCTTTACAGCTTTGGGTAGGGTGTTCCACATTGATGTGGCATAATTGCGAAACGTGTTTAGTCCCTTGTTTGAGCCGAATCTGGGTTTAACATGATTTGTGGAGCACCCTCTGGTGTTGTGATCATGGTATTCACTGACCTTTGGGAAGTATTTTGATGGGTACCTTGGTCGTGTAGTGTATCTTGTAGACCAGGCCCATTGCAAGTTTCTGTACTCTGTCGTCTACTCTAAGCCATCCTAGGTTGTCAAAGTGGGCAGGGGTGAGGTGGGTTCTAGGAGTAAGGTCAAGCAGTAGTCTGACCAGTTTGTTTTGAGATGTTTGTAATTTTGTTTTTAGCGCCTTTGAGGTGCTTTGGTACCATGAGGTGCAAGCATAGTCGTAGTACCCTTGAATGAGTGCTCCTGCCAGAGTCTTCAGGGTATTCTTGTTTACCAGAGAGGAGATCCGGTACAAGAATCGAGTTTGTTGGTTGACTTTTTTTATTACATTGGATGCCATTTTGTCACAGGAAAGATTTGCCTCTAGGATGGAACCCAGGTAGGTAATTTCATCTTTCCTTGTGACAATATTGTCACCCACTGTAACTGAGAAGCCATCGGTCTTGCTGAGTTTTGTTATTTGAAAGAGAATGGACTCTGTTTTGCCCATGTGTAATGATAGTTTGTTATCAGCAAGCCATATGCAGATTCTGCCTAGTTCCGAGCTGAGGGTTTTTTCAATCTGTACAAAAAAATTGAACCAAACACAGCCACACACTATGTTAGTCTAGTATTAGTCTAGTTTAATATGCTATAACAACATACAGATTCCACAGTTTATCCATTTTGATTTGGGCCATTACGCCTACTTGATTTGATTTGATTTGATTTGAAGTCTTTATTTCGAACATGCAATGAATACAACAAACAATAACAAAAAAGAAAAACAACTCAATCTGCATGTTCGAAAAGGAGTAGGAAGAAGTATACACTTATTTAATCCTACCCCTTTTCCACTACTCAAATGAGTGTACTATTTTAAACATAAAAAAAAAAAAAAAAAAAAAAAAAATATATATATATATATATGCAAAACAAAAAACAAAAACTATATATGTATAAAATAAAATAAAATAGAAACAAAATAAAAATGTAAACACCCGTGAATATCAAGTCCCTTCTTCATCCCTGTACCTTGTGAACATAATTTCCTTATACATCAGTTTGAATTGTCTCATGTTTGGACATTGCTTTAGCACCACATTAAGACTGTTCCACAGTTTCACTCCACATATTGAGATGCAGTGTTTTCTCATGGTAGTGCGTACGTTTAGCACCTTTAAATTGTGTTCTCCCCTCAGATTATAAACCCCCTCCCTATCAAAGAACAATTCTTGAATGTTTCTTGGAAGTGCATGACTTTTTGCTTTATACATTAATTGTGCCGTTTTAAATTCCACAAGATCATTTAACTTCAATGTCTTTGACTCCAGAAACAAAATGTTAGTGTGATCACGATAACCTGCAATGTGAACTATCCTTATGGCCCTTTTTTGGAGTATAAAAAGTGGTTGTAGTGTAGACTTATAATTGTTTCCCCAGACTTCAGCACAGTAATTTAAATATGGTAAAACTAGTGAACAGTAGAGAATGTAGAGTGATTTTCTATCCAGGATGTGCTTTACTTTACTCATGACTGAAATGCTTCGTGAGAGTTTAGATTGGACATGTTTTATGTGAGGTTTCCAACAGATTTTATGGTCTATTATTACACCTAGGAATTTATTTTCATAAACTCTTTCAATAATCACATCATTTATTTTAACTTGTACCTGAGTATCCAATCTACAGTTTCCAAACAACATAATTTTAGTTTTGCTCAAGTTCAATGATAATTTGTTTCTATCAAACCATTCCTTCAATTTCTTCATTTCAGATGTGATGACCTCTAAAAGCTGCTGGACATTCTCACCAGAAAAAAAAAGATTAGTGTCATCCGCAAATAAAATACATTTAAATATATTGGATACTTTACATATCTCGTTAATGTACAAGATGAACAGTTTTGGACCCAACACTGACCCCTGGGGGACACCACAAGCAATGTCCAAACATTCAGATTTATAATCTCTCATTGTCACAAATTGTTGTCTTTTATTTAGATAGCTTCTTACCCAGTCCAATACTACCCCCCTGATCCCATATCTCTCCAATGTCCTGATTAATATATCATGATTAATAGTATCAAATGCTTTTTTTAGGTAAATGAATACTCCAGCTACATGTTTTTTTTGATCTATGGAATTTGTGATTTTTTTCAATGAGTTCTATTAACGCTAGTGATGTTGACCGGTGTGTTCTGAATCCATACTGGCTATCGGTGAGTAAATTATGTTTATCAATGAATTTATCTAATCTGTTGTTGAAGAGTTTTTCTAATATTTTCGAAAACTGAGGAAGTAGAGAAACAGGCCTATAATTGGTGAAGTGGTGTTTATCTCCAGTCTTGAACAGAGGTATGACTTTTGCTATTTTCATTTTATTCGGAAATCGACCAGTTTTGAATGATAAATTGCAGATGTGCGTGAGTGGTTTTGAAATCCCAATAATGACATTTTTTACTATTTTCATATCTATTTCATTACTGTCTGTAGATGTCTTGTTTTTACATTTATTAGTAGTTTCTATAATTTCATTTTCATCTACCGCTTCCAGAAACATTGAACTAGGATTTCTTTCAATGTAATTGTCTTTTATGTCTTCAGGAGTCACTGGATCTGGGATTTTTCCCGCTAATTCTGGTCCAATATTTACAAAAAATTTATTAAAGTTGTTAACCACATCATCCATATTGCTAATAGTTTGATCCTTTTCCATAAAATACTGAGGATAGTTTATTTGTCTTGATCCATTCCTGATAATACCATTTAATATCTTCCAAACACCTTTAATATTATATTTGTTGTTATCTAATATTCTACTATAATGATCCTTCTTACATCTTCTCATAATATTAGTCAACTTGTTTTTATATTTCTTATATTTATTTTCTGCCTCTTTAGTTCTATGTTTTATAAATTCTCTATATAGTGTATTTTTCTTTTTACATGCATTCTGTAATCCCCTTGTGATCCATGGGCTGTCTGAGTGTTTATGTTTACTGCTATATTCTTTTATTGGACAATGTTTGTGATATAGTAAGTTAAATATAGATAAGAATGTTTCATATGCTTTATCAGTGTCATCCTCTTTATATACTATCTCCCAATTTTGTAGTAGCAAATCATTTTTGAAAGCGTTCATTGATTCTTCAGTCCTTACTCGTTTAAATTGTAGTTTATTGTCCTGCTTGTTTTCTGTGTAGTTGTTGTCATAAACTGTAAAACTGTTAGTTATGTTCTTTAATTAATTCAGTAACATAGGCTATAGCTTACCATCCGTATTAAAAAATGTTCTTGCAATTATAAGCTATGCATGCATTTCACTCCAATAGCAAGCCATTAGTCATCCAGGGAAACAATTTTCTTGACACCATTGTCCATGTATTCAATTGCAAATTACATCAAGGACAGAAACCAATCAGCCAAGCAGCCCTTAATCAGCTATGCATTATGCGTATGAGGCTACAACAGGAGCCATTGACTCAATAACTGTTTCAATTGCAAACCGATCTCTGTCGAGAGGGAGTGAAATCTGCCAAACAACTTGTGAGGCTGAGGTGTTTGTTAACGTTGTGAATTGGTAACATGGTTAAAAAGTAAAATTATTCATACTAGTGTGACAGGTGGACAGGATATTTGTCTATATTATTTTTTTTGTGACGATTATTTGTATTTTTAATCATGGAAAAAAACAGATAGGGTCAACAGATGTTTGTATGGACACAAACAGCAAAAATAATGGAGAAAATAAAAAAGTTTGCAAATAATGAGCAGGTATATGGGTGTAAGCGTACCTACATACACATGGTTTTCGTATATATGCATAATATATGTACATGTAATTGCACATTACTTTAGATATTTAAGTATTTGCAAATACTTCTCTACTTTTACTCAAGTAGAATTTGAATGGAGGACCTGTGCTTTTACCAGTGTACTCATTTATCTGGGTATTTCTACTTTTACTTAAGTAAAGGACCTGTGAACTTCTTCCACCACTGCAAATAATGCACATAATTGCATTTGACACGCCCATACACAATTATAGTAGGTGTGTATTACAGTGAGAGTTGAACACACACAGGGCCGTTTCATATGCAGCCTATGCGGTTGCCCTAATTGCTCCCGATGAGCAGGTTGGCACCTTGCATGGTTGCCTCCGCCGTCAGTGTGTGAATGTGTGAGTGAGTGTGGCATTAATATGACAAGGAAGGATTCCCCCCCCCACCTACCCAACCTCCTCCAATGTACAGTTTCTTCCCCCTCAAATGTATATACTCTCTTTGTTAGACTATTTTTGTATCACAAACAGTACTGTATATTTGTAGATCTGGTATGTCATAAATGTCTAGATGTAACAGTACTGTTTATCTGTATGTCATGTATGTCATATGATGAATTGAAAATGGGGGACCCTAATGTAAACAAGACGAAAGTCTTTCTCTGGTCTGCATCCCCTTAACAATTGTGTGTATTGAGCTGTACTGTATTGTACCCATTCTGCAATCTGTTAATACAATTTGCAATCAATCAATCAATTAATCCCACTCAGATAACTTGACCAAGGTACTGGCATTACAGCTGGAGTTGGTCCCTTGAGCAAGGTGCGTACTGGCATTACAACTGGAGTTGGTCTCTTGAGCAAGGTACTGGCATTACAACTGGAGTTGGTCCCTTGACCAAGGTACTGGCATTACAACTGGAGTTGGTCCTTTGACCAAGGTACTGGCATTACAACTGGAGTTGGTCCCTTGAGCAAGGTACTGGCATTACAACTGGAGTTGGTCCCTTGAGCAAGGTACTGGCATTACAACTGGAGTTGGTCCTGACCCCGAGCACCACACTGTGGTTGCCAACTGCTCCTAAATAGTTAGGAAGGGTCAAATGCAGAGGACGAATTTCCCCAAGGGGATTAATAAAGGTTTTGTCTTTGTGTGTTTTATCCCATTTTTTGTGTATGTTTTTATGCCTTGTTTTTTAAATTGTCTATGTTTTTATTTAAAGCCTATGTTTTTGCCCTGTAGCACTCTGAGATTTGGTTTCCAAATGTAGAGTGCACTACAAATTGAATGTATTATGATTATTATTATTATTATAGAAGCAAAGCATCAGTCCATGCAGGAGCAGGAGCCTGGCTGTTCACGAAAGAAGTATTGTGGATGGAGTATAGGATAGGCTATACCTGTCTCCAAACAAAATGTTTATGTTTCTCTTTCGCATTAATGTAATTAGTATTGTCTGTAACTCGTCATGTTGCTGAAGGGGTTATAGCATGCGGGTTAAGTGATCATTATATGATATTCTGTACCCGAAAAAAGTTAAAAGAAAAGGCTGGCTGTCACAAAACAGTCACATCTAGAGACCTCAAAACCTACTCTAGCGAGGCCTTTTCCCTTGAACTGGAGAGTCTGGACTGGTCAGATGAGCTCAATGGTACATTGGTTGAAGAAACATGGCTTGGTTTCAAAACCAAATTTTCAACAATACTAAACGACATGGCCCCCCTAAGAACCACCAGGGTAAAAAATCGCGCTGAGCCGTGGATGCACTCCGAAATACTGGCCGCTATGAAAACCAGAGACAAAAAATGCTCAGAGTTTCGTCTGAGTCAGTCAGTCAAAGCTTACCAAAAGCACGAGCAGTGAACTCCAAGCCCACATGACTGAACTCAAACTGGAAAGAAACAGACTAAGAAACGACGTAAACTCCATGATCAAAACTGCTAAAAAGAATTTCATCAATGACAAAACTGAGGAAAACAAAAACAAACCATGTGAACTTTGGAAATTACTCAATAATCAACTAGGCTGCAGTAAAAAACTTAAAACCAGATTCTCAAACATAAACATAAAGACGGACAACACGCTCATCACAGACAAGCTGGATGTAGCCAATTACTTAAAGGGGAACTATCTTATAAATGGCCTTTTTCAGTGTTTAGCATTGTTTCATAGCTATGTGGACTTATATTAATATGATCTATGTCTCTAATTCTCATATTGGCGCATTCTTCCAATTCTCCTCTCACAATATTAACCCTCACTGAACTGAGTCATCTGAAAATGTGCTGATCTGTGATGTCAGAGATGTCTCAGCTGCATAATAATGTGGCTGTGTAGCATCAGGCCCCACCGTGGTTTAGGTGCCCAGGCTCAAAACGGCTTAAGATCTTGAGGTAGAAAAATGCTGTTTTTGAGTACTTCATTAGAAATACAAAACAATGAATAAAAAAAAAAAATTACAGAGGTGTTCCATAGACTCACAGGAATTGTGTAAAAGTGCCCAAATAGTGAAAGAAATAGTAAAATTGTTCTTCACAAACATAGCCACAACACTGGTAAACAAACTACCCTCCCACTCAGGGCATTATGGGGTAGAACACATAGTAGCTTACTACAAAAACCTAAGGGTCCGCAAAGACGATTTCAAGCTGGAAATGGTAACAAGAGATGAGGTACTAAAAAAACTGAGCGCCCTCCAACCTAACAAGGCCACTGGCCATGACAACATCCCCTCCAAATTCTTCAGAGACTCAGCAGCCGCCATCACCCCAGTCATCACACACATAATAAACCTCTCCATAAAACAGGGACACGTCCCCAAGGACTTCAAAATTGCGAGGGTAACCCCTCTGCACAAAAAGGGCAGCAAATTAGACCCAGGCAACTACCGCCCTGTTTCTATTCTTACCTCCATCTCGAAAGTCATGGAAAAAATTGTCTACGAACAGGTCGAAAAGTACCTAGCGGAAAGAAATCTAATCTACGAATTCCAATCTGGCTTCAGAACATCCCACTCCACTGACACATGCCTTCTCTATTTGAACGACCACATCAAACAAGAGGTGGATGCAGGCAAATACTGCAGCATGGTCATGCTGGACCTACAAAAGGCCTTCGACACTGTCAATCACTCCATTCTGATTGACAAGCTAAAAGCAATTGGTTTTGATAGTTTATCAGTGAGCTGGATGCAATCCTACCTTGAGGGGAGGGAACAGATGGTGGAGGTAAATGGTACCCTATCCCCATAGGCGGCGGGTGCGCCGTATATTAGGGTAGGCTATAATTGGGAGTCACGCAAGGGATTCCCCCCCCCCCACAATGGCGTAACAAAGAGTTATTTTGCATAATTTTATCAATTTATACACACCGCCACCGCCAGGATGAAATTGTAACGAATGATCATTAAATATGAACTAACTATGCAATTGCAATAGTATTAGAAAGGATATATAATAACAACACAACAAGGTTTGTTTCAAATTCAAGGACATTTATTAGAGAATCAAGAATCAAGAGGTTTATTTGTCACACATACCAGGGCAATGTGAAATGCGGCAGGCGAAACAGAACACAGCGTCTTCTTCTTTGCTGTACTCTAGGAACTTGTACTTTTTAAAGAAGTTCGATGAAAAGCAACGTTTCTGTTCCAAAATGTGTTTTAGGACTGGCTGAGAGGGGCCACTGTTTTTTTCTCCCATGTGTGGAGTGGATTACCTGAAGCCTCAGGTGATCGGGTCAAGGTGTTATTATGCCCAGGGGCAGGGCTCGCTGTGGCTTCATGGATGCGATCTTCTAGAGCTTCTGAATTACTGTGATGATCCTCCTTTGCCTTGAAAAAATTACGTATATCCATTTTGCATTTGTGCGGCCGTCGCTGGTGTTATCTGCAAAGAACTGGCGGGTGGAAATTCGAATGCAGATGTTTATACAAACGGGTGCGGCGTGATTGGTACTGCCTGCAGTCTGGAATGTTAAACGGTCACCACACCTACCCATTGACACCTCGGTCGGCCGACCCCAGCCCCCCGCACGCACGCACGCACGCACGCACGCACACACACACACACACACACACACACACACACACACACACATAGCCTACACTCTTAAAAAAATATTATTTTTACGGGACTTTCAATGTATTATTTTACAGATTACTTTTGTTTTTCTACTTTAAGTGTAAATGCCATAAAAATACAGTAAATGCCATAACAATAAGTGACATAACTAAAAGTTCAGCAGTGAAACACTGTTATTTTACAAGGTTTCCCATAATTATTACAATCAAACTCCGTCAATAAAGTGACAGAACTTAAAGTTCAGCAGTGAAACACTGTTTTTTCACAGGTTTCCCCATTATTATTACAATCAAACCCCTTCAATTAAGTGACAGAACTCAAAGTTCAGCAGTGAAACACTGTTATTTCACAGGTTTTTCCTACATTTAAGATGAAACACCTTCAATTAAGTGACAGAACTTAAAGTTCAGCAGTGAAATACTGTCATTTGACAGTATTTTCCTAAATTATTACGATCAAACTCCTTCAATTAAGTGACAGAACTTAAAGTTCAGCAGTGAAACACTGTTATTTCACAGGTTTTTCCTACATTTACGATGAAACACCTTCAATTAAGTGACATAACTTAAGTTCAGCAGTGAAACACTGTTATTTTACAGGTTTCCCCATAATTATTACAATCAAACTCCTTCAATTAAGTGACAGAACCTCGTTCAGCAGTGAAACGCTGTTATTTGGCAGGTTTTTCCTACAATTACGATGAAACACCTTCAATTAAGTGACATAACTTAAGTTCAGCAGTGAAACACTGTTATTTTACAGGTTTTCCCATAATTATTACAATCAAACTCCTTCAATTAAGTGACAGAACTCAAAGTTCAGCAGTGAAACACTGTTATTTCACAGGTTTTTCCTACATTTAAGATGAAACACCTTCAATTAAGTGACAGAACTTAAAGTTCAGCAGTGAAATACTGTCATTTGACAGTATTTTCCTAAATTATTACGATCAAACTCCTTCAATTAAGTGACAGAACTTAAAGTTCAGCAGTGAAACACTGTTATTTCACAGGTTTTTCCTACATTTACGATGAAACACCTTCAATTAAGTGACATAACTTAAGTTCAGCAGTGAAACACTGTTATTTTACAGGTTTCCCCATAAGTATTACAATCAAACTCCTTCAATTAAGTGACAGAACCTCGTTCAGCAGTGAAACGCTGTTATTTGGCAGGTTTTTCCTACATTTACGATGAAACACCTTCAATTAAGTGACATAACTTAAGTTCAGCAGTGAAACACTGTTATTTTACAGGTTTTCCCATAATTATTACAATCAAACTCCTTCAATTAAGTGACAGAACTCAAAGTTCAGCAGTGAAACGCTGTTATTTGGCAGGTTTTTCCTACATTTACGATGAAACACCTTCAATTAAGTGACATACCTTAAGTTCAGCAGTGAAACACTGTTATTTTACAGGTTTCCCCATAATTATTACAATCAAACTCCTTCAATTAAGTGACAGAACTCAAAGTTCAGCAGTGAAACGCTGTTATTTGGCAGGTTTTTCCTACATTTACGATGAAACACCTTCAATTAAGTGACATAACTTAAGTTCAGCAGTGAAACACTGTTATTTTACAGGTTTCCCCATAATTATTACAATCAAACTCCTTCAATTAAGTGACAGAACTTCGTTCAGCAGCGAAACGCTGTTATTTGGCAGGTTTTTCCTACATTTATGATGAAACACCTTCAATTAAGTGACATAACTTAAAGTTCAGCAGTGAAACACGGTTATTTCACAGGTTTTTCCTACATTTACGATGAAACACCTTCAATTAAGTGACATAACTTAAGTTCAGCAGTGAAACACTGTTATTCTACAGGTTTTTCCAAAATGATTACAATCAAACTCCTTCAATTAAGTGACAGAACACAAAGTTCAGCAGTGCATTTTTTTACAGATATTTGCTATATATTCTCTGTATTTTTACAGCCCAACTGCTGTATAAAAATTCAAAATTACATTCAAATTACCTATTATTTGAAATCCCTTTAAAAGTATCTGGACAAGAAATTTTTCTTTTTTAAATGTCAATGCACATTAGGGAAAATTAATGATGTTCAAATAAAAGCCCAAGTTCTAATCTATCGGTTTTCATTTCATGTTTCAATCTGCTCCAGAGGCTGATATAAAAGGTTTTATTAACTGACTATTCTGAAAATCTTTCCAAAAAACCCTAATTGCATAGGTTTTAATAGGAGTTTTTAGCAGGCGTTTTATGTCTAAATGGGTTAAGTATTCATTTTGCATGGTCTCAGCTGCACTCCAGTTCAACAACCCACAAGCAAGCACTCTTCTCAGTATATTTGGAGTACACACAGTTGATATACCTTGTAAAAGTCAGTACAGTTAATGTGTCAAAAGTAGAAATAAGCATTTAAAAGCTATATTCTCCAATGTGGATGATAATCTGCCAATGGTGAAAAGGAAACAACTATATATAGCATAATATTGTATAGTGCTGAGAGATGAGTCGGCGGTGGTGTCTCGAAGGAGAGCGGTATTTATTAGCACAACATTTTATATGGAAATCACAACATTTATGTGTTAATTTTGGCAGCTATTTTCATTTTAGTTTTAGTCTTAGTAATGTGTCAAGTGCTCCTTTTTCGTTTATCATATTTAGTCATTTTCATTTATTTTTTTCGTTTAGTCAGTTTTAGTCAACTAAAATGTCTGAGCATTTTAGTAAACGGATGACATTTTTGTCTATTTTTAGTCAATGGAAAAAAACTTGGCAGAAGTCAGAAATAGTCAACATGGAACATATTCTGATTTAAATTGCGTATTTATTTTTTAACCTAGGGGAATCTGAGTCTGCGGCACAAGTAATACACAGGAAGGTTGCACTGTCGATCTGTGAATGGAGAAATAACTTAATAAGACAGTCACATTATGTCTGGCCTTGCTCACCTGGCAGCGATTTATTTGAAAATATTAAATAACAGTAACAGCAGCCAGTGTAACAGTGTCAACAACACTAACAGGATACTGTGTTTTGTAAACAAACAAACACAGTAGTAGTTGAACTTGAGTAGATAATAGTACAGTACAATAGTGTATAGTACACACAGTAGCAATCTGATTGCAATCTGCTTGCATAAACATAAAATGATAAATCACATTTTGAGGTTGTTGTGTAAAGTGCCACATGGTGATGGAAGGTCTGGTTAGGGGTTAGATTTAGAGGTGGTCTAGGTTTGGTTAGGGGTTAGAGTTAGAGATGGTCTAGAGGTCTGGTTATGGCCTCTATTAACCAGACCTAGACCACCTCTGACTCTAACCCCTAACCAGACCAAGACCACCTCTCTGACTCTAACCCCTAACCAGACCTAGACCACCTAGGCTCTTACTCTAACCCCTAAGTTAAGTTTGGTGATGGTCATTGGTCAGTGCTGGGCTGCTGCTGGCAGCGGTTTATTCTATAACAACATGATACTGTAAACTAAACACAGTAGTACACACTGATTGTAATCTGCTTGCATAAAAACATACATTCTGAGGTCAGTGTACTGTTAAAGTGCCACATGGAAGAGGTCTGGTTAGTGGTTAGAGTTAGAGGTGGTCTAGGTCTGGTTAGGGGTTAGAGTTAGAGGTGGTCTAGGTCTGGTTATGGCCTCTATTAACCAGACCTAGACCACCTCTGACTCTAACCCCTAACCAGACCTAGACCACCTAGGCTCTGACTCTAACACCTAAGTTAAGTTTGGTGATGGTCATTGGTCAGTGCTGGGCTGCTGCTGGCAGCGGTTTATTCTATAACAACATGATACTGTAAACTAAATACAGTAGTACTAGTAGTACACACTGATTGCAATCTGCTTGCATAAAAACATACATTCTGAGGTCAGTGTACTGTTAAAGTGCCACATGGAAGAGGTTTGGTTAGTGGTTAGAGTTAGAGGTGGTCTAGGTCTGGTTAGGGGTTAGAGTTAGAGGTGGTCTAGGTCTGGTTATGGCCTCTATTAACCAGACCTAGACCACCTCTGACTCTAACCCCTAACCAGACCTAGACCACCTAGGCTCTGACTCTAACACCTAAGTTAAGTTTGGTGATGGTCATTGGTCAGTGCTGGGCTGCTGCTGGCAGCGGTTTATTCTATAACAACATGATACTGTAAACTAAATACAGTAGTACTAGTAGTACACACTGATTGCAATCTGCTTGCATAAAAACATACATTCTGAGGTCAGTGTACTGTTAAAGTGCCACATGGAAGAGGTCTGGTTAGTGGTTAGAGTTAGAGGTGGTCTGGGTCTGGTTAGGGGTTAGAGTTAGAGGTGGTCTAGGTCTGGTTATGGCCTCTATTAACCAGACCTAGACCACCTCTGACTCTAACCCCTAAGTTACGGTTGGTGATGGTCAGTGCTGGGCTGCTGCCTGCTGGCAGCGGTTTATTCTATAACAGTGTAAACGTCCGTGCGGAACCAAAGTGCTCAACCATAATATACTATAATGTGTATATGTACTGTATATCACTTTATATACATGCCAACACTAATTTATTAATCATATTGTAAATAAGCTGTGTATACCAACTATGGGGTGCTCTTTGCCATGTGTGTATGGATATATATATACACACACATACATATCCATGGCAAAGAGCACCCCAGTTGGTGTACAGCTTATTATTTATAATATGATACAGTATTTATGGGATAAATATATATGCATGTGTGTATATGTGTATGTATACAGTATATACAGAACAATGCTATAAACATCATGTATGAATATGTATCATGTATGAATATGTGCAGGTATAAAAAAAGGTAGTCTTCAGGCGTAGGCCCGGCAAGCTATATAGTGCTTCTCCCTAGCCCTTTTCGGACAATGCTGCAACAGCAGCTGGTAAAACTTGCGATTTATGACCATTGTCATGTGTCCAATATAAAAATTAACTGAACTGAAAACAAGAATGTTATTCATCCTCTTTCTTCCAGTGCTGCTGTATCTTGTTTCGCGTCATTTTAGTCCTGATGGCTCTGGATTCTCTGTAATACACACAAACAGAAATACTATTTCAATCAACCTCATGGAGAAATAAAGAAGAAATTGCATCAGATTGATGTCCAAATCTTCAGAATTTGGACATGAGACCATTCTGATCTTGTGAGCTCACGTTTCACTGCCCACATCATTCTGGCAAATCTCCATAGAGAGAAGTTTGTAATCTACGAGAAGAGGTGGTTTAGGTGTGACAACAGTGAGAAGCAACTGTTCATTTCAAAACACCAATGGCGGAGGTTAGCGTAGATGCTGCTATTAACATTAGTTATATCTGAAATGAAATGAGTTTCTTAATTGGAAGAGCAAAGAACAGCACTGAAGGTTTTTTTTCCTGTGGAAACTGTATTCGCTTTACTCCCGACCTTGTGGTGGAAAGAATTAGATTTACCTGAATAGAGGTTGATCCGATCACCTGCCAAATAGTTTTGAAAAAAGGGACATGAAATAAATCACAAGTAATCAAATGAATTAACAGCAAACTCACCAGTCACTACAGTCATGCTCTGATATCTTCGATATGAGTGACAGGACCTTGGGATTGACTGCGAGACACTTCTTATTGCCTTGTTTGTGGACTTTTGAGCCCTTGTCTGGATTTATCTTGAACATGCATCTGTAGAGGAGTGGTACATAAAAGGATTGACATCGTTATCAAATGGTGTACATTTACACAATTCCGTTCATTCTCACATTGGTGGGCCTTGGCTGCATACCGTGATACTGCTATAGCCTATGTGTGTGCTGCTCTCAATGAATGTTTGAAAGAATGGGCTCTGTCACTCATGCCCTGCCTTCTGCACTGCATTGATTCACTCTCAAACTGCTACAAGGACTTTATGATTAAAAGTTCATTATGCTGGTAAATTAATTAAAAGATGAAAAAAATATACAATTACCTTTGAAGAAACTCCATTGTTGCACCCAGCTCTACAGGATAGTCGATGTTGAGGGCATAATAGATCATGAACATGGCATTGACTGCTTCAGTGAACGTTGAGACTCCATCATTGACCACCACCTGGTCCACTGCTACCATGAAGACAGATGCAGTCAGTGGGCTTTGTCCTGTGAAGGTATGACAGACGCACGCGCACACACACACACAGAAAAATAGACAAAACTGAGCTGACAAGTTTTAACATTAGCCAAAATGCGGGCGGCTAGGTGGCACAGTGGGCAAGGCGTTCGCCACCAACGCAGGAGATGCTGGGTTTGAGCCCAGCTCTCGGCGTTGCTACCAGCTTGGCTGGTTGTTCATACTAATACAATTGGCAGTATTAGGGGGTGGGAAGCTGGTGGGTGGGGATTGGACATTGTGGACAGTGACTCCTACAGGTCGGTTGGTGCGCCTGCGCAGTAGAATCAGGAAGCAACGAGGGCGGCGTGTCTCTCCCACGCAGACCCTCGCCGCTGAGAGATCGCGCTGTGCAGGTGAAAAGATGCGACGGCTGCCTCCTTGAGTACCGGAGGGGACACGTGATGCAAGGCTTCGTCCACATTGCAGCCGGCTTGTGGGAGGCATGGCCTAACAGCGTTCGAGACAGGGGAGGGTAGGGGGAAGGGTAGGGTAATTGGACAATACGAAATTGGGGACGGGAGAAAAATAGAAAAATGGGGAGAAAAAGTAGATAAAAAAAACATTCATTTCTCGATAATTCACCGCTGTCATGGGCAATGCGCAATAATGACCGCTGTCAGGGGCAACAGAGCGCTATTGACCAATCACAATCAAGCATTTTGATCGCAGTCATGAAAGCTAAGCATTACCATTATGCACAACTGCACTACATCAGTGCAATCAAGTCCACACACCTGCCGGGTGCCGGCGATGACAGAGGAGCCACAGAACAACTGAGTCTGCATTTGATCTCGTCTTGTCGATGGTGTAAAATGAATTAGGTATATTGTTAGTAAGTTAGCCATGTAATAAGCAGGATAATGTATAGCTATACTATGTCAATGTCGCAAAATAATTGACCTTCACTGGGTTTAGAACACCTCGGCTGTGCCTCGGTGTTCCAGAACGCAGTGTCGGTCAATTATTTTGTGACAATGAGAGTATAGCTATACATTATCCTTTACTTAACTTACCACACAGCAATATGCATGGGGTTGTGGGAAGATCCTGAGAGTTCACATCTGCTGCAAGACAGGTATCGTCAACATTTATGAGCATCTTGTTTTGGTCTTCTTTGAAGTGAGCTAAAAGCAGTAACACAGTCCCAACGGAGTCATCACAACCCGCAGCCTGGATTTGAGGTTGGAGTTTTCCTGCAACACTATCTCTTTCTGGGCGCAAACACTTGAAAAATCCCAGGACTCTTTTGTATTTTACATTCATGGCCTCTTGGAATTCTTCATTTATCTAGACCCCGGTCAGTTCATTGAAATGAGCCTTCAAGCCAGTTGTGTTGAAAAGATAGGGCCATTCTTTTTTCAAAGTCTGTGTGTCTTTCTCATCTAGGACATCTCTTCTCTCGGAGGCAAACGTGTTAGTCATCAATGCTTCTATTTTCTTCTCATCTTTCTCATTTTCCTCAAACATTTTATGTAGGTCCTCTTTCATCTTCCTCTGTGATTCGTCATTTGCAGCACGCAGTTGAGGTTCTGGGTTCACACATCCATAAGACATTTTCCTTTGTGTCTTTCCCTTGTCAACACTGCTGGGCTGAGTCATCGTTGGTGGACCTATCCTTTTGTGGTTGTCCACTCTGCATTGTAGTTGTTTTGCTAGAGAATCGTAGCCACTACCTATGACTTGATCCTCCATCACATCCTTGAAGGACTTAGGATAATCCAGTACCATCTTGCGGGCAATTTCATTCAAATGTTTCTTTTGAGGATGTTTGCAGACAACCAGGATTTCTGCGGAAATCAACCTGACTATTTCTCTTCTATCCCTCGCCGTTGGCCGCTCTTTATTCTCCAATGTTTTTAGTATATGCGACGGCATGATGTTCCACTGTATCTTGAAACTGAAGTGCCAGTTATTGTCCAGTGCTGCTGTTCCCTTCTCACGGCTGATGGAGCACTCACTGGTGGAGGACAATGAAGACATCGGCAGACCTGGAATACAGTAAGCCATAATTAGCACAGATATGAGAGATTGGTTGTTTTGCCTCTGAGACAATATCATTTGTATTTTAAATGAAACAATGAACTATGAGGTAAAAGTTCAGAATGTCTGCTTTCAATTCATATGTTGTTTTTTAACATACATTGAACCATTTTAGAATAGTGCCATTCTGTATGACAGGTGTTTCTTTTTTTTAAATACATTTACATAGTCAGTAAGAACAGTTTTGGGCCGACCATTTACCAATTGAATTCAACATCCCCAACAGTATACATGGTAAATGTACGCACGTTTATTTGTGATGGGGCATAGTCTTGGCGTGAACGGAGGTGACAAGAAGCTTGTAGGCGAGCTTAGGCAGGAGTCAAACAGCGCATCCGCATCTCTGTCTGGAGTGGTGTTGGGAAAGTCTGTAGAGGGGTCCAAAATGGTAGTGAATGATAACGTTATTTTCAAAACAGGCACAGAGGAGTATTATCATATTGTTTGGACCACCACCTCTGCAAGTACACTACTCAGTGCGACCATGGTTGGATGTTAACAGTGAAGACGGCAACAAATTGAGCCCACAATATGAAACTCAAATTTGAAGCTTAAATCAGTGTATTTAAGGGGGGTAGGCTCCCAGATTTCGATGTACTTTTTATTATAATCTCTGCATTTGTCATAATGTCTCGATGGTAATCAATAGATTATGATGATAGGTGCATTCTGGTTCGGCTTCTGACGCACAACTAGGCCGTCCAATTAAACCTGCTGGTTTGAGTTTTGATTGGGTGGAGGTAAATCTTCCCCTGACCCCTTATCCATTATGGATTTTGATTTGACATCATAATTTATTGATTACCATCGAGACATGACAAATGCAGAGGTTATAACAAAAAAAAAAGTACACAGTACATTTCACAGAGTAAATTCTACTCAAACTGAGTACATTTGACTCAAACTGAGTAAGATTTTACCCAAACCAGTTTGAGTAAAATGTACTCAGTTTGAGTACAATTTACTCAGTTTGAGTAAAATTTACTCTGTGAAATGTACTGTGTATATCTGGGAGCCTACCCCCCCCCCCCTTAATAGGAGAACCCATTAGAACCCTAATACTTGAACTCATTCCATGTGTACCTCATTAAGGCAGCAGCTAATTATGTAATGAGCACAGTGCAATCTCCTTTCTGGTCGTAACAGACCTCTCAAGTATTGTCATTTGAAAGGAAAGTGTGCACAATTGTTTTACTTACTGCTGCTGACAGAAGAAAAAATGCCTGAACTGGCAGGAAAGGCTGTAGACGGGCTACTGGAATCTTCTTCCGATTCTCTGCGGTTGTAACCTAAAGATAGATACTTTATTAATCCCATTTTGTTAAACAAAAGTCAGTTTGACATACACTCTACTATATAAAAATGAAGACATGCTCAAATAGAGTGACAGTCAATGTTTCACTTACGCTTGGCATGAGCAAGTAACTTTCTGGATTCCACCGGCTTCAGTACACCTTCAAGTTCATGCGGTTGCAAAAACTGTAGATCGTCCACACTAGTCACTCCGAGGCCGTCAAGTAAATCCAGTAGTAAAGGTTGTAGTCCAGAGCCTGGAAGCACTGCAGTTATGTAACTGGCCAGGTCACCCATGACTACAAAGAAAGATAAACACAGCTTGAGCCCAGATTTAGCTAAAAGCTAGCAGGTGAAAAGATGCGACAGGCTGCCTCCACATGTATCGGAGGGGACATGTGATGCAAGGCTTCGATCCTCCCTACAACCGACCAGTGGGGGGCATATGCGAGCAACAATCAGGACAGGGGAGGGAGAATTGGCACAAGAGGTAAATTGGGATGGGGAGAAAAATCACAGAAAAAGCAGAAAAAGTAGATAAAAAAATTAAAAAAAAAAACAGGAATGAAAGCTGTTTAGGATGGTAGTTCAATGCTAAATAAATACGGCTGTTTTTATTGGCTCACCTGGGGTGGCATTGGCTGAGGGGCACAGCTGTTTGATGCCAGCTCCTCCTTGCAGTGTGTGGAAGTGTGTGAAGACACTGAACGCCCAACTGCTGACACCTATCCTGCCACTTTGCCTGAGTCTGTCCTCAGTGTGTGTGTGTGTGTGTGTGTGTGTGTGTGTGTGTGTGTGTGTGTGTGTGTGTGTGTGTGTGTGTGTGAGAATGATTTGGATGCCTATACTACATGTTATATATGCCTCGTGCAGCAATTTAGAATTTAGAATGTATGTACCCAATCAATTATGAATCGAATCATTACTCCCAAGAATCAAGATCAAATATAACTGAGATTCCCATCCCCTCCCCAACTAATCAGCCACCCCATATATCGTCAGTAGCGAATTCAGTAAGCTACTGATCCAGAACACTGTGTTTAAGGGACAGGACTGTCATTCCACATAGACTATATGCAGCTAGTGGATAAAAGTCCAAACACTGTTCAGCATTGATGCAAACCATTTGTCTAGCTGCTTCTCCAAGGTTATAGAGGCCATACTCTGCCAGATAGGATGACGAGTGTGGTATCACCAGGAAGTACACACACTTGTTTTCCTTCATCAGAATGAGCTCAATTTGTCCAAATTCCACTGACTCTTCATTCTTAATGCATAGAAAATAGCCTTTCCTATACAGGGTACCCTTCCACTGCACTTCTGTGGACACCAACTCAGGATGTGGGAGCGAGCTTGCTTTAACCGCATCACGCACTTGGTCACTGTACAACTCAGTGTGGTAAGGAAACATGTTTTTTACTTGCAAAGTTGCAGGAAAGAAAGAGCTGGAGTTCAGATATGACTGAAGCAGCTGATGATTGTTTGCAAGTGTCTTACACACATTTTTGAAGTTCTGTGTCCTCCTTATGCATCTTTTGAAGTATGAGTGTTTGCTCTCAAACCTCATTGTCCACAACCGTATGAGTGGACCAAGTTTCATGATCAAAGAGGGATAGTGGACGAGGTAGTGATGTTTTGGTTTGAGTTTCTCTGTGGGAAATAGTTGTTTCCTTGTTTCAAGATAATCTTGAATCTGAACATTGAGGAAACAGATTTGAGGGACAGATATCTTGGGGGCACAGACCAACTCACAAAGCTCTTTCAGCAAGATCATGTAACTGCCACACTGGATCCTTAGTATCCGACATCTTATCCCCAATAATCACTGGTAGAAGTCTCAAAAGACACCAATTCTCAGCCACCTGACCACCAATCTTCATACCACTTATACTTACTTCACAAGGAGCAGAACCAGCATCAGAACCCACATATTTGAACTGTGCGATTCGTCGGTTCAGCTGTGTGTATGTGAACCATTTCTTCACCTTTACAAAATACCTCAAGTAAAGGGTAAGGTCATAGGCTACTACGCCTTCAAACAAGTCATGGCCTATGCATGGTGGGAGCCCTGGCTGGCATACATGGAAATACTTAAGAGAGTTGAAAACAGAGTCAAACTTGAGTCCCTTTACATGTGTTGCCTCAGAGTCCTGTAGTTGTCGCAGTGCTTCCTTGTAGGTCTCAACTGTTCTTACCGGAAACCGGTCTGTCGGGTTGTCCATTTCATTTGTAGGCACTAAGCAATACCTGCAGCAGTGACTAGCAGTACTGAAATTCTCAGTAAAGCCACCGATCGAGTGAGAGCCTAAATTGTCCCCCAGAATACATACAACTGTTGCCCGCACCACCTGGCCAGATGAAGTGACCAGTCTATGCCTCTCAAGTTCTCTAATATCTGACAGCATCCGTGCAAACAACTTTTCATGTGCAAAGTACTTAAAGTACCTCTCAGGACACAGAAGCAAAAGCTGCAAGTTGTCAACACTAGAACGATAGATGGCCTCGAAGTTGGCAAGTGTAAAGTAAACTCCTACAATTTTGTGCTTCTTCTTTGATGATCCAAGAGGGTTCACTACCTCAAATGCATCCTGGTACAAGATAAGCTTTAAGCTTATACCTGGCTCCATGAATAAGTCGTTGGACTTGAAAACAGATCCATCGCAAACATCAGTGAACACATTAGTAGAAGCAGCATTATTTTGTGGCTTCACACACTCTTGCCACACAACAGGGTCTTTTAACATGGATCGTAAAGTATCCTGAAGTGGGATATATTGTGCATAGCACTCCCTTCTATTCTCGTCTGTGCCAAGATAAATAGCCTGTGGGTGCACATATAAAAAGTTCTTTTGGAAGAACATCTTTCTTCTGTGCCCAGTGGAAAGGTGAGAGCTGCACAGCGAATGCAAATCTGCTTCTCCCAAAATACTCAAAACACTGTCAATATCAGTCTCAGACAAGCTTGTTTTAGCTCCCATTAACTTTTTGAATTCCTTCTTAGTGTACCGATGACACGTATCATTCAAACTGTCAATTTCTTCAACAATAATCTGTATTGTTGATGATGGAATGAGGCATTTAGCCTGCAGACGCATGTAAAAAAGGCATCGATTTTTTTGATACAGGGCTCTCATTTCAGTGTCATCTGGCATGTTGTCAGATGAACTTGCTCCATGACTTTCATCTAAATCCCTTTGCACCTCAGCGGAATCCTGAGTAGACTGCGATTGTGTAGGGCCAGGGGTTACAAACAACTCTGTTTGATTCATATGCAACCTTGCGATATGGCTAGTGAATGATGATTTTACTTTATAGGTTTTGTCACAATTTGCAAATGGACATTTTACTGTCTCTTTTTTCAATATATGCAATTTCAGATGTGCAATGACATCCCTGAGATTAGTATATTGCTCCTGACAACTTGCGGCCTCGCATTTGAATGAACATCCTATATAATCTCTTTGTGAAGCAGAGATGGTCCTGTGGTCACGGTACATATGTGTTTTCAAAGCAGTATACTTCAGAAACTGATGTTTGCAGTCAGCCACACCACAAGGGAATTGCTTGCTTGCTTCATGTCTATGAAGTAACTGATGGTCAACATAACGTTTAAGCGATTTGAATGACAGGCCACAGGACTTACATTTACATGTATGACCAGGCATTTTTCAGAAGTTAAGTATTCCCTCAAATCTCATGTTCCATCTAACAATTCCAGGAAGTTCTGTGTGTGTGCATGTGTATGGATATGACAACAAGTAAGGTATTGGTGTTTAGCAAACTTGTGTATACATGTGGACTAACCTGTCCTAAATCTGCAGATAGGCTAAATGTTGCAACTGATGAAGCGGAACTGCAATCCAAACTGTTGAGACAAAATAAGTGTAAGTGAAGCACAAATAAACTTCAAAAAAGGTTATTTCTAGTGCCGTCAGGCAATTAAAAAAATTAATCAAATTAATCGCATTTTAACCGCATAACCATTTTAGGCCTGATATTTTATATTCTATAATCATATTTAAAATTGCATGTGTCCGGATGGCAGAATTCAGTACTGTATCTACAAAACCTTCTGTTTAATCATCTTTAGTCTAGTAGATAGAGGGGGGTATCATGCACCCCCCGGAAATATACTTCTAACCAGTGTTTCTAGATTTGAAAAAAATGATAGGTTATGTTAACAAGTTGTCAGAGTGTCCCATGTATCATTTATATGCAAATTAAGGACATGATTATCAAAAAACCGCAAACAAATCTGTTTAATATATCTCAGCCAATATTGCAGATAACTGAACCAATGAGGTGTCTAGACTCATGTTTCGAGGGTCAAAGATCACAATAACACTATCCCTAGAGTGATCACATGTTTCTATGTAAGTGGCCTATGCAAATTTGTGCCGTCAATACAAATTAATCACATTTCTACCCATTAGTTGAGTAGGAAAGCGGATACTATCATGCACCCCTTGGAAATATTTTGTTAACCAGTGTGTCTAGATTGGAAAAAAATTATAGGCTATGTGAACAAGTTGTCAGAGTGTCCCATGTATCATTTATATGCAAATTAAGGACATGATTATCAAAAAACCGCAAACAAATCTGTTTAATATATCTCAGCCAATATTGCAGATAACTGAACCAATGAGGTGTCTAGACTCATGTTTCGAGGGTCAAAGATCACAATAACACTATCCCTAGAGTGATCACATGTTTCTATGTAAGTGGCCTATGCAAATCTGTGCCGTCAATACAAATTAATCACATTTCTACCCTTTAGTTGAGTAGGAAAGCGGATACTATCATGCACCCCCTGGAAATATATTGTTAACCAGTGTTTCTAGATTGGAAAAAAATTATAGGCTATGTTAACAAGTTGTCAGAGTGTCCCATGTATCATTTATATGCAATGTTTGTTATTAGTACAAAACGTAACACAGCAGCTTCAATTTGGGTCTTCGAGAGATGGCCATGTTGGACAAGTCAATCAGGGCAAGCTTATTTGACGCATATCTCGCCTAGAAAGGCTTTCTAAATAGTGAAATGCCATGTTGGCCTCAATATTTTCAAAACAAATCGTATGAAAATGTTATGAAACGAACAAGAATGTGATAAAACATGTAATAAAAACGGAGCTCAACGCATACATTTGATGGTAGAAATTCGTTTGTTTTCACTCATAAGATGGCGGCGGTCTCGTAACATCAGTGTCTAACCTGCAAACCATCCACGTGGTACATACATGTACATAGGCTACCACTAGGTGGCAGTGAGATCCTGTAACAACCTCTGTGGAAATATTATCACATTTAAAAAAAGATAAAATCTCCTAGCACTTGGTTATAAGTTTAACCTTAACCTAAACAAACGTATTGCTGAAAATATACACTCTATGACTGCTGTCATATACTGCTGCAGAGAACTTTTTCATGGCAAATAAGTAATCTGGTCTTTCCAAAGACATGCGGGACACGTGTGCACGAATACACCTTAAATGATTTTCGAATATAATGCAGCGTTTTGTTCATATTGATTCTACCAAGTGTATACTTTTTATTTCTGAATTTCCCATTCTTAATTCTTACATGTGTGCATGAACACATTCATTGCTTTAGCTGCTTTGCACGAATAAACATGAACGCTAGCATATATTAGTGTTACGGTAAAATACGTGGAAATGTACATTTTAAGACAAGACGACAGTCGCAGATTTCTATTATATAATGACTATTTGAAAACCATGACTTAATATAAATGTCTTACTGGGTCTTGCTGATGTGGCCTCACGCTTCGAAGTTCCTGCTTTTCAGGGCGCAAAGGTTTTATCTCTGTGTGATAAGGATTTATATAGAGCCTCCCATGCATGCATGCGCAGAACGAGGCCAGCTTGCATAGGTATCTGTGTCTTTTGCCGGTAGCTAAATGACAATGTAATTATAATGTGATTGATTGATTGATTGATTGATTGATTTAAAAGTTTATTAACAGATTGCAGAATGGGTACAGTGCAGTACAGCTCAATACATACAATTGTTAAGGGGATGCAGACCAGAGAAAGACTTTCGTCTTGTTTACATCAGGGTCCCCCATTTTCAATTCATCATATACACGACTTACAGATAGACAGTACTGCTATATCTATACATTTATGACATACCAGATTTGCAAATACAGTACTGTTTGTGATACAAAAAGTGTCCAGAAAAAGAGTGTATATACATTTGACGTAGAAACTGTATACATTGGAGGAGGTTGGGTAGGTGGGATGGGGTTGGGTGGGGTGGGGGGGGGCTGTACATTGGAGGTGGGGGGGGGGGGGGGGGGGGGTTGGGCAGGGGGGGGGGACAACTGGGTTAGGACATTTTTCAACTCATTCAGAACGCAGCGGCCCGCCTGATCTCAAACCTACCGAAGTCGGCCCATGTCACCCCACTTCTTAGGGACCTGCACTGGCTCCCCATTGCTGCACGAAACCGCTTCAAGGCCCTCGACCTAGCATACCGTGCGGCAAAGGGAACCGCTCCCGCCTACCTCCGGTCAATGGTTTCTAACTACACACCCTCAAGACCCCTACGCTCTGCATCTTCTGGCCGCCTCAGACCTACTCCTATCCAAGCTCCGGGAGGGTCATCAAAGAGAAGTCGCCTATTCTCAGTCCTTGCCCCACAATGGTGGAATGAACTATACCCACCCCAGTTAGGACAGCCGAAACACGTCCAATCTTTCGCCGTCGACTAAAGACGCACTTCTTCAACCATTATCTGAATAAAAAAAAAAAAAATCTGACCCTAACTAACCGTACTGTCATGCACTTGTCCTAATAAACTAACCAGCACTCAACACTTTGATGAACATTGTTGCTCAGCTTGTGCCCTTCCTGATGGCTTGTCGTACAGAACATGTAAGTCGCTTTGGATAAAAGCGTCAGCTAAATGACTAAATGTAAATGTAAATGTAAATTTGTAGGGGCCATGTTTCGAATTGCAGTATCCCGTATAGGTGTTCTTTGAGGGTGTTTTTGAAAGTGGGTAGTGATTCACATTCCTTTACAGCTTTGGGTAGGGCGTTCCACATTGATGTGGCATAATTGCGAAACGTGTTTAGTCCATTGTTTGAGCCGAATCTGGGTTTAACATGATTTGTTGAGCTTCCTCTGGTGTAGTGGTTGTGGTATTCACTGACCTTTGGGAAGTATTTTGACATGAACATGGGTACCTTAGTCGTATAGTGTATCTTGTAGACCAGGCCCATTGCAAGTTGCTGTACTCTGTCGTCTACTCTAAGCCATCCTAGGTTGTCAAAGTGGGCAGGGGTGAGGTGGGTTCTGGGGGTAAGGTCAAGTAGTAGTCTGACCAGTTTGTTTTGTGATGTTTGTAATTTAGTTTTAAGCGCCTATGAGGTGCTTTGGTACCATGAGGTGCACGCATAGTCGTAGTATATTGAATGAGGGCTCCTGCCAGAGTCTTCAGGGTATTCTTGTTTCTTGAGAGGAGATCCGGTACAAGAATCTAGTTCGTTGGTTGACTTTTTTTATTACATTGGATGCCATTTTGTCACAGGAAAGATTTGCCTCTAGGATGGAACCCAGGTAGGTAATTTCGTCTTTCCTTGTGACAATATTGTCACCCACTGCAACTGAGAAGCCGTCGGTCTTGCTGAGTTTGTTATTTGAACCGAAGAGAATGGACTCTGTTTTGCCCATGTGTAATGATAGTTTGTTATCAGCGAGCCATATGCAGATTTTGCCTAGTTCCGAGCTGAGGGTTTTTTCAACCTGCAACTTGTTCTTGTCAGAGACCAGCAGGGCTGAGTCGTCCGCAAACAGGAACAAGTTGCAGTCACAGGCTGACGACATGTCATTTGCATAAATTAGGACGAGTAGCGGTCCTAGTATGCTTCCTTGTGGAACACCACAGCTCACTGTGAGGGGGGGGGATAGAGTACCATTTACCTCTACCATCTGTTCTCTCCCCTCCAGGTAGGATTGCATCCAGCTCACTGATAAGCTATCAAAACCAATTGCTTTTAGCTTGTCAATCAGAATGGAGTGATTGACAGTATCGAAGGCCTTTTGTAGGTCCAGCATGACCATGCCGCAGTATTTGCCCGCGTCCACCTCTTGTTTGATGTGGTCGTTCAAATAGAGGAGGCATGTGTCAGGGAGCAGCTAGCTATATAGCTTAGCACAAGGGCTGGAAGCAGTAGGGAGCAGCTAGCTATAGCTTAGCACAAGGGCTGGAAGCAGTATAGGGACCAGCTAGCCTATAGCTTAGCACAAGGGCTGGAAGCAGTAGGGAGCAGCTAGCTATATAGCTTATTACAAGGGCTGGAAGCAGTATAGGGACCAGCTAGCCTATATCTTAGCACAAGGGCTGGAAGCAGTAGGGAGCAGCTAGCTATATAGCTTAGCACAAGGGCTGGAAGCAGTAGGGAGCAGCTAGCTATATAGCTTAGCACAAGGGCTGGAAGCAGTAGGGAGCAGCTAGCTATAGCTTAGCACAAGGGCTGGAAGCAGTATAGGGACCAGCTAGCCTATAGCTTAGCACAAGGGCTGGAAGCAGTAGGGAGCAGCTAGCTTATAGCTTAGCACAAGGGCTGGAAGCAGTAGGGAGCAGCTAGCTATAGCTTAGCACAAGGGCTGGAAGCAGTATAGGGACCAGCTAGCCTATAGCTTAGCACAAGGACTGGAAGCAAGGAACTAGCCTATAGTTTAGCACAAGGACTGGAAGTAGGGAGCAGCTAGCGCTCTGTAAAAAAATTAACTCTGACGCACAGAGATGAAATTGATATCCATCTTCTAGTTTGACTCTGGGGAAGATGGCAAATAAACATATTTTCGGAGTGTTCCAGTAAGCCTCACGAAAAACACCTCGAGTCTTGTCACACAGTGATGCACGTCGGGTTGAAACGTCAGACTTTCTGTCCTCGTGTCAACCCAGCCTGAATTTGGTGGTACAATGACTCACTTTGTCAATTTACATGAGACGTTTCTCAAACCCACGGGTCACGGATGGTGAAGGACGAGAGGCCTTGGAATGAAGAAGGGAGCCTGTAGCAGAGACGCCACTGCCAGAACGTCTCATTCTTTCCTCTCTCCCTTCTTATAGGAGATCTGGGAAGATGCTTATCAGAGGGGGAAATGGCTGATTTGAGCATGCCGTTCTGCCGAGGCCTTGGAACTCATTCACATACAGAACACACACACACACACACACACACACACACCCTCGCACACCCCGTCCCCAACCCCCGTGACATAAACTCCCGCACTTCTCCATTACAACAATAAGTCAAGTCAAGAGTTTTATTTGTCACGGCATACGAGTATACAATGAAATGCGGGTGGTCTTGCCCGCAACGATGTGCAATACAGTGGTACAACATATAATAGAATCCAATACAAAAAACATTGTGCAATAACAGGTAACAGGCAACATGGTGTGACATCTCGGCATTTGTACATAGTTATTTACAGAGTATATAGGACATGCTAGGTAGCTTTGGTAGTGCAATACACTGTTACTGTTGCTAATACTAGTTTAAAGTGGCCTTTCCTTTTGGCAATAAGTGTGGGTGTGTGTGGCATGAGTGTGTGCCCGCTCATGTTAAAGTGTCAAAGTGGCTGCTAGTGTGTGAGCGTGCACATTGTGCGTGTCGTGTGTGTGCTCATGTGTGCTTATGTGTGGATAGTTCAGTGTTCTGTGGTACTCAATGTTCATTGTTCAAGACTCTGATGGCCTGCATGGGGGAAGAAGCTGAGCCTAAGCCTCTCTGTCCTAGTAGCTGGGGTTCGCAGGCGTCTGCCTGACCTCAGCAGCTGAAACAGGCTGTTATTGGGGTGGTGGGGGTCTTTCATTATTCTGCAGGCTCTGGATTTGCACCTCTTGTTGTATAGAACCTGCAGGGGAGGTAGTGCAATACCCGTGGTACGCTCGGCTGAGCGCACCACTCTCTGTAGGGCCTTCTTATCCTGTGCCGTGCTGTTTCCATACCAGGCAGTGATGTTTCCAGTCAAGATGCTCTCTACAGCTCCTGAGTAGAAGGACTGGAGTATCTTTCCCGATACTCTGAACTTCCTTAACTGTCTCAGGTGGTAGAGGCGCTGTTTCGCCTTCTTTACTATACTGTGTCTATGTGTGTTGACCATGTCAGATCCTCTGAGATGTGGACCCCCAGCCAGGTACTTAAAGCTGCTCACCCTGTCCACGGTAGCCCCGTTAATCATCAGTGGTGTGTGTGTCTCCTGCTGTCCTCTCCTATAATCCATGATCAGCTCCTTGGTTTTACCAATGTTCAGGAGCAGGCTGTTGTCCTGGCACCAGCGTTCCAGTACCTCAACCTCCTCCCGGTAGGCCTTCTCGTCGTTGTCCGAGATCAGCCCCACCACCACCGTGTCGTCTGCGAACTTCACTATGGAGTTGGAGCTGAACTTGGCCACACAATCGTGTGTGTAGAGTGAGTACAGCAGGGGGCTCAGAACACAGCCCTGGGGGACCCGATGCTCAGGGTGATGGTGTTGGAGGTCTGACCCCCCACCCTGACCGCCTGGGGTCTTTCACTCAGAAAGCAGTACCCAGGCGCTCAGGGCGGAGCTCAGACCCAGCTCGATCAGCTGGTCCACCAGTCTGGTGGGGACTATGGTGTTGAACGCTGAGCTGTATGAACAACAGTCTCACATAGCCCCCCTTCTGACGGTCAAGGTGAGAGAGGGTGCTGTGCAGTACCTGGGAGACCGCGTCGTCAGTGGACCTGTTTGTCCTGTATGCAAATTGCATAGGGTCCATATCACTGGGGAGGGAGGCACAAATGTGGTCCTTGACCAGCCTCTCGAAACATTTCATGACCACAGAGGTGAGTGCCACCGGTCTGTAGTAATAACTGTGAATTGAACTTGCATTGCTGCACTATAGTCCATCCGTTGCAAGTCAACGCCCCCCCCCCCCCCCCCCCCCCCCCTCCATCCATTAACTCAACTGGACTGTCACTGTAATATTTATGTACAGTTGTACAGTGTCCCCCACCCACCCCTCCTACCCAACCCCCCCACCCCACCCACCCAACCACCTCCAATGTACAGTCAGATTGGTTATTTTTGGTTGAGGTTGAAAAAGCTATGTTGATTCAATATTTAATTACAGATACCATTTCAACATTTGAAAAACTGTCGTTGAATCAATTTAGTATAGATTCCCCCTCCCCTCCTCCCCTCCTCCCCCTCCCCTCCCCTTCGAGAGGGTATAGTCCTAAGCAACTCGCGAGACCTAGAAGATCTCACGGGACTTGAGGTATTCAAACGTAACTTTGGCGCGATGGTGTCTTCACTGACTGGCTTGACAAATAGTCTGAGCCAAACTCCTTGGTAAGTCATTGACAATATAATGTATTATGCCATTCACATACCATAATCTTGCTGTCATCGTTTGACTACATGCTACTTTGTGAATTATTACCGTGGTGGCAACTAGTAGGCTACAGTGCAGAACGAAGCTTGTTAGCATTATTAGCTAACATGCTAGATAGTATACTAGTTAACTGGTAAGTGAGTTCTTATGGGAATAGTATGATCCCGTTCAGATACCATCACCGGGCTGTTATCGTTTGACTAAATGTTATCTCTGTGCCGTGGCAAATAGTTTGGAGCTTGTTTTAGCAAATAGTGATGCATATTATTACAGCTACTAATGTTAGCTAGCTAGCATGCTAGCTAACGTTAGTCTGCCATTTTGTTTCGTGATTAAAATGTACGTTTTTAATAGTTACATAAGCATTGTTGTAACTAGTGTTAACAAATACTTTATTATAGTTCAATTGTGTTAAACTTGGGACACAGCCATGGCTCTATATTTTATTTCGTTTTGTATGTGAGGCATTTTAGCTTGAAGTTGTTGTGTTGCATTGTGGGTCTTCAGCACAAAGGAATCCCTTGCTGAGGGTAAGATGGTTTTCTGTCTGCTCAGACTCAGAATACTTAATTAACATGATCTGAGCTTCATAAAAAACAGATATTGTTTATCTGGTTTTGGTTATTTTGCACAGTAAATACTTATTCAGGCCTACCTGCAATTCAGAATTTAATCCAGCAGGGCGGCAGTGATGTTCATTCTGCCTTTTGTTATATATAAAAAATGGGGCTTTGAAAGACTGACATATTTGAACTTCTAGCTCCTGCTACTCTAAACATATATATATATAATATACACAGTCTTGATAAATTGCATACAAGGTTTTTTGAATATTTTGATCGTCTTCTTTTTAGAATTCGCTGGCAATCATCGCCGCTATCAAGGTGAGTTAACTAACACATTCTCAAATCATGTTTTGTTTTTACCACCAGACATGCGCTAGGTATATGGAGCTAGGTACACTTGCTACTGTAGGCTATATGGTGCTCATTGATAACTACTTTGATGGTGCTTATTTTTTCCTTATTTTGTTAATTATGTTGCTCTTTCTCTAGGAATGCCAATGTATAACTCCAGCCCCTATTACCACACTGCCATTGATTCAGCTCAGTAAGTATTATCTTTCAATTCAATATTGTCTGTCTCTCTCACCCCACTTCAAACTTCACACCTTTATCTGTGTTTTCATCTCTGTCTTTCTGTCTCTCTCACCCCGACCCCCTCCACTTCACACAACACCTACATTGCCAAAGCCTTTGTCATTCGATGACACAGCAGTGCTATGTCTGTCTCTGTTCCTCCAATGTACAGTTTCTACGTCAAATGTATATACTCCCTTTTCCTGACTCCTTCTGTATCACAAACAGTACTGTATTTGCAAATCTGGTATGTCATAAATGTATAGATGTAGCAGTACTGACTATCTGTATGTCATGTATGTCATATATGTCCTGATGAATTGAAAATGGGGGACCCTGATGTAAACAAGACGAAAGTCTTTCTCTGGTCTGCATCCCCTTAACAATTGTGTGTATTGAGCTGTACTGTATTGTACCCATTCTGCAATCTGTTAATAAAGTTTTCAATCAATCAATCAATCAATCAATCAATCAATCAATCAATCAATCAATCAATCAATCAATCTCCCTCTATCTCCGTCTCCCTCTCTCACTGGCATAACATTTTTATTGTCGTATTCAATATTTCAGAGATTCTTCGCCAGAGGAACTTGAAGCCATTCCTGAATTACCACCAGAGACCAGCAGTTGCACGCAGGCAGAGACTGCCTGTAGCGTGAGTTGAATTTTATACACAAGTTCACTGGTGTTTTTTCTTATATAAAACGTTTCTAAAGACGTATGTTTACCTTTGCATTGATTGGCGGATTTTTGACTGAAGACATTGGATCTTTCCTGCTCTCCCATCCAAGTCCCAGGTTGTAATGACGTAATCATGACACTTAGTTGATTTTGAGTAGACAATTACTCGTTGCATCTGGGCTCATAGTCATAGCCATATAGCCATATAGGAATGACCGCTACACCGTCGCGCCAATAGCGGCCGAGGGAGGGAGAGTTAAGCGATTTCTTTGTCATTCAGACAGATTCTCCTATCTGCACCTATCTGACACGTATAGCCACTGATCGTGGAGAAGTGCTGTCCAATTAGCCATTTTGGGGAAATTCAGGCATAAAATAATATTCTGTTGTGTGTCACTGTCAATCAATCCAATATTTCAGAGATTCTTCGCCAGTTGCGGGAAGTTTGTCACCACCTGAAGACGCAGACCACCACCTGAAGCCCATGTAGAATTGTGAGTTGAATTTTATACACGATAGATCAGTGGTTCTCAAACTTTTTACACCAAGTACCACCTGAGAATGTAGCTGGCTCTCCAAGTACCACCATATGACCGGCGTTAAAATACAGTCTATTCAGCTATGCACAGTTCACGCAGGAGGCAAATGTATTCCTAATACCATTATTTATTGTTAACTTTTGTCAGACACATCCACAATGTACAAAGGGATAGCACTAGAACTAGCAAACACTTCCACACAACTCATACAATGCAAGGGGCATTGAGAACATAATAACTAACATTCTCACATAGCAAGTGAGAAAATTAAGAACAACTGTATTTCAGCAAATGTACTTAATCTCTCTCTCTCTCTCTCTCTCTCTCTCTCTCTCTCTCTCTCTCTCTCTCTCTCTCTCTCTCTCTCTCTCTCTCTCTCTCTCTCTCTCACACAGCAAGCAATTGTCCATCATTCTCTCTCTCTCTCTCTCTCACACACACACACACACACACACACACACACACACACACACACACACACACACACACACACACACACACACACACACACACACACACACACACACACACACACACAATTATTTTGTTACAAAAACTTAATTTCCTGCATTCTGGTGCAGGACTTTTTGAAATTTTACCCTTTAAATGCCAGTTTGTGTGATGGCATCACAAATTATTGTTAAAATAAAGACACAAAGTAAAATATGTTCAATAGGATAGGAGACCCGCATTTAGTGATCTAGGAGGCAAGTATTTTGTAATAAGATCAGATAGATAGAGCAATCACAAAATAAAGAAATGAGGCTCATCGTGCTCGCAAGCCACTGTCTAAAGTCTAATTGTGTTCTCAGAGGGATGACACTGGTGATCTACAACTCTACCAGAGGCCAGCAGCCAGAGGGGGACCCTGCTGACCACAAGGCCATCTGAATCATCCTATGCTGAATTGACATGGATGGCATCTCCCTTAAGCTGATGTGAGTATAACTTCCATGTACAAACACAAACACACCCACTCTATCTATATCTCTCTTCTAGGACATGTCATCATCATCAAACCTTTATTTAATTCTTGGGAGAACAGTAGGGTTGTAAAAAAAAGTGTAAACATCTTCAAATCATTATTAACACATCCACGCTGTAAAGCGTTATTGCCCGCCATGCTTTGACCGCCAGATCTCGCTGTACAGCGTTATTGAGATCAATATTGAATTTTTTCGCCATGGCATTCAAAATTCATATATACACCCATGGCCGCCTAGTTATAGTTGAAAGTGGGGGTGCAAGATTCTTTTTTATTCTTTTTTTTTTACTCTTTTTTTTTTTTTTTACATTTAATGAACACCTGTATGTGCAATTTCCTGCAATATAGAGCCTTCAATCTTGACCAAAATAAAGCTGCTCTTTTCACTATAAAACTCAGTTCTGTATCATTAGGGGATCCGCTTGGCATCACTCATGCACTCCCTCGCGTACGTGCACGCGCACTGAATAAATTCCACAAATGTACCTTTAATACCAGTATTAGTCTGACCACACCCCTCATCAGCTTACCTTCATAAGCAGGTGTGTGGTCACCTGCTCTCCTCCTTCTCGCTTTCACCACAAGGAAGTGCCCGGTAGTACCCCACTTGACGTGTTGTTAGTTGAAAAGAGTTGTGACGAGTTTACATTGTGCTTAATTTTTTCTTCTCTCATATCTGTTGTAAAGAAAAAGTTTGGGTCATAATGTATTCCGCGGAGAGTAGACCCGCTAGACCTACTCTTCACCAGCGGTTCTCCATTCCCGCCTCCGTCGTGCGTTTTGGTGCTGGGCTGTTGCCACTTTCATGGTTGCCGACCCAGCCCAGGAGACAGCCGATGGATAGTTTGCCTCTCCGAAGAGCCGAGGAGTCGGTGCCGTCGCTCCGGCGATGGCCTGATCTCGACTCTGGTTCTTCTGGTTCCGGGGAATCGTCCGTTGGTGAACGGGGGGTTGTCTTGGAGCCAGAGGATTTGCGACGCAAACTTTTCGCGTCTGCCCGTTCACGTCGCAAGATGGTAGCATGCAGACGCGAACGGCCTGGGTTTGGGGAACTGCTGGAGACCAGCGAGGATGCGTCCGGCTCTGGATTTCCGATGGAAACTGAGGACTTCATGGAAGAGGCAGACGGATTCTTGTATGATGGTCCCGTGGAGGAGAGTATCCCTCCTCAGGAGACCCCGGAGGGGGGAGAAATGGCTCCATGGGGCTCCCTGTTCGAGGATGTCGAGGAACCACCTTGGCCTCATCAGCAGGATGCCCTACTGTCGGCCACATCAGACTGTGGCTCCTTAACCAGTCGCAGCCTGCTGCATGTGAGGGATGCGGGGTCGGTGGAGGAAGGTCCGCAGGGGGAACTGCAGGCTTTGTTTCCCGAGCTCATGGCGGTAGCCGCCGCCGCAAACGGCGTGCCGCTGCCGCTGCCATTGCCTGCACCTGTCCCTGATGATCTCATAGGTCATCCCTGGCAGCGTCGCCCAGTGAGAGGGGTGGACGTTGTCTACCCATTTTTCCCCTCAATGGGGGCCTATGTTCGTCAGGGTCAGGCGGTGTCCAACATCATGGGACTAACTCCCGCCTACGTACCAGTTACGAGGGTGTTGGGGTTAGTCAAAGGTATGGGGGAGGGCGTGCCTCGGCTTGACAGTCCGATGGCCGCTCTCCTCTGTCCGGATATGGTGTGGGAACCCCTATGCAAGCCGGTCCTCCAGGGGAAATCGGCTAGGCGATTGGCTTATTGGGGTGACCAGTCATTTATCGCTGGTACACAATCGCTGGCTGCGGCGTCTAACATTGCCCACCTGGCTAGATTTGTATCGGGGATCATGACGGGCGGCACGGATCTGAACGAGGTAAAATGCGATCAGATCACCCAGGCTGCAGGAGCTGTCCTGCACCTTTCCCAGGTGCTGGCCATAGCCATGGGGAAAGTGCGCGCCCTGGCTACCCTGGGCCAGCGTCATCTTTGGCTGGAGCAGGCCCGTGTGCCGGAACGGAAGAGAGCCCCTCTTCTGACGGCCGCCCTCTCCGACGCTGGTCTGTTCGGGAAGGCCCTGCGGTTGATGACCTCAACATGCAGAGAGATGGCAGAGGAGAGATCCATCCTCCAACCCCATTTTTCGCCTCCCGTCCTTGCCGGTGGAGTCAGAAGGCTTCCGCGACGTCGAGCTGTCTCCGTCGCTGCTACCACTGCCTCCGCCGCCGCTGCTGGCCCTTCCAACAGGGCCAGGAGAAGAGACGGCGCTTCTGCCACCGCCGGCCCATCCACGACCGGAGGAGACGGTAGGGAACGTCGTGACCAGCAGACAGTAACCTACCGTCCCTCCGGGGCTCCTCGGGGTGGCAAGACTCGAGCGGCGCGAGGTGGCAGACGCCGCTGAGTGACCTAGGAGCCGGCAGGATTCCCCGCCCGTTGTAGCGGTGTTGCTATGGCGACGCCTTCCATGAGTTACGGTGTCTTAAAGGTGTCGAGTTAGGGCGTAGGGCTCACGGTTCTGCTACGCCCGATTTATGTGTAAACTTGAGTCGGTTGGTCACATGACTCACAGTTGGCATATCTTTTTCATGACTATAAACTCCTGTGGGAAGGTGTTTCTGGGAGGGTCTGGTCTTACACTCTGATTAAAAAGAGTGACTGGATTTGAAATCATGTGAAAACGGGTTTTTTACTCCCAGCTGTGCAGTTGGTTCATACGGGTGATGCTTTTTCTTTGTTATTATAAAGAGTTGGATGTGTCTATATGAATTGGAAATGGGGGTTCCTGATGAAAACAAGACTGACGTCTTTCTCAGGTCTGCCTCCCCTTAACCAATTGTGTGTATTGCGCCGTACTGGGTTGTACCCTTTCTGCAATCTGTTGGGTAAAGTTTTCATTCATTCATTCATGGAGTTGATTGCATCTCGCCCCTCTTGTCGTTCCCCTGGACGTCTTGGGGATTCAATAAGATGGTCTAAATAGCCTATTGTTGATGTGGGTATGTCAAAACGCACACATAGTGCTAGCTCAGGATGTTCTGTTGGACATTGGCTGACTGGCGCGCCTTGATTGCTTGGGGTTAAACAGCGTTTTTTATGAAGCAATTAGGATGGTTTTTTTTTCCTCTTCCGACACCCTGTGTGGTTGTCGATGGGTTCCCGTTCATATCAGGGGATGATGACGGAATGGATCTGAACATAGGGGGAAGGGTCTCACGCCCTGGGGGTGGGCCGCTGGGCGCGGTTCGCACCGAAACGTCTGGGTGGCGCCTTCTTTTTATGTTTTAAGATCAACACGCATATCTGCCCCTTCTCCTGGAGTTGGCATGTCGGCGTGGTTAGGGTACGGGACTGGTTCTGGTCGCGCTGGTCCGGATCAGTTAAACCCGTTGTCCGCCGGGTATGCAGATCTGCTGTTCTGGTACCCTGAGGGACTTGGGCTTTTTTCAGGGGGAAAAATGCTAGGTCGGTCCGGGTGTCACAGGGTTGAGCGCTATGGAACCCTTGTTGGGTACATTGTATTCTACACTGTCGTAATGGCTTACGGCCGTGCCAACCTGTACGCGCCCGATCTCGTCGGATCTCGGCCGCCATGCAGGTTGGTCTTGGTTGGTACTTGGTTGGGTGACCTCCTGGGAATACCAAGTGCGGGGTGCTGGGGCTGGTTTTCCATTTTTTACGCTCTTCTCTTACGCGTAGCGAAGAGGGGCCTTGGGGTGGTTTTGGCCTCCTCGGGGGACCCTGTGCTCCCCGTATCACCGGGCCCGGTCCGGGGTAATGTTTCGTTGACCCGTAGGCCCGGGATAACCCTGTTGGAAACTGGAACGCGGGCTGCGGCAGTGCCGCAGGTGTGTTTTTTTTTTTTTTTTCTGAGGGGTTATGGGACCAACCACCGCATAGGGTAACACCTGGGTGGTTGGTTCTCTGGTGTGTTGCTGCAGTGTCAACTCCCGGGTTCACCGGTTGAGGGTGCCCCTGCACGTTCATGACGTCTGCCAATCGTGTCAGCCTTCTCTGTGGAGGCTTGGTCATGCAACAACGCCAGCATACGCCCCTTCCGCCGGGGCGGCTGTGTTCAGCTGTCCTTTCTGGCGCCTGTCTCGTCCGCAGTCTCCAGGCTAGGGTTAACAGCCTGTTGCCTGGTCTTTTTCCCCGGTGCACTGCCTGCTTCCGTTGGTTAACTCTTGTGTGTTTACGGCCATGCTGTCTGCCTGTTACAGGGCCAGTGTGCCAGACGGTGTACTGTTGGGGAGGACAGGGCCCGCTCGGCTGAGGGGCCTTTGTCCGAATACGCTGGCGACGTGGGGGGCGGGGTCACTAAGTGCCCACCTGGTGGGGTCTTGATGCTGGCATCATGGACTTCTCCGGGCCCCCATTCCAGGGAGTCCAGTCCTTTTGGTGGGTCTGGGTCTTCCTTCGCGCTCCGCTGCTACGGCCTTGCCACGGGGTTGGGTTTGCCCTTGACCCCGTGATTTTGGGGGCAGTAACGAGGTTGTTTCCCTCCGTTCGTTCCCGGGTGGCATGCGGGTTGTGCGTGTGTGTAGTCGTGGGGTCAAGCCACGGTCTGCTCACCCTGTGCGTTGAGTTGCTTGAGTGCCTCTTCGCACGGTCGGGTCCGTCGCCCTCCCGGTAAACCTCTAATAGGGGGGGTGCCCTCCATTAGGGGGGGTAGGGGGGGCTCGGCCCTCCCTGTTCTGTTGGTTGTGGGGGGCCTTCAGCGGGGTGTATTTGTCGGCCAGTGGCTCCGCTTGGCCTCCCTTTGTGCATGAGTGATGCCAAGCGGATCCCCTAATGATACAGAACGTTAGGTTATGACTATAACCAAGTTCTGTTAATTAGGGGTGACGCTTGGCATCCGACGGCCGCTGCAGCCCTTGACCTCACCTTGTGGTGAAAGCTTGGGAAGGAGGAGAGCAGGTGGTCAGACTAATACTGGTATTAAAGGTACATTTGTGGAATTTATTCAGTGTGCGTGCACGTACGCGAGGGAGTGCATGAGTGATGCCAAGCGTCACCCCTAATTAACAGAACTTGGTTATAGTCATAACCTAACGTTTATATTGCAGTATGATAGCTATAATAATAATAACTTCACTGCGAGGGCTCTGTTAGCTAATGCTAGCTAGGCACGTATGATAGCCAATTACTATTATAATAATAATAATAACTTTCCCATCCTCCCAAAGCCCCTCCGGCCCCGTTCACATCCGCAGCGGCAGTACCAACAACAACAACAACAATTAATTGACGCTATCAATAGGTTGTTTGCAGGTGACGTCATTCGTTCTAGTGGAATGTTGTTGGGGGGCAGGAAGTGATTTGCACATAACGAAGTCAGTGAGACTCTGATTAAAATGCCAAAGTTTTGCGCGGTTTACGGCTGTACCAACCGATCGAATCGGGAAAAAAACAAGGGGTACTTTCGAGTCCCGAAAGTGGTTATACATAAAGGGGAGAAGTTTAAAAAAGTCACAGAAAAACGGCGGCAGGCGTGGATCCGAAATCTCCGGTTGAGGTCTGGAGGAGCCGAATCAGACAACGCGCGTATATGCAGTGACCACTTTGTGAAAGGTAAGGCAGTAATTTAGCTACTTACATAGCTGGATACAACTGACAAAAATACAGACCAGGAGGCAATATTGCTGGAAACATATAGCTAACGTTACATCTGTGATATCACCCTGTGTGTTTGTGTTTCGCAGCTAGATAGCTGACGCTATCTTCCGGTGTCTTTGTTTTTAAGCAATGCTAACATTAGCTAGCTATCACGGCCAGTGGTTTTCAACCATCTCTTAGGACCGACACTACTAACTGTTATCCCTCTTTGCTGTCATTGTTGGGTGTTTATCACTTTGCTATTTATTTTATTCAGGCTGCCCGAGTGCTGCCAACGATGTAGACTCTCCAGACTGGGCTCCTACAGTTAACCTTGGTTACCAGCAAGGTAAACCAATGACAGAGGCATCATGTCAACGTGAGGAAAGGTTGAGGTCCAGAAAAGCAGATGAGACCTGCACCGATGCAGCAGAGGCATTGCTGGACCTCGGTGAGGGCTCACAGAGCCCAGCATCGGAATACCACAAAGGTAAATTAAATATAATGCATGGAGGAGCTTTCATGTAGCCAATGTTACATTAAGTATTTTGACAACTATGTATGTCACTTGTTTACATCATATGTGTGGGAGAGAGACAGACAGAAGGGGGAGAGTGTGGGAGAGAGACAGACAGAGAGAGAGAGTGTGTGTGGGAGAGAGACAGACAGAAGGGGCAGAGTGTGGGAGAGAGACAGAGAGAGAGTGTGTGTGGGAGAGAGACAAACAGACAGAGACAGTGTGTGTGGGAGAGAGACAGACAGAGAGAGACAGACAGCTAGAGAGAGACAGAGTGTGTGTGGGAGAGAGACAGACAGAGAGAGAGTGTGTGTGGGAGAGAGACAGACAGAGAGAGAGTGTGTGTGGGAGAGAGACAAACAGACAGAGAGACAGTGTGTGTGGGAGAGAGACAGACAGAGAGACAGAGTGTGTGTGAGAGAGACAGACAGAAAGGGGAGTGTGTGAGAGAGACAGACAGAAAGGGGGAGAGACAGAGTGTGTGACAGACAGATTGATTGATTGATTGAAAACTTTATTAACAGATTGCAGAATGGGTACAATACAGTACAGCTCAATACACACAATTGTTAAGGGGATGCAGACCAGAGAAAGACTTTCGTCTTGTTTACATCAGGGTCCCCCATTTTCAATTCATCAGGACATATATGACTTACATGACATACAGATAGTCAGTACTGCTACATCTATACATTTATGACATACCAGATTTGCAAATACAGTACTGTTTGTGATACAGAAGGAGTCAAGAAAAGGGAGTATATACATTTGACGTAGAAACTGTACATTGGAGGAGGTTGGGTGGGGGGGGTTGGGTACATTGGGATATTGACAACCATACTGGGTAATTTACAATGGAGGTGGTTGGGGGGGGGGGGGGGGGGCACACTGTATAAACAAGCAAAACTGTACATTGAGGGGGGGGGGGGGGAGACACTGTACAAACAAATAAAATTGTACATTGGACTATTGACAACCATACTAGGTAAATGACTGTACATTGGAGGGGGTTGGGTTAGGATATTTACAGGGGCCAGTGTTGAATTGCAGTCTCCCGTAGGTGTCCCTTGAGAGAGGTTTTGAAAGTGGGTAGTGATCCACATTCCTTTACAGCTTTGGGTAGGGCGTTCCACATTGATGTGGCATAATTGCGAAACGTGTTTAGTCCCTTATTTGAGCCGAATCTGGGTTTAACATGATTTGTGGAGCTCCCTCTGGTGTTGTGATCGTGGTATTCACTGACCTTTGGGAAGTATTTTGACATGTACATGGGTACCTTGGTCGTGTAGTGTATCTTGTAGACCAGGCCCATTGCAAGTTGCTGTACTCTGTCGTCTACTCTAAGCCATCCTAGGTTGTCAAAGTGGGCAGGGGTGAGGTGGGTTCTAGGAGTAAGGTCAAGCAGTAGTCTGACCAGTTTGTTTTGTGATGTTTGTAATTTTGTTTTTAGCGCCTTTGAGGTGCTTTGGTACCATGAGGTGCAAGCATAGTTGTAGTACCCCTGAATGAGTGCTCCTGCCAGAGTCTTCAGGGTATTCTTGTTTACCAGAGAGGAGATCCGGTACAAGAATCGAGTTCGTTGGTTGACTTTTTTTATTACATTGGATGCCATTTTGTCACAGGAGAGATTAGCCTCTAGGATGGAACCCAGGTAGGTAATTTCATCTTTCCTTGTGACAATATTGTCACCCACTGTAACTGAGAAGCCGTCGGTCTTGCTGAGTTTGTTATTTGAACCGAAGAGAATGGACTCTGTTTTGCCCATGTGTAATGATAGTTTGTTATCAGCGAGCCATATGCAGATTCTGCCTAGTTCCGAGCTGAGGGTTTTTTCAACCTGTAACTTGTTCTTGTCAGAGACCAGCAGGGCTGAGTCGTCCGCAAACAGGAACAAGTTGCAGTCACAAGCTGACGACATGTCATTTACATAAATTAGGAACAGTAGCGGTCCTAGTATGCTTCCTTGTGGAACACCACAGCTCACTGTGAGGGGGGGGGATAGGGTACCGTTTACCTCCACCATCTGTTCCCTCCCCTCAAGGTAGGATTGCATCCAGCTCACTGATAGACTATCAAAACCAATTGCTTTTAGCTTGTCAATCAGAATGGAGTGATTGACCGTGTCAAAGGCCTTTTGTAGGTCCAGCATGACCATGCCGCAGTATTTGCCTGCGTCCACCTCTTGTTTGATGTGGTCATTCAAATAGAGAAGGCATGTGTCAGTGGAGTGGGATGTTCTGAAGCCAGATTGGAATTCGTAGATTAGAGTTTTTTCCGCTAGATACTTTTCGACCTGTTCGTAAACTATTTTTTCCATGACTTTCGAGATGGAGGTGAGAATAGAAACAGGGCGGTAGTTGCCTGGGTCTAATTTGCTGCCCTTTTTGTGCAGAGGGGTCACCCTCGCAATTTTGAAGTCCTTGGGGACGTGTCCCTGTTTTATGGAGAGGTTTATTATGTGTGTGATGATTGGGGTGATGGCGGCTGCTGAGTCTCTGAGGAATTTGGAGGGGATGTTGTCATGGCCAGTGGCCTTGTTAGGTTGGAGGGCGCTCAGTTTATTGAGTACCTCATCTGTTGTTACCATTTCCAGCTTGAAGTCGTCCTTGCGGACCCCTAGGTTTTTGTAGTAAGCTACTATGTGTTCTACCCCATAAAGCCCTGAGTGGGAGGGTAGTTTGTTTACCAGTGTTGTGGCTATGTTTGTGAAGAAAATGTTTAAGTAATTGGCTACATCCAGCTTGTCTGTGATGAGCGTGTTGTCCGTTTTTATGTTTATGTTTGAGAATCTGGTTTTAAGTTTTTTACTGCATCCTAGTTGATTATTGAGTAATTTCCAAAGTTCACATGGTTTGTTTTTGTTTTCCTCAGTTTTGTCATTGATGAAATTCTTTTTTGCAGTTTTGATCATGGAGTTTACGTCGTTTCTTAGTCTGTTTCTTTCTAGTTTGAGTTCAGTCACGTGGGCTTGGAGTTCACTGCTCGTGCTTTTAGTAAGCTTTGACTGACTTTTACGAAACTCAGAGCATTTTTTGTCTCTGGTTTTCATAGCGGCCAGTATTTCGGAGTGCATCCACGGCTCAGCGCGATTTTTTACCCTGGTGGGACAGACAGAGTGTGTGTGGGAGAGAGACAGACAAGAGTAATTTAAATGTATTTTGACAACTATGTATGTCACTTGTTTACATCATAATTTAACCAAAATAATTACCACCACCTTTATACAATTTGTAAATTATATAACTAAACTATCTTTTCCCCTCTTATCCCCTTTGCCAAATATATTCTATGTAGATGCAGGCTGCCAGACAGACCTGTCTATGGAGGATCTTGAGAAGATGGAGGATGTTCTGAATCACTCGGTAGTGGAGCTGAGTGACCTCAGGAAAAAAGTACTGGACAGGGAATTTAGTCCAGACGCTTTTCAGAACAACGAAGAGAAGACTAAATTTTACACAGGATTGCCCAATTTCTTAGTTTTGATGCAAGTGTTTCAGCTATGTGAGCCACACATCAACTATAGCTCTTTGTTGGCGCTCTCCAAATTTAAACAGTTCATGTTGGTCTTAATTCGGTTGAGACTAAACCTTCCACTCCAAGATTTGGCCTTCAGGTTCAATGTTTCCTGTTCCACTGTTTCTCGAATTTGGCACAAGATAATTGGCATACTTCATGAAAGATTAGAGTTTATAATAGAGTGGCCAGAGCGAGAGTTGCTGCAAGCTACAATGCCAATGTCATTCAGGCAAGCATTTGGGTGTAAGGTTGCCGTAATAGTGGACTGTTTTGAAGTTTTCCTTGAAAGGCCATCTAATTGGCTGGCAAGAGCACAAACTTGGTCCAATTATAAACACCATAACACAGTTAAATTTCTCATTGGCATTGCTCCTCAAGGATATGTCACATACATTTCTCGTGCTTGGGGAGGGAGAGTGAGTGACAAGCAGATAACTGAAGAGAGTAGCCTTCTAAATAATTTGTTACCCGGAGACATTGTTCTGGCAGACCGTGGGTTTACTATAGGGGAGAGTGTGGGGTTTTACTGTGCTTCATTGAAGATGCCTGCTTTCACAAAAGGGAAGAGCCAGCTATCTGCATATGAAGTTGAGCAAACAAGAAAACTCGCTAATGTGCGTATTCACGTGGAAAGGGTCATAGGATTAGTGAGAAGAAAGTACCAAATGCTGCAGAGTACCCTGCCCGTTGAACACATGGCTGTAAAAACAGGCGAGTCACTGGCGCTGATTGATAAGATTGGAGTAATTTGCTGTGCATTATCCAATCTTTCGGACTCTGTTGTCCCACTGGAGTAAGCAATATTCTATTCATCTAAAGGTCAAATAGGAAAATAAGATGCATGCCCTGCATAGTTTTGCATTGAATGATTTGAGGTAGATTTATGATTATAAATAATGGGTCGATGTTTTCTCAGACCTCCACTAACGGGTGTGTGTAGTTCTAGCCCGGACTACAAATAGTTTAATGATAATATTGAATAATAATATTTCAAATATATGTATATGTCTCCCTCTACCTGCCTGTCATTATTATTTTATTGAAATAAAAATGTATTAATTTCATTCAATTAATCTTTGTCATTTTTAAATCAGTTCTAATTAGATTTAAATGGTTGTTTGTAGTTAAACTATGTTTGAATCCGTTATTAAATTACCTTTGTCTTGAGAAAATCATATTCATTGTCTATGTAGTCACAATGAAAATACTGGGTGCTTGTAGTAGGATGTAGCTTACACCTGGAAATTTTTTTCCAACTTGGTCGCTTTCTTTCTTCACAACATGTGACCATTTGAGTGAATATCACGTAGTAGTTTTCAGAGGAAACGGCCTAGGGGAAACCGAGGCACAACATGGAAATGTAACCCCTCTTCCCAGCTCCCAAGAACCACCAGCAACAAGTGATGTGAAGCCCTTTAGAAGGTTTATTTTGATCAGGGTGGTTAACAACAAAAATATAACAACCTAGGAATAACTACACAAACAAAAGAAACAATTAATTAACCTAAACTACCTATATATTTCAGATATCAATTTGTTTTATTTGTGCCTATATAACTAAAGCTATAAGATTTTGACCTGTTGTGATATTCATGTTCTATAAACTACCATTTATTTACAATTTATTACAGGAATATGCACAGATTAAAGACAAACATTTCAAACATGATTTGGTTCACTTTGTGAAGTGCTGTCCCAACACTTCAGGAAGAACACAGTGTCTGAAGAACTCTTGAACATTGGGAATGACATTGACCCAGAGTTCCGCATCAGGCAAAATCCTCTCTACAAAGATGTCATTTGTGTTCCACACTACAAAGTCACAATAGTCAGCACCCACAATGTGGAGCTGAGCCTGTACTTGGTAGTAGTACGCGTGCTTCCTGTCCAGTTTCACATCGTCCCCATCGAAGATGAGACAGAAGCCCTGGTCTCCAGCACACAGGCGTAGATTGGCCTCCTCCTGTTTGCTGTGTGGGCACTAAAAGTTCACAATGAAAACTTTTCTGCATAGTATCTCCTTTTCAAATGTTCAGCTTCAAGATCTGTTAATTTCTCTCATGCACCACGTGATGTTTCTATGTCTTTACAACATGTAGGAACATAAACTGTGCATTGAATTACAAAGTACTAGGTTACTCTTCTCACAAATCCCAGTTCCATTAGTCACAATGCCAATACACCTGCTCTACTGTGTTATTGAGGACGTCAAAACATGAATGGTAAATGCATATCCAAATCCATACTGAAGAAATAGCTGGTACCTTTATCTCACAAACCCCAGTTCCATGACAGGCGCATGTGACAATTCCATCTGGTGAGGCTCCCATGTATGGCCACTTCTGATTCAGCCAAAGTCCACTGTCCATGCAGGAGAAACCCTCATGGTCCACACTTTGCAGTTGTTCATATTGTCTTCTGGCTGTTGCCTCATATTTACATCCATACCTGTAATGCATACAAGTAGCAATAGGAAGAGAGAGTTGTACAACCATAATTAGTAACTGATTTACTAAATGTGATGTAGGTCAGCATTTATAGGGACAATTGTAGTGCACTGGTTTACATCATCCTACTCCAGACCTCAAAGATTAAACATACTTCTAGCCAGCCCTAACCTATGTGTCATAATAGGTCAATTGCAGATGTCCTTGTCTTGCAATTACTTTCCCCTAATAAATACCTCGTTGCAGCTGTAGAGAGCTTGTGTGCCTCTGGGTAGCATATGGACTTGACCAAGGACTTTGACGGCTGTGAAATACTTGTGTGTAGAACCTGCTTCAGTTTAGAGGCTGTTATCGAAACTGGCCCCTACAAATGTCCTAACCTAGTTGTACAGTAAATGACCAAGTAAGGCTTTGTCAACATTCCAATGTACAGTGTAAAATGTGTGTGTGTCCCCTACCCAACCCCCCCCCCCCCCACCTCCAATGTACAGCCCTCACCCAACCCACCCAACCCCACCCCACCAACCTCCTCCAATGTACAGTTTCTACGCCAAATGTATATACACTCCTTTTCTGGACACTTTTGTATCACAAACAGTACTGTATTTGCAAATCTGATATGTCATAAATGTATAGATGTAGCAGTACTGTCTATCTGTATGTCATGTATGTCATATATGTTATGATGAATTGAAAATGGGGGACCCTGGTGGAAACAAGACGAAAGTCTTTCTCTGGTCTGCATCCCCTTAACAATTGTATGTATTGAGATGTACTGTACTGTACCCATTCTGCAATCTGTTAATAAACTTTTCAATCAATCAATCAATCAAAACCCTTCCTGCTCTTTGGCGGAACCAGATTGTTGATGAGCTCTGGTTTCTGGTCTCCTCCTCTACTGCCTGTACCTGTGACTGTGTTAGCTCTTCCAGTCTGAAATCCTGGCATGCTTTCTGCAACTCTGTTGGAGGTAGCTGCAGTGTCTCTGGTGTCCTATATGCAGTTAGTGGTTTAGGTAGCTTGCTCACAGACTTTTGGACAAATTCTCTACAATATGGTGACCTGGACATCAGTGCAGCACTTTTGGGGGAGTTTAGGTGTAAAGCCTTGAAAAACTGAATATAAGTTTCTGATCCTTGCTTCACTCTTGGACACTAGACTGTGGAACTCTCAGGTGTTTGTTTCTCTATAAGACAGATATTGCACAGCTTTAAAGTGAAACTTGGAACATATTATTGCACAGGTATTTTGCATTCAGTACTGTACACCTCTGCTCACCTGTCCTCCCTGCAATGGCATGATCTAGTTTTTGCTTCTTAGATTTTGCAGATGAAAAGTCTATCATCGCAACTGGAGCGGCAGGAATCTGAAAGCGCGAGAGGCATAGAGAATATAAACGTTTTAAATGTACCCCTACATACAGCTCACACTGAAACAAAAGTAAATTACGTGCATTTGATTACCTTTTTGACATGTGATGGCATTAACCACTTGCACTTTTCCATGGTGCAGGACTCAGTCTCTCTCATTTTAACACCCACTTCAATGGTGAACAGAACTGCTCCAACATGCGAGCAGGATTCTGACAATCTGTTGGTAGATTTGTAGATCTGGTATGTCATAAATGTCTAGAGATGCAACAGTACAGTAACTGTCTACCTGTATGTCATGATGAATTGAAAATGGGGGACCCTGATGTAAACAAGACGAAAGTCTGGCCACCATCAGACACCTTCATGGCATCTAGTTAGCATCATTTTACAACAGCGATATGTAGTTAAACATGCCTTGCATTATTATGATGACTTACCCAGCCATACAATCACAATGTGCTGTGACAACTTCTTCATTTCGTTTCGCCACGATCCACGTTTTTAGCGGTGTTGCACCAGACCTCTGAGAATGGTTGACCTAGTGGCAAGGTAGAAAATAGTAGCTAGCGTTTAGCGCATAGCCTGACTGACGCCAGTGGTGTATCCATGTACATTAGAGTTGAAATAGCAATATAAAAGAGTGATTCTCAAGTAGATTTACTCACCCGCGCAAAAACAAGACGACAGTCATTCAATGCTGCTTTTGATCCGAGGTCATTTACCCAACCACACACCAAATAGTTATAAGCCTCCAGACTCTTGTATGCCTTCATCTGGCTAGCCGTGTAGTAGGAGGTCTGGAGGACGAGGTAATTGGTTATATCAATCGCCTCAACGCCAGGCAAATCGGTCAAGACGCGAGAAAAATCGATTTTCCTCAGCGTGTACGGATCATATCAAATATGTTTTGATATTTTCTGATGATACCTAGTGAGTGTAGGCTCATCCAACGCTTTTGCGTATTGACTTTCCATTGTTTTGAATCACTGTTCTTGACTTCCTGCCCCCCAGGTGAGTTTCGCGCGTCATCAAAATCACGTGACTGCAAACAAGCTATAGCCCCAGTGAGTGCGGCGGCTGAATGAATGAATGAAAACTTTATTTAACAGATTGCAGAATGGGTACAATACAGTACGGCTCAATACACACAATTGTTAAGGTGATGCAGACCAGAGAAAGACGTTTGTCTTGTTTACATCAGGGTCCATACTAGCCCCTTTCGTGACTGTGCTGCACCGAGTGAATCCACAGTCACTTGCTCCTCAATGGGAAACCAACCTAGATTTACCCTGAAGGACTGGTTCTGGCCGAACCGTTCGTTATACAAGTATCACAGAGACATTACAAATGTGCTCACAGTTGCACGAGGGTTTCGGACAGAGATACGGGATGGTGCGCAGGCGCTGTGATCACCCAACGACGGAAATAATGCCGCTTTGAGCAGTTTATAAAAAAATATAAAAAATATTTATTAGCAACGCCGAGCTTTCAAACCATCCCGTATCTCTGTCCGAACCCCTCGTGCAACTGTGAGCACCTTTGTAATGTATCTGTGATACTTGTATAACGAACGGTTCGGCCAGAACCAGTCCTTCAGGGTAAATCTAGGTTGGTTTCCCATTGAGGAGCAAGTGACTGTGGATTCACTCGGTGCAGCGCGGAGGCTCACCATAGGGATGGGTACCTTTCACATTTGAACCGATACCGGTACCGGTACCGGTACCTGTGAATCGATACCGGTACCCAACGGTACCTTTTTTCGGTACTTTAGTCTCAAGAAATTTAATTTACCTACCTCAGTCATAAAAAAAAATCCAAACTTCAAATAACTACAATTTCGACAGTTTTCGGCTTGTCATTGCTCCGACTGCTTTGTTGTTGAATCAAGTCAAATCCTAGGTAAGCATATATTGTGCGTGTGAACGTTGACATGAAAAGAAAAAAGTAAAAAAGTAAAAAAATAAATTAATACAAAAATAAATTAATAAAAAAATAAATTTTAAATTTTTTTTTTATTTTTTTTTCGGTTTCTCACTTGATTCGATACTCGGTAGTACCGACGTGTTTCGGTTCGGTACCTCAAAAGTACCGAATTCGGTACCCATCCCTAGCTCACCATACGAGAAATATTCAGTTTCAATCTGTTTGCGCATTTAGTATACAGTCACAGTGTTCGACTTACGTGATGATTTGCTCCATTTTGATGTAAACGCAGAAGAATAATCCTCACAATGTTATCCAATATCCAGCCTGAATTTTTCAATGGCATTCGAAAAAGCCGCCTCCTCCCCCAACATGTCGTATACGTCATGCCGACGAACCGTGGCCCGTGGGCACTGGATCAAACCATTAAAGTGGGGGGTCACACAATCTTTGGAAACTTAAAAACGTGCTATTAAGTGTCATTGCGTATTATTAATTTGATTGAAATTACGTAGTTATGGTTAGATTTATATATGGGAGGGGGGGGTATATCATATTTTTCATATGATCAAAAAGTGGGGGAGCAAAATCAGACGTTTGCCCCCCCATGTTCAATAGTCGTAGAGCAGATGCTTTGCGTGCTCTATTGCGCAGGCGTCTATGTATACACCTCCGACGCTGCAGCTGGACCCTACGGCTCAATACAACGACGGCTCAATACCGCCACCTGGTGGATGGTCGGGCGAGTTACACTCGAACAACAGGAAGTGGGGGCTGTGCGTCGATTAAATTCATCCGGCCGTCAGACATTGTTGCAAGGCTCCCGACAGACACTATAGTACATATGGATCGCTTTATAAACTTAATAATCGATATGATTTCGGCGTTTATTGCGACATACAAACCGGAAATGGACCTAGGCGATCGACGTCCTATACTTGGGATATTTCACCGCCAGTCTCTTTGACGCACGGTAAGAGGACACTAACGTTATCAGGGTGTCCGCGGGACCTTAAAAAGTCTTAAAAAGTCTTAAATTCAACTATCAGCTATTAAGGCCTTAATTTGTCTTAAAATGTCTTAAATCCGACTTTCGGAGGTCTTAAAAACATGCCATGTCATCTTATGTTTCATTGTGAAATCTGGGGGGAAACTATTAACGGGAGATAAATCAGGCTTTTTTTTTTCTTTCACGCAAACGGTACGCAGTGGGGCGGAACCTTAATGTGGTCCTTAATGTGTGTCGCCGTCGGGAGCTATTTCAGAACACCGGAGCATAGGTAACGCGTTATTCAAGCCGTAGCGATAACGCTGACGTTTAGTTTAGTTTAATTGATTTGTATTTATTTGCACTCGTTAATTTAACATGGGAAAGTGCAAATTTAATGAGAACTGGCTCGAAAACCCTCTGTTTGCACCGTGGTTGGTCCCAGTGAAAGATAATTACGAGGCCCGCTGCAAACTCTGCAAAAAGGATTTTAAACTGGGAACGATGGGAATAAAAGCAGTCGAGTCACACATGCACAGCGCTAAGCATGTTTACCTCTGCAAAAACCCGCCTGCAGACAACTTCAATATCAAATTTCTTTTCGACGCCGACGCCGTCCACATCAACTGCTGAGGGACAGGTAGGTCTACCACCAATTACATCTGCACCTGTCCGGGTAACGTTGGGCTCCACGCCAACCCTTGAAGCTGAGGTACTGTGGGTTCTAAATACGGTCACAAAGCATCAGTCCTACAATGGAAATGAGGGACTAGGAGATGTGTTTCAAGCGATGTTCCCTGACTCTGAAGTCGCTAAAACATTCACGTGTGGAAAAGATAAAACGTCCTACATAGCCAGGTTTGGATTGGCTTCTTACATCCAAAAAATCTCTTCACGGATGTAAACAAGGGCAAGGACACGTTTGTGTTGATGAGAGTGAGAGCTTCACCCCACCCTATGTATTTATTTTCTACCACCCACCTACCCCCTCCTAATGTACAGTCTCCTCCCCATCATATGTATATGTATATATATATATATATGTTAGGATCTATGGGTAACAGTACTGTATATTTGCATATCATATTATGTCACAAATGTAACAGTAATATATACATGTATGTCCCTATGCCATAAATGTCATGATGTCATGTATGTTGTGCATGTCATAAATGTCACTATGAATTGAAAATGAGGGACCCTGATGTAAACAAGACAAACGTCTTTCTCTGGTCTGCATCCCCTTATTATTGTGTGTATTGAGCTGTACTGTATTGTACCCATTCTGAAATCTGAAAAACAAAACAACTGGATGAATGAAAACTTTATTTAACAGATTGCAGAATGTGTACAATACAGTACAGCTCAATACACACAATAATAAGGGGATGCAGACCAGAGAAAGACGTTTGTCTTGTTTAGTAAGTAAGTAAGTAAGTAAGTAAGTATTTATAAAGCACCTTTCATACATGTCATGTAGCTCAAAGTGCTGTACACAAACATAGGCATATATAACGATAAAAGCAATAAAGTCACAGTGATCAGTTAAGATCAATGTTTAAAAAAAAAAAATTATAATAATAATAATAATAATAATAATAATAATAATAATAATAATAATAATAATAATAATAATAATAATAATAATAATAATAATAATAATAATAATACTAATAATAATAATAATAATAATAATAATAATAATAATAATAATAATAATAATAATAATAATAATAATAACGTAAAAATGAAAATAACGTAAAAATGAAAACATGAAAACAGTCATTTGCTTACCAGTTTGGGAGAACAGGTCCGCACAAACATGTCCGCTCAGTAGCAACCGGAAGTAGGAAATGCACTAAACCAATGCACTTGTACGGTAGGTAGCAATGTTAGCTCTTATAACGCTAGTGTAGTTACGTTTTTATTAGTGGTCAGAGTTGGGTCCACAGGACTTATCCAAGCCCCATGGATCCATCAGTGGCCGTGTATTGTGTGCGTATGTACCCGTTCCCTCATGTGGTCAGTGGTCAGAGTTGGGTCCACAGGACTTATCCAAGCCCCATGGATCCATCAGTGGCCGCGTATTGTGTGCGTATGTACCCGTTCCCTCATCTAAAGAGTTGGGTCCATAAGACTTATCCAAGCCTTACGGATCCATCAGTGGTCGTGTATTGTGTGCATATGTACCCGTTCCTTCATCTAAAAAGTTGGGTCCACAAGGCTTATCCTAGCCTCATGGATCCATCAGGTTTTTCCAAGCCATAACTTTTTTTTTTTTTTATCCACTTTTTTCTCCCATTTTTCTATATTTTCTCCCATCCCAATTTCGTATCATCCAATTCAACCCTCCCCTGTCACGAACGCTGTTTCTTGCCTCCCACAAGCCGGCTGCAATGTGGACTAAGTCATACATAGCACAAGTCCCCTCCGGTACTTGAGGTAACAGCAGTCGCATCTTTTCACCTGCGCAGCTCGATCTCTCAGTGTCGAGGAGTAACGCGTGGGAGGCTCACGCTGCCCCCGACACTTCCTGATTCTACTGCGCAGGCGCACCAACCGACTTGTAGGAGTCGCTTGTTCACAACGTTCGATCCCCACCCTTCAGTTTTCCCTCCCCGTAATACGGCCAATGTGTATTACTGCGGACGACCAGCTAAACTGAAAACAATGTGGAGAGCTGGATTCGAACACGCGAATCCTAGCGTCTCCACACTGGTGGCGAGTGCCTTGCCCACTACACCACCTAGCCGCCCTCCAAGCCATAACTATTTGTAAGCTAGACTGTATAGGTACGTTTTTAATTTTCCTTTAAAAATTTGTATGGAGCTGGCGTTTCTGATGTGTGTTGGTAGTGTGTTCCATAGTTTTGGGGCATAGTTGGCAAATGCCATACTTCCTATCCTCTTTTGGTTTCTGGGCGTGTCTAGTAAACCTGTAGTGGATGACCGTAGCGTTCTTGAGGGCAGATAACTAACTAGGGAATTTGCTATGTATTTTGGGCCTTGCTCATTAAGAGCTTTATATGTTAGGAAAAGGACCTTAAAATCAATTCTATGAGTTATTGGAAGCCAGTGCAGAGTGGCTAGGACTGGAGTGATATGTTCTCTTCTCCTTGTATGAGTTAGTAATCGAGCTGCAGAGTTTTGGATAAGCTGAAGCTTCCCAATGGTTGCTTTGGGAAGACCAGTGAACAGTGCATTACAATAGTCAAGCCGACTTGATACAAAAGCATGAATAAGTGTCTCTGCATCCTTTTTATTTTTACGAAAGGTCTTACTTTCGCTATGTTTCTTAGGTGGAAGAATGACGTTTTCATGGCCTTATTTATATGAGACTTAAAGGTCAGGTCTGAGTCCAAGATGACACCTAGGCTTGTAACCTCAGTCTTTACATAGGATGACAGACTCCCCAGGTTTTCACACAGCACTTCCCTTTTCACTTTTGGGCCGATCAATAGGATTTCGGTCTTGCTTTCGTTTAATTTTAGGAAGTTATTGTTCATCCACTTGTTTATTGCTAACAGACAATTTGTAATGGACTGTATGGCTGTAGTGTTATTTGGTTCTGCGGAGATATATAGTTGTGTATCATCAGCATAACTATGGAAGCATACATTGTGGTCTCGAATGATGTCCCGAGGGGCAGCATATATAGTGAGAAGAGTAATGGACCAAGGCAGCTTCCTTGTGCAACTCCAAAGCTGCTGTCATGTTCCTCGGATACATTGTCTCCAAGCTTAACATAGAACCTTCTCCCCTTAATGTATGTTATGAGCCAATTTAGTACATGATCGGAAAAGCCAACCAGTCTTTCAAGACGACTGATCAAGATATTATGGTCAATCGTATCGAACGCTGCACTAAGGTCCAATAGGACAAGAATTGAGACTTTGCCAGCATCGGAGTTTAGCCTGAGGTCGCTAACTATTTTAGTAAGGGCAGTTTCAGTGCTGTGATTTGTTCTGAAACCTGATTGTAATTCCTCCATGATGTTATTATCTTTGAGAAAGGAGTTTATTTGTACTGAGACTATCTTTTCTAATATCTTGCTGATAAATGGAAGGTTCGATATTGGCCTATAGCTTTTTAGTTCGTTTACATCTAAGTTTGTTTTCTTTAGTAGTGGTTTTACTACAGCCGTTTTAAATGCATCTGGAAAAGTGCCTGTTTGAAGCGACATATTTATGATTTCAAGGACATGATTTGAGACACTATCGAACACCCGCTTGAGAAATGCTGTTGGTATAGGATCGAGGCAGGAGGTGGCGGAATTACACTCAGTGTAACTGAGGGGTACAATTCCCTGACTGTATTGAATAAGTATGGTATCATTAAACCACTACTGAGTTATGTACATTACTACTGGCCATACAGTACACATGTATATGAGATGAACACCCCCACAATAACACGGCTTCACAAGAAATACTGTTTAGAAGAATATTTATTAGCAGCACGAAGATTATCTTACATTACTTATCAAGATTGAGAGTTGCGCTTGTAAGGCGAAGAATGTGCATGAATAGGTCAAGAGCGTAAGTCCATGAGCATATTACGCAGGAGATAATTAATACCACCTGTATCATAAGAATTATATCTGGTACACTAGTAGGTCAGCTGGAGATACTAAGGGGGTCCCTCCGGTTGTAAGCCAGCAGGGGAGAGGATTTGTCGGTAGCGAAAGTCTGGGTCAACGAGGAATAAGGAGACTCCAGGTATAGGAGACAGTGCAATAATCCCTTGATCCGTAGACGAACAACAGCTATTCTCCGGTATGCAGTGCCGCATGGAGGAAAGCTAGCCAGCCTCAGAGTACTAGAGGCGGGCTCGACGGTGCTCCTCACAGGGTAGATCCCACACAGCAGTGGGTGTAGACGATTCTCCGCTCCAACAGCCACAGGACCAAAGCAAATATAATCCAGCCGAAAAGGGCTCTGTAGTCGTCGGTGTAGGTTATCCAGTGTACATATCCACACGGTTCTCGTCTAGGGCTCCTCGGATGACGGCACCAGGTTAGGCCGCCCAGCCTGGATAAGCACACTAGCTCGGTACGATGAAACGTTGGTAATGCTGGTCACTGTAGAACGGTAGCCGCACGATACACTATACATAATAGACTATTACTTAATAATAGAATAGGTCGAACTCGACGATACAGCGTTAAACTCTGACACTTCAGCTATCAATTCGCACGCGGTCTCAAGGCTCTATTTCGGGGCAAAACGGGCCCACTTCACAGCACGTTGTATCGTGGTGTGAGGCTTCAACTTGTTACTAAGACTTACTGCTGTATTCACCTGCGCCGTATTTATACGTAGGGTGAACAATCTAGTACCAGCCTTATTTCTGTCTCGTATTCCTGCGCAGAACCGGGCATGTCCAGGCATGTCTTAGCGGTGACTTTGAACTAGACATTGGGGGTATGGCCGTGGCGCCTAGGGGATCGCTGTCCAATAGGAGAACGAATATTATGGTCTGGCCTGTACTAGGTAAAGGGATATTCCGTGTATATGTACAAAGAATATACAAGGGATATCAGACGATATACAAATACTATACAATATATCTCAAGTAATAAATATATATATTCGGTTTAATCTGACCCTTTGTAACAGCCACCTCCTAATTAGTCCGCACCTAATTAGAGACAGATTAACCGCACTGTCCACTACTCAATGTCCGTTGTGAGGAGTAGGGCAATTCACAAAGTCAGGGGGTCATGGTCGTCATCAAGAGAGTCGGGGAGCCTTGGCAACTCTATCAGCCTCGCCACGGGTCGGGTGTATGTCCGCCCTTGGACGAGCACTTCTGCCGCTCTGACCTTTCCGTCGGCACCAGTGATCACTTTGCTTACGCGGCCGGCCGGCCACATAGCTCGGGGTAGTGACTGGTCGATAATCATGACGACTGTGCCCTCCGTCAAATTGTCTCTTTCTTTTACCCATTTCTGGCGGGTCTGTAGAGACGGTAGATAGTGGAGGAGGAAACTGTTCCAAAACTTGTCAGCCAATACTTGACTGTACCTCCACATTCTTCGGCCGTTCGCTTCTTCAGGTCTGTACACTGTCTGTGGGAGCGCGGGGTCCAGCCGCCCCATCAAGAGAGTGTTGGGGGTGACTGGGTCGACATCTGCTACATCACTTGAGACGTAACCGAGGGGCTTTGAGTTCAATACTCCCTCGATCTCCGTGAGGACTGTCGTGAGGACTTCTTCCGTCACGGTCTGGGCCCCAAGCACGGCGTACAGGGCTGTCTTTATTGAACGTACTTCTCGTTCCCAAGTTCCACCAAAGTGAGGTGCATTCGGGGGGTTAAACTGGAAATCAATCTGAGAGGGTGGGTCTTAAGTTCTGGGCCCATAGCTTGGAAGCTCTCTCTCAGCTCTCTTTCTCCGCCTTTGAAGTTTGTCCCCGTGATCAGACAATAATATAGACGGTTTTCCTTTCCGCGATGTGAATCTCCGGAAGGCCATAAGGAATGAGTCCGTACTCATGGTTGGAAGGAGTTCTATGTGTATCGCTCGGGTGGTCATGCATTTGAATACAATACCCCACCGCTTCTCCGTCCCTCTTCCTTTCTTTACATACAGCGGGCCGAAACAGTCCATACCGGTGGAGTGAAAGGGCTTGTCGCCGAGTCGGAGGCGACAGGGGGGTAGGTCAGCCATCCGGGGTATACTGGGCTGTGCTCGCCACTTGCGACAGTCTAGACAGGTCCGCTGGAAGCGTCGTACTGCTTCTCTTCCTTGCAGTATCCAATAGCGACGTCTGATCTCCGCGAAGACTCTCTCTGCCCCGGCGTGGTGCACGTCCTCGTCGTATTTCTTTATGATGAGCTCTGTGACCTTGTGTCGGCTGTTTAAGACTATCGGGAACTTGACGTCATCCGTCATCTGTGTTCCTCAGTCTGGGGCTCTCCTCAGACGACCACCCACTCTGATGAGATTATGGGCGTCGCTCTCAGGGGCCAAGTGGAGCAGTCTGCTGTCTGACGGGACTGGCTTTGATCCCTGCAGACAGTCTAGCTCGTCGGGGAACGAGTCTCTTTGGGCTCGCTGTAGCAGAAGGAGTTCTGCTTCTTCGTAGTTAGCTGCAGTAATGTCAGTAGTGGACGGAACCTCTGGGTGGTGCCACAGGAATGTCTTTAACTGCGCACTCTCAAGGGTGGGGCAGTCGTCTATGTTGGGATCTGTGGGGACTAGTGTGTGTGTCAACCCACAGAACATAGATTTCTTCTTCTCTGCCTCCTCTTCACTCGCCTCCCGTGGGGTGGGTGTAGGCCACTCTTCTTCCGGGAGCTTGAGGAACTCGGGACCGTCACTATAGAGATTGTGATGGGTGAGGTCATCCAGGGACATTCCCCGTGCGATGACGTCCGCTGGGTTCTGTTTTGTGTCCACGTACCTCCAGCATGCTGCTTCTGTTAAATCTTGTATCTCTGTGATTCTGACTCCCACGAAGACCTTGTATCTACACGAATCGGACTGGATCCATGTGAGTACGGTCATGGAGTCTGACCACAGGATTGTTCTTTGCACCGGGATGGTGAGTTCACGTTGGATTAATGTGGCGAGTTGCGCTCCTACTAGGGCTGCGCAGAGCTCTAGACGCGGGATAGATTGTTGCTTGCGGGGGGCTATTCTTGAGCGAGCCAGGATGAAGGCAGTATGTATTTCTCCTCCCTCCTCTTGGGCCCGCAAGTAGGCCACCGAACTGTAGGCTACTTCGGAGGCGTCGCTGAAGACGTGCAGGTCCATCTGACACGTCTCCGGCCTCACTGTGGGTGGGAAGTAGCTGCGGCGTATGTTGACACCTGGGAGCGAGCTGAGTTCTGTCTCCCACTCTCTCCATGTGGAGGCAAGGTGTTCGGGTATGGGATCGTCCCAGCCCTGGTCCTTGTCCCATAGCGCTCGTACAATCATCTTTGCCCTGGTGGTGTAAGGTAGAATACATCCCAACGGGTCATATTGTCTGGCGAGTGTTCTGTATACACTCCGTCTTGTGGTCGGTAGTGAAGTCGACCTTCCCTGCTCCTTGGTCAGGGGTGTGTGTCTATAATGGAGCGAGTCTGTTTTGAAGCGCCAGACTAGTCCTAATGTCATTTCTTGGGCTTCTCCTGGGATGGTCGCCATCCAGGTCTTGCTGCTTGCTGCCTTGTCCTCTGGGGAGAGGCTGCGCAATACTTGCGGGTCGCTGCTGGCCCACTGCCGGAGGTCAAAGCCGCCTTTGATCAGAGAGGCGCGGAGCTTGAGTAGGAGGGCCTCGGCTTCTTCTGGCGTCGAGACGCTTTGCAGACAGTTGTTCACGTAGAAACTATTTCCTACACTTTGTCGGACCTCTTCATCAGCTGCTGGGTCCTCTGCGACGTGTTTTTGCAGTGCGCACGTAGCACAGCATGGGCTGCATGTGGTTCCGAAAGGGAGGACTTCCCATTGATAGATGGATGGTTGCTCATCCCCGATCCTCTCTCTCCATAAGAACCGCAGCAGTGGCTTGTCCTCTTCCACTAGTCGCACCTGCAGGAACATCCCTTTGATGTCGCCGCTGATGGCCACCTTGTTCTGGCGGAAACGTAGCAACGCGCCTAGTAGGGAGGGGCCGAGTGTTGGGCCGGGCAAGAGCTCTTTATTCAGATTTTGTGATCCGATCTGGTAGCTGCAGTTAAACACAATACGATCCTTGCCGTTGTGGTGGACTTTGTGGTGCGGCACGTACCATGATTCGGTCGTCTGATCGGCCTCTTTAATGTCAATTCTCTTTATGTGTCCCGCTGTGATTAGCTTGTCAATCTCAGCGCGGTACACAGTAGCTTGAGCGGGGTCTCTGGCTAGGCGCCGCTCTGTGTTCGATAGATACCGCTCCATCGCTTCTTTTGGGGCGTGGAAGGTAGGCATACCCTCTCGCCTCAGGAGTGGAGTTGCGTATCTCATCACTCCGTTGACTTTGACTCTCTTTGTCCCCTGCTCGAGGAGGGCTATGGCATAAATGTCTTCCTTGGAACGAATGTGTTTCTTTTCGTTCTTAAAGGGCATTGTCTCTAGTGTCCATAGCCTCTCGACGTGCTGTAAGAGAGCGGTGTCTTCTTCTGTCACTCTGGAGTGGAGGCAGCGAGTGGCTGCTGTTCGGTTGGGAGACCTGGAGAGGGGGCCTTGTAGCGTCCATCCTAGGCGGGTCTCGACTGCTGCTGGACAGCCTCTGGGCCCAGTGTGGACCCGGTCCATCGGGACGATGAGGTGTGCATGGTCGGATCCTATCAGCAGGGTCGGGGTGGCACCGTCTATGAGCGGTATAGGTAGTTGACGCAGGTGCACGTATTTGTCCATTAGCTTGGCGATGGGGTAGGTGTACTGCGAAAGGCCTATGTCTTGGCTGGTGAAAGCGTTAGTGATCCTATACGTCTCTCTGGCTGCCCGCTTGCTGCGATAGTGAAGGAGACGTTCTCACCCTTGATCGTCTTCAGGTCTCTTCTTATAGTCCGAATCGTCATCGTTTCTTCGCTCCCCCGCAGCCCCAGCTGGGCCGCAGCGGACGCGAGGAGAAGGGTCTTCTCTGACCCGTCGTCAAGGACGGCGTAGGTGTCCATGACCTTGTCCTCGTAACTCAATGTTACGCGGACCACCTTCAAGAGCACCCGGGCGCCCCCGCTGCTGGCGGGGTCAATGTACATAACACTTGCCTTTGTGCTGCTTGATGGTGCGGGCTTTCTTCTGTTACTGTCATGTAAAACGTCTAAGTGGGCTCCGTCACACCGACTACACCTCTTCTTTAAGCGTCACTCGGCTGCCATGTGACTGCGCGCACAGCGGTAACAGCGGCGGTTGAACTTTATCCATTGACTCACCTCGTCGGCGGTCATCTTCTTGAACGTGTCACAGTGTGACAGCCAGTGTTCCTTTTCGCAGTACGGGCATACAATCTTCCACTTCTCTTTCGTCGAGGGGATACTGTGGTTCTTGTTGCGCTGTACTGGTTCGGCTTGGTGCATGACGGTCACCAGCCT